>NW_027187391.1:54591879-54822849 GCF_028583685.1 Petaurus breviceps papuanus
GTGTGTGTGTGTGTGTGTGTGTGTGTGTGTGTGTGTGTGTGTGTGTGTGTGTGGTACTTTAATAAAAATTCTTATTGGTATTTAATCATTTAAATTACTATATGGAACTTTTCTCTAAAATAATATTAAATAATAATTAAATATTAAATTGTCTTTGGTAGACCTTCAATGAACTCTTTGATGCTCATAAAACAGAAGGAGATATCCTTGCTATAGTGTCTAAAGCTGAAGAATTTGAGCAAATTAAGGTAAGATTATTTGCAGTGGCAACCACTCATATATAACATATAAATATTTAAACCCTATATTAAAAAATACTATACCATTCTCTCTTTACAGATTTTTTTTTTTTGCTTTCTTGGAGGGGGGAAGGCAGGGCAGTTGGGAGTAAGTGACTTGTCCAAAGTCACACAGCTAGTAAGTGTTAAGTGTCTGAAGTGGAACTTGAACTCAGATCCTCCTTACTGCAAAGCCAGTGTTCTATTCACTGCGCCACCTAGCTGCCCCTATTTACAGAATTTTTATCCCAGGAAAATATAGACTGAATAACATGCAGTATTTCAGAATATGGGAAATTGGCTTCAATCTACCAAAATTATGTAACTCCAGTGTGATTTGTTTTCACATCATGGCATCATATATTGTCCCTACACTATCAAATTCAAATACCTGCTTCTTTTAAATAGGTGTTGTGTTAACAGAAACTATTAGGAAATCACAAAGAATACAAATATATGTTTTGTTTTATAGTACTATAATATACCATATAATATGCTACATAATGTATAATACTATAATAACAATAAATTAAGGATAATGTAGAATGTCATGTTTTATTCAAACTTTTGGATATGAATTTTTCTTTACTTCTATTATTACTTAATCTTCTTAACAGTGAAAACTTTCATGCCATGAATCATAGTACTTCACAGTCCTGAGGTGTGACTGTATTGTGCAATGTGAAAAATACATGACTATAATGAATGCATTCAATGTTAATTCAAGATTGCCCTAATCTAGATGGACAGAGGTTTTACTCTGGTCAAATAAAAAATGAAATCTCATCAGTTGGAGGATGGTGAGGTCAGAAGATTCAATTTTTGTGGCATATCAAATTTTTGTAAGTCAATGGCAACCTTAATATTGGTGATGAATAATAATGTAAATTTATAAGTATTAAGACTATTTCAAATAACATTTTATTAGCAATAGTGTGCAGGAGTTATTTAGCATTTAAAGAGGAAACATTTATGGTAAAATGGATATTTTTTCAAAAATGAATAATGTAAGTTTAAATTTATAGTGAAGTTTTTCTTAAAAATCATCCCTTAGTTATCCTTAAAGATTTTTCCCCCATAGGTCAGAGAAGAAGAAATAGAGGAGTTAGATGTTTTATTGAACAATTTCTGTGAACTCTCTGCTCCTGGAGGTGTAGAAAATAGTTATGGAAAAATAAATATCCTTCTTCAAACATATATAAGCCGAGGAGAGATGGATAGTTTCTCCCTGATATCAGATTCTGCATATGTTGCTCAGGTAAGAAATTATTTTTCTTTGTCTCATTCATTATCAATGTTTCCTACATAAATAACGTATTCAATATAGGAATATTATAGACTACTAGTGTGAGAAACTTTTAATAATTTCAATAGGTACATTTCCTGAGGCTTATTAATCTCTTAAGAAACGTGCTTTAAATTAGTCTTTTTGTTTTCTAGGCTTATGAAAATCAAAAGGTGAGGATTATTAGTTCAAAATATTTCTAATGGCCATGTTTTTTTATTTAACAAAATGATGTAACAGCCTAATATGATTATTATTTCATTTTTCTCACTTGCATTTTCTCACTTATAGGCAAGGATATGATAGGATTTTGGAATGCAAAATATCTTAGAAAGCTGGAAACTTTCCGTGTGTGTGTGTGTGTGTGTGTGTGTTGTATAACACATTCCTATGATCTAAATTTAATAAATATATCATGTACCAACCTCATTTCAAATATGATCATTTTCAAACTTGACAAACCCTTCACTGATCTCTTATACTGTAATACTGGGAACTTAGAGGAAAGTGTTTTCATCAGCCATGAAGCTCAATGAATTTGTAACTTTAAAAAAAAATGATGTCTTAAATTCTCTGGTAATTTAGTTTGGGCCTATTTTTCATGAGGGCAATGTAGGTCATTTTGTCTATAATCCTGTTTTCCATTTAAATGAAGGAACAAAAAAGATTTGTTCTCTTAAATTCTTTTAAATGCTCTTTCCAATCTAACAAACTTTCTTTGAAAACTTGTCTTCCTGTATTAAGAACATCTTTCTTTTACATTACATTTCATTGGTTAATAACTTTAAATTAAGTAAAAGTAAAGACAGTCCTAACTAAACATGCTAAACAGATATTTTTATTAAATTTTATATGTAATGGGTTTTCTATGAAGGAATATAATGTTATAAGATGAAAGTAGTAAGAGATATATGGTTTTGAAATATAAAGGTGTAATATATGGAAGATATATTTCCATGGAAAGTTATGTTACACATTAAAACAAATACAAAGGCATACTTTAAAATTCCTTTAAACATGAAAAGAAGGAAGAGTTCATAAATGTGACTTATGTACATTAGTATATTAATTGAAAGCATTCTAGAATGTAATAAAAATAGTATCTAGGTGATGATTTCATAAAATATAAAAAGTGGAAACAGGTGTGCTGAGAAACTTTAACTTATACCATTTTTCACTGATCTTAGGTTGCATGTGGTTCTCCAGTGGAATATCAGAGAACAATATGCACTTAATAAGCACTCTTGTACTTGGCAATAGAATTTAATTCTAACTTCCTCTTTTTTATTATTTTCTCAAGATACTATTTTATATTTTGTTTTTGTTTTGATTTGATTTTGCTTTTTGCCATAGTAACTTTAATCTTGAAAGTTGATGGCATGGCTAGGAAGTCTGGAGAACCTTACTATTGCAGAGTTTTATCTGAAGCTATATTATGTTAACAATAACATAATTGTTAACAAGCCTGATTTGATTAAGAGACTTTTAGGATATTTAACTTACTCTTGAGGATTATGATGGGTTATTTTACCAGATATTAAAATGAGAATGTAAGGGCTATCTTGTTTAGATAAATCTGTAGGCCATGCAGCCTAATACTATGTTGTTGGAATTGACACCAAAGGGCATATGTGCTTTCTATATGTATAATGTAGTGGACATGGTTATCCTCCATAAAATTAGTTTATGGCACTATCCTTCACCCATTAAAATTAGACTCTGATCTCTAAGACTAAAAGTTGCACAACAGTTGCTGGTCACATTGGTATCGGGAGTTTCCTCTTCAAGGGTTCCCCATCCCTGCAGGATACTATTGAAATAACATATATGAACAAAAAAATTTAATTTACTATTTCAGTAGATAAATGATCTCGGTGTCAGTACCCCCTCCATCAGTACAGATTCCTCTCCACCCCATACCTTCCCATCTTATTCTTGTCTATTGACTCCAGTGAATCCTACATGAAGAACCTCTCCAGGTCTCTAGAATTCTTCTTTTAGGATTTTAGAAATTCTTTGTGCACCACTCAGTATACCCTAGTATACCAAGCTGTTATACCCAGTCTTACTACATGAGTGACCCACCTTCTTTTCTGATCATTAAATCCTGTGTATGTTACCTACTGTACCACTTTTTGCATACTTATATCTATCATGCTCCTCTACAGCGCTCTTTAGAGACTATGATGTTCCATGATTCATAGCTTTATAGCATTATTTATGATTTAAAAAGAAATTCCCACTCACCGTCCATGCTATTTCTCTTATTCAATTCTGGGCCCAGCTCATGATTAAATAATGCTTATCCAGTATGCAGGTAATGATACTGTAACTCAATGGACTGTTCATCCAAGCACATGTAATAGGTTTGATAGTAGGCATTCATTTTTCATCCATTGATTTTTTTCTGTATGTATTTGTTTACCAATTTCTCCTGAAAGGTTGCAAACCTCATTGAAAAGTCCCTTTAGTATTCTAGGTCTTAGTATAGTCAGTAGAATAGCATACTCAAGAACATCTGGTAGACCTCATCTTATAAAGGGAATGTACTTTTTGTTTTTATTGTACATAGTACAATAGGAAACACTTTTTCTCCCCTGTTTTACATCTCACTTATAAATATTGATCCAGAGGATCATAGAGCAAAGTTATTACATCATCACATCTTTCATTTTGCAGATGAGGGAACTGAAACTCATAAATTTACCCCAGATCATAGAAAGAGTAAAAACTACAATTTTGAACTTGTATTCTCTCATTTCAAAATCAGTATTCCTGCTATACCAATGCCTAAAACAAAACTTTGGTCCTATATTTTTCTGAAAAGTAGCAATCACCACAGGGTAAAAGTTAGTGCAAAACAGGGGGGAAAAGGTATTTGCTAGCTTTATGTCCTATGAAGAATCTAAACAAAAGTTAGGTTCCCTTTATAAGATGAGGTCCACAGATGCACTTGAGAATGCTATTCTAGGGGCGGAGTCAAGATGGCAGAGTAGAAGCATGACCTCTGAGCGGCTCTGGCTTCCACCTTCCCCAATCAATGTAAAAGGGGAACTCTGAACAAATTTTGGAGCTGCAGAACCCACAAAGTGACACAGAGAAGCTAATCTCCTGCTGAGAACAGCCTGGCAGACTGGCAGGAATTGGCCAGCGCGGTGCTCTGGGAGCCAAGCCCAGCTCCGTGAGGTTTTAGCCCCAGGGCAGGCCTAATCAGTCGCCAGCCTGAGGGACTCCAGATCAGCAGCAGCTGTGGCCATTTCCAGAATTATCAACACATAGATGCGACAAAGTGAGAGGTCAGTGCACTCTGGACTTTGGGACCCAGTAAGTGGGAGTGCGCTGAGCCACCAGCACAGCCAGCCAGCACCACATGGCAGCTTCAGCTCCTGGCTTGCAGAGTGTAGGGGGACCAAGCAACCAGTATGAGGGGTAATCGCTCTTGCTTTAACCTGCTTGGATCTGGATTGCAGTCTAGGGTGGAGGTCCCAGGGTGTGTGTCCAGATTGCCAGAGCCTGTGGAGGCCTCAGAGAGGGCACCCATCTTATACCTCCGGCAGCTGAGAAAACCTCAGCATTTGGGATGAAAGCTCCTATCTGGTGGCAGAGTCCTACTGTGGCAAAAAGCCCAGGGGTCAAGTGAGTGAGGGGTGACATGACCAGGCAAAGGAAACAAAGCAGACAGAAGATTCCAACATTAGACTCCTATTTTGGGGACAAAAAGCAGCAAAGCATGGAATAGGAGGAAGAGAGTGAAATCCTGCACCAAAAGCTACAAAGGAAAATATGAGCTGGTTACAGGCCATAGAGGACCTTAAGAAGCAGATAAGAGAAGTAAAGGAAAAATTAGGAAGAGAAATGAGAACAATGCAAGAAAATTATGAAATGAGAGTCAACAGACTGACTGAGGAAAATAACACCTTAAAAAATAGACTAACTCAATTGGCAAAAGAAGTTCAAAAAGGCAATGAGGAGAAGAATGCCTTAAAAAGTCGAATTTGCCAGATGGAAAAAGAATCTCAAAAGCTCACTGAGGAGAATCATTGCTTCAGAATTAGATTGGAGCAAATGGAAACTAATGACTTTATGAGAAATCAAGATGCTGTTAAACAGATCCAAACAAATGAAAGAATAAAAGGCAATGTGAAATATCTCATGGGAAAAACCACTGAACTGGAAAACAGATCCAGGAGAGATCATTTAAAAATTATTGGACTACCTGAAAGCCATGATCAAAGTAAAAACCTAGAAATCATCCTCCAGGAAGTTCTCAAAGAAAACTGCCCTGATGTTTTAGAACCAGAGAGCAAAATAGAGGTTGAAAGAACCCACTGATCACCTCCTGAAAAAGATCCCAAAAAGAAAGCTCCTAGGAATATTATAGCCAGGTTCCGGAATTCCCAGATTAAGGAGAGAATATTCCAAGCAGCCAGGAAGAAACAATTTGAATATTGTGGAAACACAATCAGGATAACCTAGGATCTGGCAGCTTCTACACTGAGGGATCGAAGAGCTTGGAATATGATATTCCAGAGGTCAAAGGAGCTGGGATTAAAACGAAGAATCACCTACCCAGCAAAACTGAGTATCATGTTTCAGGGGAAAATATGGTTATTCAGTGGAATAGAAGGCTTTCAAGCATTCTTGCTGAAAAAACCAGAGTTGAATAGAAAATTTGACATTCAGATACAAGAAACAAGAGAAGCATGAGAAGGTAAACAGGGAAAAGAAAACATAAAGAACTTATCAAAGTTGAACTATTAACATTCCTAAATGGAAAAACAATAATTGTTACTGATGAAACTTTTGTCAGTATGAAAATAGTTGAAGGGAATAGAAATATTTATATGTCTATATATGAGGGTATATATGAATATATATGTGAACGTGTGTATA
The DNA here is from genome assembly GCF_028583685.1 of Petaurus breviceps papuanus. Lineage (NCBI taxonomy): Eukaryota > Metazoa > Chordata > Mammalia > Diprotodontia > Petauridae > Petaurus > Petaurus breviceps. The sequence continues at coordinate 54,598,336 of NW_027187391.1, forward strand.
TATGTTTGTAGGTATACATAGAGGGCACAGGACCAATTTAACAGGAAGGGGTGATACTTAAAAGGTGAAATTAAGAGGTGAGAGAGAAATATAATGAGAGGAGATGGGGAGAGACAGAATGTGGTAAACTATCTCATAAAGGAGAGGCAAGGGAAAATGGTTACAATGGAGGGAAAGAATAGGAAGGCAAAAGGGAATTGCTCAACCTTATTCTCATTGAATTTCGCTTGGGGAGGGAATGAAATACACACTAAATAGGGTATCTCACCCTACAGGAGAGTAGGGGGGAAGGGGATTAGATGTGGGATGATGAAAGGGGGGGCAGGATGGGGGGGGGGGGAAGTTGGAAGCATCCACTTTTGAAAAGAGACAGGATCAAAGTAGAGAATAGAACAAGTGGGAGGTGGAATAGGAGGGAGGGAAATATAGTCAGTCTTTTACAATATATATACTATGTTATTGTTTTGTATTAGCTACACATGTATAACCTATACTGAACTGCTTATATTCCCAGTAAGGGTGGGTGACAAGGGAAGAAAGGAATGAATCTTTAGTTCAAAGTTTTAAAATCAAATGTTTAAATATATATATATATATATATATATACATATATATATATATACACACACACACATACTATTGTTAATACTATTTTACATGTAATTGTGAAATAAGATATACAGGCACTGGGGCATAGAGATCCACCATGCCCTACTGGTAAAGTAGAAAGGGGTAGGGTATGGGAGAAAATATGGGAGAGAGCAGATTCCAGGAGGGCATATCCTGTGGAACTGCTATTTTGGGGCAGTGGGTAGGGGAAAAACAGGGAGAAAATTTGTAACTAAAAGTCTGGCGGAAATGAATGATGTAAATCAGAAGTTAATAAAGCATTTGAAAAATGGAAAAAAGAAAAAAAGTATTTATATAAAAAAAAGAGAGAGAATCCTATTCTACTGACCATACTAAACCCTAGAATACTAAAGGTATTGGTACTGGTATTCAGGTATTGGACTTCAAGTATGCTATTTGTACTGTTGCGTAAAACCCTGATGTGCATAGATCTGAAATACTAAGTATAATCCTTGGTAGAAGAAAAAAATCTCCTTTTCCTGCTATCTTTTCCTTCACATTCATTGCTATCCACCTCAGTTCTAATCCTCCATAGTCTCTGCTCTCCAGAGGATTTCCTTTAGAATCTTTCTCTACTTTAACAAGTAAACTTCATCCTCAGATTCTTCCTTTAAATTCCTTCCTCTTGGGTAGCAACTGAATTCTAAACTTTCCCTGAATCATACAGTTTGAGAGGCAAAAACTGCAGAAAGAAAGCTAAGACAATAAAGTGGCCCAAGAATCAGAGAATGCAAGGATTGAAAGGGACTTCAATGACTATCCCGTACAACCTATACACAAAAGGAATGCCCACTGTAGTATGCCTACAAGTGGTCTAGCAAACTCTGAAGACCTCCAAGGAACAGAAACTCACTGCCTCTCAAGGCAGCCCATTCTCCTTTTGGACAACTCTAATTGTAGGAAGTTTTTCTCTACGTTGTGCCTAAATTTTACTCTTTGAAGCTTCCACCCATTGAACCTAGCTTCTTTCTTCTTGAATCAAATAGAAAAAAATCTAATCGTTCTATGTAAGAGCCCTTTAAATACTTGAAGATAGCTATATCTCTCTGCAGTTTACCCCCAACCCTCCAAAAGAAGTCTTTTCTATGTCCTAATAATCCCTAGGTTTTTTAGCCAATACTCATGACATGAACTCAAAGCCCTGCACCTTGATTGCACCATCCAACTTATCAGTGTCCTTCTTAAACTGTGGTGACAAGAATTGAATGTGATATCCCAGAGGAGGTCTGATTAAGGTCGAACATTGGAACCCTCACCTCCTTTTTTTGGAATATTGCTCAAGACCATAGAAGCCTTTTGGGTTGCCACAAAGATGCCTTGCCATCCTCTGTTGCTGGATGCTCCTTAACTCATAGGAGTAGAAGTTAACACACTCTGCTGGTAATTTCATACCCTTGCATTGCCACCTTCCCTCAACCTGTCTTGCTGCATTTGACATTTACGTTATATTTACATGTACACTAGTGATAATAACCTGTCCAGATTTTCTTCCCATGTCATATGGTGCCTCCAGGACAGTCAATTTTAGCACATGACTTAATATATACTGTTTGATATAAAAATGTTAAATTTTCCTTCTAAGCAAATTGCTGGCCATTTAATTATTTTTCTTATTTACTGCAACAAATTATTTTTATTCTGATAGAAAAATGTTAGGGTAATTTCATGATGACAATCTTGCAGTGGATTTTAAGGTGGGGGGGTGGTTAGATGCCTACAGAATTTTTTTTTAAGTTACTCCAATCTCATTTTTTTAATTGTATCTGAATAATACATTTAGTCCCTTCCCTGCAATAATGGCTTACTATCTGCTCAATGTAATCTTGCATATATACCTTGTTATTTACATGTTCTTCCCCTTTTCCTCTCCCACCTTAGAACTCGAGTTCCCTAAGAACAGGGACAGTTTTTCCCTTTCTCTGTATCTTCAGCACTTAACATAGTGCCTAGTACATAATAAGCACTTTAAAAATGCTTGTTATCTGACTGACATTTACAAGGAATCTTTAAAGTTTAACATCTCATCTTTTCGTCCTTTTCTATATCCCCCTTCTTTTGTTTCTACAGAATGCAGCTAGAATTGTCCGTGCCCTCTTTGAAGTTGCTCTCAGGAAACGGTGGCCTGCTATGACTTACCGGCTTTTGAACCTCAGCAAAGTCATTGATAAACGATTGTGGGGTTGGGCTAGCCCTCTGAGACAGTTTTCAGTGTTACCACCATCTGTCCTTACAAAATTAGAAGAAAAGAAACTCACTGTAGATAAGCTGAAAGACATGAGGAAAGATGAAATAGGTAAGAATTGAATTGTTTTTAAAACATTGTTATTTGGAAATAAGATCTTTTGCCTGTTGAAAAAAATATCATCGTATTTCACATAAAGTATTACCATTTTGATTATGAAATCTAGTATCCTTTTCTTGTGGAAACTGTAATTTTACCTTTGTACTAACAGCAAGGCATAGGGAAAAGATCATTAAGACTCACATTTGGAAACCTGATTTTTATTATATTTCAAACACAGGATAGCTCTTTTTCACCTTGGGATGGCTGCTTAGTTTTTCCTTTTTTTTAATATATAAAATACAAGCATTAATACTTCTGTAATATAACTCATAAATTGTATTACTGTGAGGATCAAATAAAATATATGAAAATTTCTTTTCCAACCCTAAAAAGCTATAGAAATTTAAGACACTATTAGCTTTTATTAAAGTCCTACTCTGATGCCTCATTGTACAGTGTAAGGGATCCTGAGTTTTCACAGAGTATGTCAGCAGGATGCAGGCTCTGACAAGTTTAACAAGCTGAAAAGCCTTCAGATATGAGCACAGCAACAGATTATATTCAACTAAGTTCGGAGAGGCTAATCACCAAAGGGTGATGACTTTTTTAAGCCTTAAGAATTTAGGAAAATCTGTTAAGTTATGAAAAGATTATTTATTTTCATCACTGTAGGCAAGGCCATCAAATCATGGATCCTTAAAGAATTATAACAGCCATGTTACATCAGTAGTAAAAAGCAGTCTCTGTTACTCTCCAGAAAAGCTTTTCCCAGACCTTTGTTCTTTTTTTCCAACTTCCCACACCTTCAACATTATTTAAGTTATTTAACAATATTTAAGTGATATGAGAGCATTCAACACAAACTCCCTCTCTTCTCCCATTCTCTTAATCTCAAAACCCCTTGACATCAAACCCCACTCTTTTTTTTTTAAGCAATTGGGGTTAAGTAACTTGCTCAGGGTTACATGGCCAGTTATTATTTCTGGGTGTGGTGCTAAGTATCAGAGCCCGGATTCGATCCCAGGTCATTCCGACTCTGAGGCCGGTGCTCTTACTCACTGAGCCACCTGGCCACCCCTAAGCAATTGGTGTTAAGTAACTTGCTCAGGGTTACATGGCCAGTCATTATTTCTGGGTGTGGTGCTAAGTATCAGGGCCCAGATTTGATCCCAGGTCATTCCGACTCTGGGGCCAGTGCTCTTACTCACTGTGCTACCTGGCCTCCCCAAACCCCACTCTTTCTTACTGCTCTCTGCCCAAGAAGTGGCCTTTCCCCTTACCAAGGCTAGTCCCTCTGCCTGGGTCCTTAAAACTACTCCTTTTCAGTCTTCTTTACTGATTCACCCCTTATATGATGCCTCCTAACTAGGGGTGTTTCCTGAACTTCTATACTCCCAACATTTCTCTGTTTACACTCTCAGTGAGATCATCAGCTCTCATGAGTTTATCTTCTCTGTGCTGATAACTTGAGGCTGATCCAAGATGGTATAATGGGAAGAAGTGCATCCTAGCTCCTCAACTGAATCCCCTCCCTAAAGACCTAGTAAAATGCCCCAGACTGAATTCTAATTGGGAAATCCTAGAAAAAAAATCATAGTAAATACTTTTTCTAACCCAGGGTGGCTGAGGGATACAGAGGTTTGTAGAAACTGGGGGCTAAGTATGACCAGGAGCAGTGCACACAGAATATTAAATTACCCAGGGACTAAAAGAGAGACAAGGCTAGGCACCAGGTTACAAAGCATCAGGACATGAAGAGAGCTGAGGGGATCTCTAAATTAGCACAAGTTGCAGAACAGGTATCATTTGGCAACTCTGTTGTACTCTATCCCATCCAGAGACAAGCCAAAGAGGACACGTACACATTGGGGTCATGGACATGAGCTATTGCTAGAATCCTCTACCTAATACTGAGCAAGGAACAAGTTCAGAAGCAAAGAGTGGCTATGTAGCTCTAATCACAGGAGCAAAACATGGACTTTGTTCTAGCTTCTAACCCAGCATGAAAACCTCAGTAGAATGAATAGTTGGACAGGAATCCCAAGTCAAATGGAACTCTTCACTTGAGCTAGTGAGCCAACAGAGCCTCCTAGTAGGCTGATATTGACAGAATCTAGCATCACTCTATTGAAACTGCCAACCAGGGACAAGCCAACAGACCCAAACTTGAAGTAGGAACTTTTAGAGCTCAGATTAGGAGAGTAGTGAGCAGTCAACCCCAGATCACATCACTTTGGGAATACTGAAAGCTTACAGAATCCTGAATCTGAATTGTGAAAGTAGTATAAGAGCATAGTCCAGCACTAATATTAAGTCAAAAATCAAGAAGTAAGGTGGGAAAATGAGCAAAAAAAAAAAAGTATTCCCACCATAAAGAGCTATTATGAAGACAGTGAAGTTTAAGAAAAAACCCAGAAGAGAATGATTTGAAAATACCTACAAATAATGCCTCAAAAAAAAAAATTACAATTTGGTTACAACTCTGGACAACCAGAAGGCCTAGATGAGTTAAAGAAAAAGTTTTTTGAAAAAACTAAAATTATTTTTAAAAAACCAAAGCTGTTAGCAGAAGAAATGGAAGTTACGGAAGTTATGAAAAGAGAATTAACAGCTTGAAATGAAGTATAAAATCTACCCCAAGAAAACAACTCCCTAAAAATTGGAATGAACTAAATAAAATCTCAATGAGTCATCAGGAAATAGTAAATTTAAATATTAAAAAAAAAATCCTCGCCCCAAAAATTGGAAATTGTGACGTGTCTAATAGCAAAAACAACTGACCTGAAAAAAGACTGAAGAGGAAAAAAAAAAGATCATTGGACTGTCTGAACATTATGACCAAAAAAAAGATCTTAGACATCATATTTTAAGAAATCACAAAGAAAAACTGCCTAAATTTCTTAGAACCATAGAGCAAAGTAGAGAGTGAAAGAATCCATTGGTCACTTCCTTAAAGGAACCACAGTCAGAATCACACCAAATTTAGCAGCCACCACTGTGTAGGAGTGGAGGGCTTAGAATATTATATTCCAGAAGCAAAATATCTAAGCTCACAACCAAGAATAACTTACCCGGCAAAACTGAGTATAACTCTAGCAGGAGAAAAAAGTGGGTATTGAATGAAATAGGGAACTTTTAAGCATTTCTATCCTAATGAACCCCTGGGCTGTATATCCAACTTCCCAACTCTGTCTCCTAATCTTCATTCATTTCCTACATTACCAACTGCCTTTTGAATATTTGAAACTGGTTGTCTATGAGACATCTTATACTCAACATGTCCCAAATAAAAGTGATTATCTTCCTCCAAAAATCCTTCCCTATGTCCAGATTTCCTTATTCCTATCAAAGGTACCACCATTCTTTCTGGTCTCTCAAGTTTACAATATCATTATTAACTTTCACTCTCCTTCACCCCACATATCTAATTATTTGCCAAGTCTTGTCATCTCTACCTCACAACATCTCTCTTATCTGACTCCTCTCTATTCATACACCACCTTTGTTCAGGCCCTCTTGCCAAGATTATTGCAGTAGTCTCCTAATTGGTCTCCCGTGACAATATATTCTACATACTTGTTGCAAAAGTAATTTTCCTTAAGCACAAGTCTAACCATATGACTCCTTTACTTAAAGTGGTTTCCTGTTACCTTGAGGATCAAATATAAACTCCTTTTTTAGCTTTTTCAGTCATCCTTTGTTCAGTCATTTTTCATTCGTGTCCAATTTTTCATGACCCCATTTGGGATTTTCTTGGCAAAGTTACTGGAGTCACTTGCCATGACCTTCTCCAGTTCATTTTACAGATGAAGAACTGAGGCAAATAGAGTTAAGTGACTTACTCAAGGTTTCACAACTAGTAAGTGTCTGAGACCATATTTGACTCCACAAAAATGGTCCTCCTGACTCCAGATCTGGCATTTAATTGCTGTACTATCTAGCTTGCCCCATAACCAGTCATTATAAGCTGACCCAAATTTTTTCAAATTCATTGTGGATTATTCTTCATCCTGCACTGTGTGATCCAACCAAACTGATCTTTTAATTTCTCACACAAGATAACTTAGACACCTATGTGTATTAGACAGATAGATGATTTTCCATCTTTGTGCTTTTGCACTGGTATATTTCACAGGCCTAGAATGTACTCCCTCCTCACCTTCACCTAACAAAATTTCTTTCTTCCTCCCCGATGTTATTCAGGCATCACCTTCTATATGAAGCTTTTGCTGATCCCCCTAAATGCTAATACCCATCCCTCCTAAATTATCTTGTATTTAACTACTTTGTATATTTCTTCTCAGTTTTTATTTTGTTATGTGTTTGTTATCTCCTCCCAAAGGATACCAACTCTTCATGAATATAAATTATTTTACTATATATCCTTAGCACCTAACATAGTATCTTATTAAATGCTTGCTGTTTTATTAGTATAATTTTAAATGGTTGTTTCTTCCTACTTTGATGTCTTTTGCTTGTGACTTGTTTGCTTTAAACTTTATTTCTTGTCAATCAGAAGCTCTATAACTCACTACAGTAAAGTGAATTCAGAGTACTTTTGACCTGGTGGCAGAACCAAAGGATGCATTTGAAGAATGTTTATTTCATGATTCAGCAGTGCTTCAGCCATCATTTTGTTCTTTCATTTAAACATACTTAAGCTTTTGATTTAGACTCATTATGTTAATGCTTCATTTTAACAATGATGAACTACTTAGGAAGCTTTCATTTGGGGTGAGGGATGAACAGATAAGAGGAAGTACAAATCAAAATAAACATGATGACAGTATTAAAGGATCTTGTAGTTATATCACTAAATCTTTCTAATTCTATTTCTAAATATGATAACATGTGGCATGAATATAGTTTTAAGAATGTGTACGAACAGGAAAATAGATGGGCTGGTCATGTATCAAGAATGAAAGGAGAAGAGAGTAGGAAATAAGCATTTGTAGTGCCTACTATATGCCAGGCACTGTGTAAGTCCCTTACAAATAGTACCTCATTTGCTTCTCATGGCAACCCAGCAAGGTAGGTACTGTTATTTCCCCCATTTTATAGATGAAGAAACTAAGTCAAATAGAAGTTAAAGTAACTTGCCCAATATCATACAATTAGTAAATATCTTAGGCTGGATTTGAACTCAGATCTTCATGACTCTAGGCCCCTGTCAACTATCCAATGTGCTTGTCAGACAGACAACAGCAAGACAGCACAAGTGGCACCCTGGTATATCCAGTGAGAAGTATGTGGAGGTAGTTCTTTTTGGAGGATTTGTTGGAAATCAAGTACAAGAATTCCACAGAGTGGGAAGTTGTAAGAGGTTTGCATTTTTCTTTATGTACCATATCACAAATTTCAATAGTATTTCAAAGGATCTGTGCTTGAATAAATATGGGCACTCCACACAGTTGTGATCTGGATTATCACAACCTATCCATCCCCTCTCATTCTGTCCAACTCATGTCCTACATCCTCTAAAGAGAGACCTCCCACCATGCTCAGGACTTTTCTGTACATTTCTTGACATTGCATGGACACTGGTTGGTATTCCATCAGTTGCTCTTATTCCACTTACTCCACCAGTATTCCATCCTTGCTCTTACCTCATGACTGACCTACCTCCTTTCCCATCATACATCCCTTTGATGACCAGGATCTTATTCTGTCTGTCTTGAACTTTTCTGTTATCCTTTACATTACCCTTACTTTAATTCTTTAAAGATAGGTATTCTAGGGGGCGGAGTCAAGATGGCAGAGTAGAAACAGGACTTCCGTGGAGCTCCAGCTCCCACCTCCTCCAATTCATGTAAAAGGTGACTCTGAACAAACTTTGAAGCTACAGAACCCACAAAATGGCACAGAGAAGCTAACCCCCTGCTGAGGACAGCCTGGCAGGCCAGCAGGAAATAGCCAGCGCCATGCTCTGGGAGCTGACCCTAGCCCTGCTGGAGCCGGAGGTTTTAGCCTAAGGGTGGGCCTGACCAGCCACTGGCTGGAGGGACTTCAGATCACCAGCAGCTGTCATGGTTTCCAAAATTATTAACCCATAGATGCTAATGACAAAGTGAGAGGTCACTGCAGTGTGGACTTTGGGATCCAGTAGTTCGGGAGTGTGGTTGGCCTTTATCCCCAGAGGGAGAAGCCTCTGAGGCTCTGCAACCATGCAGCCGCCACCACATTGCAGTTTCAGCTCCTGGCCTTCAGATTGTAGGGGGACCAAGCAAACAGACTGAGGGGTAATCACACTTGCTTTAACCTACTTGGATCTGGATTGCAGTCTAGGGTGGAGGTCCTGGGGTGTGCGACCAGCTTGCCAGAGTATGTGGAGGCTTCAGAGAGGGCAGCCAACTAAAAACTCTGGCAGCTGAGAAAACCTCAGCATTTGGGACGAAGCTCCCCTGTCTGGTGGCAGAGTCCTACTGTAGCAAAAAGCCCATAAGTCAAGTAATTGAGTGGCAACATGACCAGGCAAAAGAAGCAAAGCAAACAGAGAAGCCCAACTTTACACTCCTATTTTGGGGACAAAAAGGATCAAAGCATGGAACAGGAGGAAGACAGTGAGGTCAGAACTCCTGCACCAAAAGCTTCAAAGGAAAATACGAGCTGGTTACAGGCCATAGAGGACCTTAAGAAGCTGATAAGAGAAGTGGAGGAAAAATTGGGAAGAGAAATGAGAACAATGCAAGAAAATTATGAAATAAGAGTCAACAAACTGACTGAAGGAAATAACACCTTAAAAATAGACTAATTCAAATAGCAAAAGAGGCTCAAAAAGGCAATGAGGGGAAGAATGCCTTACAAACCCGAATTTGTCAGATGGAAAAAGAATCTCAAAAGCTCACTGAAGAGAATCATTCCTTCAGAATTAGATTGGAGCAAATGGAAGCTAGTGACTTTATGAGAAATCAAGATACTATTAAAGAGATCCAAACAAATTAAAAAATAGAAGGCAATGTGAAATATCTCATTGGGGAAACCACTGTCCTGGAAAATAAATCCAGGAGAGATAATTTAAAAATTATTGGACTACCTGAAAGACATGATTAAAAAAAGAACCTAGAAATCATCCTTCAAGAAATTCTCAAGGAAAATTGCCCAGATATTTAAGAACCAGAGGGTTGAAAGAATCCACCTATCACCTCCTGAAAAAGATCCCAAAAAGAAAACTCCTAGGAATATTATAGCCAGATTCCAGAATTCCCAGATCAAGGAGAAAATATTACAAGTAGCCAGGAAGAAACAATTTGAATATTGTGAAAACAATGAGGATAATCCAGGATCTGGCAGCTTCTACATTGAGGGATCAAAGGGCTTGAAATATGATATTCCGAAGGTCAAAGGAGCTGGGATTAAAACGAAGAATCACCTACCCAGCAAAACTGAGTATCATGTTTCAGGGGAAAATATGGTCATTCAGTGGAATAGAGGACTTTCAAGCATTCTTGTTGAAAAAAACAAAGTTGAATAGAAAATTTGACATTCAGATACAAGAAGCAAGAGAACCATGAGAAGGTAAACAAGGAAAAGAAATCATAAGGAACTTACCAAAGTTGAACTATTTACATTCCTACATGGAAAAACAGTAATTGTAACTTATGAAACTTTTCTCAGTATAAGAATAGTTAAAGGGAATAGAAATGTGTGTGTATATATAGATATATATATATATGTTTATATATACATATATACACACATACATATGTATGTCTATATAGGAGGGTATGTGGGCATATGAATACATATGTGAATATGTGTATATATGTTTACAGGTATACATAGATAGATGGCACAGAACCAATTTAATAGGAAGGGATGATACTTAAAAGGTGAAATTAAGAGGTGATAGTGGAATATAATAAGAGGAGAGGGGGAGAGACAGAGTGGGGTAAACTATCATATAGAAGAGGCAAAGGAAAATGGTCACAATGGAGGGGAAGAACAGGAAGGCAAAAGGGAATGAGTCAACCTTATTCTCATTGAATTTGGATTATGGAGGGAATGACATACACACTAAATAGGGTATCTCACCCTACAGGAGAGTAGGGAGCAAGGGGATGAGAGGGGGGATGATGGAAAGGAGAGTAGGCTTGGGGGGGAGGGAAGTTGGAAGCACTCACTTTTGAAAAGGGACAGGATCAAAGTAGAGAATAGAACAAGTGGGGGTGGAATAGGATGAAGGGAAATATAGTCAGTCTTTCTCAATATATCCACTATGGAAATGTTCTGCATAGCTACACATGTATATCCTATATTGAATTGCTTATCTTCCCAGTAAGGGTGGGTGACAAGGAAGAAAGGGAATGAATCTGGAATTCAAAGTTTTAAAATAAAATGTTTAAACATATATATATATATATATATATATATATATATATATATATACACACACACACTGTTATTAATATTATTTTACATGTAACTGGGAAATAAGATATACAGGCACTGGGACATAGAGATCGACCGTGCCCTACTAGAAAGTCAGAGAGTGTATGGGAGAAGGAAGATATGGGAGAGAGCAGATTGGAGGAGGGGCTATCAGTGGCATCGCTGTTTTGGGGTGGTGGGTAGGGGGAAAAATGGGGAGAAAATTTGTAACTCAAAATCTTGTGGAAATGAATGATGTAAACTAGAAGTTAATAAAGCATTTGATGAAAAAAAAAGATAGGTATTCTAGAACTTGCAGCCACATAGTACTACTGGAATATTTTTGTTTAAAAAAAAAAAAATAAAAAGCCCAGGACTTTGTTTCAGAAGTCAAACTTGAGTTCATTAAAAGCACTGTGTAGTTTCCCAAAGGAAGTCTTATTCACTTTCCAATTTTTGTTCAGAATTGGGCCCATAAACACAACTAACCAAAAACTAAGAAGATCTGCTGAAAAGAAGAGAAATTCTCAATTTTTAGACTCTTTTTAATACAAGGGTTAATACTGATTTTCTGAGCTGTGGCTTGCTAATTCAGGTTACCTATTTCAAAATATTCAAACATGCCAGGTCAAAAATGTCAGCCATTTTATATAGCAAACCAGAAACAAGCAATAAAACTGCCTCCTCTAAAATCCTATTTCTAAGTTGGATTGTTTAGATAGATATACATATATGCACACTTCATTCTCTTAGTATTTTTTCTTTAGGTCACATGCTGCATCATGTAAATATTGGGCTAAAAGTCAAACAGTGTGTCCATCAGATTCCTTCTATTACACTGGAAGCAGCTATCCAGCCCATTACACGCACTGTACTCCGAGTAAGGCTGAACATCTGCCCTGACTTCAAGTGGAATGATCAGGTAAAATCAAAAAATACCGAGCCACTATAATTAGGAAGAAAATTGTATTTAACTCTTAAAAGATACTCTGAAAAATGTTGGTCACATTTACTTGATTGCAATACTAATCTAAGTGTAATATGAACATACAAGTCTCAATGAGATAACTTCCTAGCTTATGGGAATGCTAACATTTCAGCTATTTAACAATATACTGCAAACATTCAGAAACCAGAAGAGAAGGTTTGTAACCAATCCAGGCTGTGATCAGTCTTACTGATCTGCTCCATAGTCACAGACTTACAAGACTTTTAGAAATGCAGCATGAATTTGATATTAGCTTAAGAATTTTAACATTTTGGGGTACAGTTCATATGTTACAGGCTTGATTTTGGACCCTATTTGAGCAGATTTTAAAAGGTATCTTTGTAAGGTCCTAGATCTACTCTAATCCATTTTCCTCATGGTGGTACCAGATGAACAGAATTTACCTAGGATTCAGAGGCTGAGAAAGGCCATTTAAAGGGAAATAAAGGACACAGAAGGGCTTTTTCTTTGGTCATATTTTTACAGTAGAGATGAATACTACACGTTGCTTTTTTTTCCCCCACAAACATGACCTATGTACACTATTAGGAAACTTAAATGGTCCCTTTAATTTCTGAATTACATGTTTCATGTTGTTACTCCTCATTCATTGCTTCAGGTCACACAGTTCTGCTTTAAAACTATCGGCAGTTTCCATACTTTTAAAAATGATTCTATTTCTCATTTATTAAGATTGTAATTATTTCATGCATCAAAAGTATTAGAATATGTCTGGCTTAGGTACAAAGCTGATTCAAATATGTAGGATAATAGCAGGTGTATATCTAATATGAATTGATTAAAAATAGCAATATTCCCAGACTTTGCATTTGAGGAATGCAAGAACCTGAATCTTACTCTAGTTTGGCCATTAATTTGGTCTCAGGAAATTGCTTAACCTTCTTATACTTTAGTTTACTCATCTATAAATACATGTAAAATTATATCAATTCTGTGTCTGAGTTCATGTGAAGAACTCATAATAAAAATCATTTTAAAACATTCCTCAAATATAAAATACTAAAAAAAATACCAACTTAAATCACATTAACCTAACCCCCATTTCTGCATGTAAATTACTCTGAATTTGCATTTTTAAAGTGGCAAACTGTAACCTGCTTATATAAATTGCTATCATGTAGTTTTTATTGTGCACAGAGGTATCTTAATTTTTATTGTATCTTGATCCACATCCAAAATTACTTTTACTCATGTTTTGTCAGATACCAGCCTAAATGCATTACCTTGTCATTTTGAACAGTCACCTAGATTGGTGGTGTCAAACAAATAGAAACAGGTACTAAATTGACTTGTTTGCACAGTGGATAGAACGCCAGGCCTGGAGTCAGGAAGACCTGAGTTCAAATCCTACCTCAGACACTTAGTAGTTGTGTGACCCTGGACAAGTCATTTCTCCCTGCTTGTCTCTGTTTCCTCATCTGTAAAATGAGCTGGAAAAGGAAATGATAATCCACTCCAGTATCTTTTCCAAGAAAATCCCAAATGGGGTCATGAAGTCAGACATGACTGAAAATGACTGAACAACAATACCAATTACCATACTACATAAGGATCTCTGCCAGCCACATATTGACTTAGAATACCACATTTTAACATTATCTATCTTCCATTATACTTTTATTTATTTTGTCAAATACTTCCCAATTACATGTTAATTGGATTCAGGTAACACTTGGGAGTGTCACTGACATAGATTGTGGGTCACATGTTTGACACCTCTGATCTTGATCATTGATCTTCAGAATGGGAGCCCTGGCATTTGAGATCCACCAATCAGTGTATGTAAAGATGTATTGCTTCTCACCCTGCCTGTCATAACTTGTCGTGGGGATTGTTAGCAACACAACCACACCCTTTATGACCCAGCATTTCCTCAGTCTGACCTCTCCCTACATTCTGAACTAGTGCCCACTGCACCATTTACCACAGGAATCATTTGGAAAAAACTGCCTCTCCCCCAATACTGATTCCCCTGCCCCAGACAAAGGGTTCTAGTAGTACCTTAGTGACTCTGAGATCAAATTAAAAACTTCTGCATTTTGCATTTTAGATCTTTAAAGAACCTGGCTCCAAACTGCTTTCTAAGCGTCTATTACTTCCCTTCTTATACTTTAGAGCAGAGGTTCCCAGATTTATTTGGCCTACTACCCCATTTTCCAGGAAAAAAATATTACTCATTGCCCCCCTGTAAATCTACTTTCTTTAACCCTTTAATTTTTTTTTGAAATTTGCATCATTTCAAAAAGTATTTTTAATGACATCTTAAATTTAATAATTTATTATAAATTTGTGAGGTTTTTCCTGCATTGAAATTTTGATGGTGTAGTATTACATCATGTAACCATATAGTACGGTTTTGTAAACAAATTACACACACACATATTCCTGCTGTTGCATGCTGAACTTCCTGACAGTGCGAAACATGCTTGCCTGCCAACACTTGCTCGTTACGACCTATTGGTGGACTTGACCACTGATTGGTTGCAACTTGTATTTTGTGTGTTTATTTGGAAAATAACATAATCACTATGACTTTAACTCTGTTATACAACTGATAAAACCTGTATAGATGGTTTTTCAAAATTTTCTTGTCTTTGCTTCTTTCCTTATGCTTTCACTGTCCTCTTATTTTTATTAAACAGCTCCCCATTTGCACCCAAGGTTACTCTACTACTCCCCTGGATCATTCCAGCACCCCCCATGGGGTGGTATAGTATATTTTGGGAACCTCTGGGTGTTTTTCTTTCTGTCCTTCATGCTCATATGAAAACACAACTAAAAACACAAACATGAATGGAAAATTAATATATGACATTATCAGAACCAGAACCTTATAAAGAAAGGTATGGATTTATGTTGAAAACTTTCTGCTGAGCTGAAACTAGTTAATTCACTGTTTCTTATTTTTGTTCTATGTACAATGGATATATATATACATATACACACACACACATACATACATACATAGATATATATCTCCACCCTAAAAAACGTGGTTCCTGCTGAAAAGGTCTTAAATCCAAAATTATCATCAACTGTTATTTGATTATTACCCATCTTTCATTTGAAAAAAAAATCTTTAAAATGAAGAAATTTACCTCTTTGGCTGGCTACTTTGATAAAATTAAATGAATAATGTCTTGCTAGCAAAAGTTGTCATTTACAAGTCCAAAATATTCTCTAGGTCCTGTCACGGGGATATGAGCTTTTTGAAGGCAGGTACTGTCTTTTGCCCTTTTTTCTTTTTTGGTATACTGAATTCTTAGGTGCCTGACACATAGAGGTGCTTAAGTAGATGTTTATTAACTGGCTGTTAATTATAATTAATAATAACAAAAATATTTTTGCACCATTAAGTAAAATTTTTTTTAACAAATATTTAGTTAGGGGTGGCTAGGTGGCACGGTGAGTAGAGCGCTGGCCCTGGAATCAGAAGGGACCTGAGTTCGGATCCGGCCTCAGACACTTAACACAAAAAAACTAGCCATGTGACCTTGGGCAAGTTACTTAACCCCAATTGCTCTCCAAAAAGCAAAAAAGAAAAAGAAAAAAAGAAAAGAAAAGAAAACCGAAGAAATATTTGGTTGATCTTTATATTATTTTTCAGTTTCTATTTTTACATTTGCTTTATAATACATATTAGTACAGTAGTATATATTATATATGATTTGTAAGTAAATATACATATGTTGGAGGTTTGACTCAAAAAAAATTGGACATCACTATTCTAGACTTTAAAATTTTACCTTGCAGGTAAGAAACCTCTCCTGTCTACATATACCATAGCATATAATACATTTTGTTTAATGACCTTGTTTTTCTCTAGGTGCATGGTACAGTTGGAGAACCGTGGTGGATTTGGGTAGAAGATCCCACAAATGATCATATTTATCATTCTGAGTATTTTCTCATTCAAAAAAAGCAGGTAAATGTATAGAGCCATTCCCATATTAGGCACTTAAGAAATGTTTACTTCAATAAATTTTATAGACCAACATAGAAAAAGAGGAACTTGGTAAAATCATGTTTTTTTTCTTCTCACTTTTGTAATTTTAAATAACATCCTCATTTGGCTAACAAAAAATCACAGTTAAGTAATACAGACATTTTTATTGTGATGCTTATTATTTTAGTCAGTTCAGAAAGTCAGAATGAGGTCTATGTAATTTTATTGCATAATTATAATTTTATTGTGATTGACCAACTGAAAATCAATTCATACATTTTAGAGCTTGAGGGGGCCTTAGAGATTATCAATTCCAATCCCCCATTTTATAGATTAAAAATTTGAAGTAAAAAAGTGATTTATTTTTGATGGTATCTATGTGCATCATTAGGATAAGCTTTATACTTTGTTTTATTAGGGAATTCTCAGGAAAGAACTTAATGCAGGTTTCAACAACAGTCAACCTCAATATACCATTTAGCTTGCCCTAGTATATCTTGCTATATAAAGAGAAGATGTATTTTTACTAAGCGGATTTTTAGAGTATAACCTGCTACTTTTAAGATACTGGAAAATCCAAACTCATAATTGACTTTCTCTTATATTAGGTCATTGCAAAAGAATCTCAGTTGCTGGTATTTACAATCCCTATTTTTGAACCTTTGCCTTCTCAATACTACATTCGGGCTGTTTCTGACAGATGGTTAGGAGCAGAGGCTGTATGTATCATCAACTTTCAACATTTGATTCTACCACAGAGACATCCTCCTCATACAGGTAATATATCACCAGGAATTTGAATTACTTGTTTCCCAGAGCTATTGCTTTGATTAATTCTGGTTGTATATAAATTAAAAACTAATATATAGTCATATTTTTAAAATACCCTTTTCCCATATTACCTCCATGTCTAAAAACCTGTATTGTTTATAATTTATAGAACTTAAAAATAGTTACTTGAATTGTTGGTCACATAATTTTTTTTTTATTTCTGATGTACAAAATCTTTCTTTTTGTGAATCTAAGATCTTATCTACCCTGAAGAGTCCTTGATCTCATGAAACCAAATGAGTGAATGAATGACTTAGTGTTTTACTAAGTGCTTACTGTCTGCCAAACACTGGATTGAGCATGAGAGATGAAAACAGAAAAGGCTAAATGGCCTAAAGGAGACTCTTATTTAATAAAAGAAAGTTCAGTTTCAGGGCAGATGTAAAAGCCTAGAAATCTTAAGACTGATCAGAGGAGGAAATGGAAAGTCTCAGATCCTTCAGTTAAGTCATTAAGTCACATGGCAATGCCTCAGGTGGGATAGAGGAGAGGTATCTGAGGGCTCTGTCAGAGACAAGGTAGATAGGAAGGCCTGACACTCTTTTGTCTCCACAGAGGGAAAAGAGTTGATAACTTCAGTCTTATTCAGACCAGGTGATCAGTTATGCTAGTATGGATTCTGGGTAGTCCTAATAGGGGGAGAGGGTAAAGAGAAAGAACACTCCCCCTCATGGCAAGTGTTTCTACTCCTAGCAGTGAATGTAATGAAACACACTATTTGAAGTTAACTGACCCTAGTAGAAGTAAACGAGGTGATATCTGACTTTATGATTATTAGTTAATGGGAACAATTCCTGTGATTGTTAGTATGTATTTCTTATTTGTTTCTGTTCTCTTATTAATCTTTAGCAAGCTAAATAAATATTTATACATGAATGCTAATTCAGAATATATGCAATATCAAGTTCTTTTGTTGTTATTTCTCAGCATCCACTTAGTTTTCCACTGCCAGCTTGTTTGTTTTTTTCCATCATATATATGGTTTGTGACATTGAATAGGACTTGAAGTCAGAAAACCTGGTTTCAAATGCTACCTGAGACACTTACTAGGTGGGTGTCCCTGGGCAGATCTCTTAACCTTTCTGAGCCTCAGTTTTCTCATCTGAAAAATGAATTAGTTAAAATCAACGACCTCTAAGGTCCCTTTCAGTTTAAACTTCCTGAAAAATCCTTGCACTGTAACTAATGTTAGAGATTTCCCTTCTAATTTTTTTAGTAGGCATCTTTTTCTTTGCAGATTTCCTTGTGCTTCTGTACTAAAAGGAGGAGAGAGGCAGGGACAAATCCCTTTAAAAAAATATATACATTCAAGTATAGCACATATCAATCCATATCCTCCCTTACTCCACTCCCAGCAACCCTAACAGTTGCCAGACTCTTCCTTAAGTCTGTACCTTCCTGACCCCCTCCTTCCCTCAAAATAACAACAGTAATAATAAACCTACTGTGTTGCCTGGTAAAACCCATATAGCCCTATTTTCCCAGAAATTGATTACAGACTTCTGGTTAAAGGAAACAAGCATTATCACTTGGTTAGTAATGGATATTCAAATATTTAATAATTTTTTTTTTAACCTACCATCTTATTTGCACTTATTTGTATCCTGTGGGGCACAAATCTAGCAAACCGTCTTTTCTTAAGTTGGACCACTTTAACTTAGTGGTGCCAATAAAAATGTAGGATGTATTATGAATAGGTTTAAGCCTATGATAGAAATATACAAAATGTTAATAAGTCTTTTACAATTTTATCTTAAACTTTATTTTTTTCCTTCTTTGTTTTGTTTTTTGAGACTGTATTTCCCTCTCATCAAGCCTGGAAGCATAGTGGCCAATCACAAGCCTTATGAAAATATTGAATAGCAATAGTTTTGACCTCCATTTTTCCAGCCTGGGCCAGTTCACCCCACCCGAGGCAGCCTGGTGTGCCAAACTTACTGCAGACACCCAGTCCATCATGTTTAGGTCTGCTGCTGCATGAAACTCCCAAATGTTCCACCATCCTCAGCCTCACCAGCTGCAGCCAATATAGACTTGCACCAATGTACCTGATTATCTTAGACTTTCTAAAAAAATTATTAAACTTTCCTATCACATAAAATTTAAAAGAAACTCTTACCATGACATAAGACATCTGATTTTAAAATATGCTTTTAATTTCCTGTTATCCATGATAATAAGGGCAATAATATTATAGATATTCCTATATCATTTTTGTTGGGGGAATACATTTTAAATTTGCGAGTGTTCTCTAGGTTATGAAACCCTAAAGTGAAGACCCAGGCCAACTTCTCCCAACATCATACCAAACTGGAAATGATTACTCTTTTTTTAATGTCTCTGCCTAGATAATTAAGTATTTTACTTGAAAGTCCCTTCCTAGTGATTTTACTTCATTGTAATTTTCTTTTTTTTTTATTGTAATTTTCTCAGCTTCCTGAAATTGAGTACTACCCTAATAGCAAACTTCAGATTTCCATAGATAGGCATTTTCAACTTCTCCCAAGTTTTAGTACATTTCCAAAATGTGTGCAAATAGGCAATTGTTAAACACATAACAATGGCATTACAAATAATGGGATAATACCTTAGTTTCCAAAATGCTTATATTAAGAGTTATAAAGTAAAGGTGTCTCTAGATTTGTACATATGTTGCCTTCATTCTTTTTTGGCATTATTTCTTTAAATTGTCTTTGTATATTTGAATATCATAATGAAAATAAAAGGTAATAAGGAAATATTCCAAAAATAATATAATCCATATAGAAGAATTTATATCTAGTGAAAATGTATTTTGTAGCTTATTTTAATATGAGAAATGCAACTTTCTAGCATTATGGAAAATAAATGTATTGGTACATCAAGTCTTTTGATTAGTAGAGGGTTAGTTATGTCATATGAGCTTAAACTTGCCCAGGCTCTGGTTTAAAAAAAAAAAACAACTGATACTTTTTGCCAAGCTGAAAAGCCTTTGAGTATGTACTAGTGACATGTTGTCTGTCCAAGGACCAAACTAACTATGGGAACAGTGGCTTAACACCAAAAGGTTGGTCTCCAGAGTATAAATTTTTAGAAATAATGACCCATGGGGGAAGGGGAATTTTAGAACTATACAGAAAAGAATGTAATCTGTGATAGCTCAGAAGGCAGCTCTGGTTCTTATACTACCTTATATTCATTCTGAATATCATAAGATATTACATTATCTATAGATACTCGATAGAATATCTCTATAGAAAGAGTACTAAGTCATAGAGATACAGTTAATGGCAAAGAATAACAATAGTGATGGGTTTGACAGTTAATATCCTAATTTTTAAAAAAATGTTTATTGTACTGAACTTTATTGTAAGAAAAAGTAAACTAACAACTCAATACTCAAAATATTGGCCTTTAGGAAAATGTCAGAATTTAGAGACCAACTTAAAGTTTTTACTTTCATAGGATACCAGTCATTTTCCCAGCATGGAATAATGCTCTCTGAAATTTTCAACTCTTTTCTTCCCTCAAGTAGTTTATAACTGATTTTAATTAAATAACTTTTGTAATTATTTCTCCCTACTTTGATGACTGTTTATCTTATTTCAGAGTTACTGGATCTGCAACCATTACCTGTCACAGCTTTGGGATGCCGGAAATATGAATCCCTATACAACTTCACCCACTTCAATCCTGTGCAAACACAGATATTTCACACACTCTATCACACAGACTGTAATGTACTACTTGGAGCACCCACTGGCTCAGGAAAGACTGTAGCTGCTGAATTAGCCATCTTCAGAATCTTTAACAAGTATCCCTCATCAAAGGTTTGTTAAAAAGAACTCAGTAGCTTTCTTTTTCCTTAATCAAAGAATGGAGAAATAAATTTCCGGAATTTAAGTTGAAAAGATCATTGAGTATTTACTGATCTCCCAATATAAAAGAGAATTAGAATATAAGAGTAAAAAGCTGGTTTCTTAGGCAGTTAAGCGAGCATTGTTATTACCAAAAGTATATTTCAAATCTTAAGTGCTTTTATGACCTCAGAGATGTGACTAGTATTGCTCCCTCCAGTTCCCTCTCTTCCAATTCAGTTCATTTGGAGGCTTCTTCCCCTAGGCATTTTAACATTTGAGCAATACCTTTTCATCTGTAATTCCTCAGAATGACTGTGTCATTCTGACTACATGGGTAGCCTACCTCCTTTTCCAACCTTGCATTTAGTAAATCTTATCTTAAGAGCAACTTTTTACACTAAAATCATCATTGGTAGTATTCTGTGGCACAAATTTGTTTGTTGATGTTCCATAGTTGTAATTAGTTAATATCCTTTGGACATTGTTAAAAGGATAGTTTCTTATGTAAGGAGTTACTTTAGGATCTTTGAAAGTGCTATGCATTTCCCAAATACAATCCAGAATCCAGACCAATACCTTCCTCCTATACTATTCTGAACCAATTTCATTATTCATCTGTAGGGCTTCTCCACAACTTATGTTCTCAATGGACTACTCATCCAAGTAATAGTCTGCGCAGTGAACATTCTTCATCCATTTGGTTTTTCCCATATGTGTTGTCAGATGAATCCCTTTTGAGTGGCATTGAATCTCCTTGAGGAGTCCTTGGAGCATTCAGGGCGCTTAATTCATTCAATACAAATCTTATGAAAAGAGAATCTTTTGGAAGATCTCATAATTTCTAGGGACTTAACTTTTCTTTTAAAATTTTGTACAGGTCATAATACTGGCTAGTTACATTGGAGAAGGGTATATTTCCTTATTTTATGCCTCACTTACTAATAATCATATGGTCATTCAGGTTATCTCTGCCATTGCAAATGATGTATAAGTCTTTATTTACTGATGCCTGATCAGCATTTTTTTTTTAATGTAAAAATACCCGCTACAATTTCTTCTGGTCATTTGATATCTTCTACTCTTTTATATATCTTGAAAATTAATCCCTTAATTCTTTCAAAATTATATTACCCCCAGCATAGATTCCATCTGTATTTACTTTGTATGATCAGGTTTCTTTATCCAGTTTAATTTTCTTAAGTGCCCTTTCCTAGTCTTTAATGTATTTTCTGCTAAGATATTGGAATGCAAATGTGGTAGATTTGCTATTATCAGTAATAAAAATAGGTTATGATAGAAATGTTGGCAGATCCACTCCATTTTTCTTGCCTCCTTATTATATTCATAACCATTTCATCTAAATGTGCTTATGATGATCAGACTTCATTGGTTTCACACCAAGCTTTAGGTAGACTAGTTTAACCCTTAAGAGCTCTTTACTGTTTTATGAGGAAATTCTGTTTCCATCATCTTCCTTCATAAAATTTTTCAAATAAGTTTATTTTCTAAACTATTGTTACCTTTAACTTTCACACTGCTTTTCTTGAAAGATCAAGGGTTGCTACCCAAGTAGGGTTGTGAGTCCCTTTGGAATAATGATTCTTTTTGCCTTAGGACATCCTATAAATCTAACGCCCAATTCCTTTGTTGCTCTCTCCAAAGAGAATCTATGAATCATCCTTCCATTAACCTGCAAGTTCATATTGCCATTCAGATGTCTTTTAGTTCTATCCATGATGAAGATGATAATACTCACTTTGTTCACATCTTCCAATAGTTTTAGTCAATCACAAGCATTTATTAAGTGCCTAATATGTGCCAGGTACTTTTCTAAGTCCTGGGATACAGAGACAAAAAAGAATACAGGTCATCTCCTCAAGAAATTTACATTCTGTAGGGGGAGACAATTGTGTGCATTGTTTAGATATAAAAGCCTATACAAAATAATAATACATCATTGTTGGTTATTGGAGCAATATTGTTGGTTCATTGGAGTAAAATCTTGTTTGTACATAGTTATTTGCTTGTAGTCTCCTAGACTATGAATTCCTTGAGAGCAGGTAGTGTATTATATTTTATCTTTCTTTGTATCCCCAATGCTTAGCACCTGGTACATAGTAGATGTTTAATAAATGCTCATTGACTGACTAGCAATAACAGTTGTAACTAACATTAAAATATTTTCTTTATTAAATATATCCAAAGAAAATAAGTGAAGCATTTAATTTCTGTAAAATATTTCTTTATTTAAAAGATAGAAAAATTTTTTATATTAGCTATTTTAGTTAGAAAAACATTCTCACAGGGGCAGCTAGGTGGCACAGTGAGTAAAAGCGCCAGCCCTGGAGTCCAGAGGACCCGGGATCGATTCCAGCCTCAGATACTTAACACCCACACAAAAAAACTGGCTGTGTAACCTTGGGCAAGTTACTTAACCCCAATTGCTTTAAAAAAAAAAAAAAGAAAAGAAAAAAGAAACATTCTCACTTGATGTAATTTGAATACTTTATTTACTGTCATTGTAGTTGAGGCGCATTTATATTCCTGAATAAGAAAGATGCATTCTAAATCACTTTATGGAGATTTTTAACATTTTATTTAATTTGATTTACATGAGAGTCTTTGTGTTTTGTTCAGGCTGTATACATTGCACCCCTGAAAGCTCTAGTACGTGAAAGAATGGAAGATTGGAAAGTTAGAATAGAAGAAAAACTTGGTAAAAGGTAAGTCATGTATTTAACTCAAGATACGTGTTTTTAATGGTATAATAAATAGAACAAATGAAAGAGTTTGGAGAAAGAACATTTTCAGGATTATTTTAAGAATATAAATGTATTTAAATGCTATTTAAAATGATCAGTATTCTCATTTTATTAAGAAAAAAATGGTACTAACACTTACCCCCCAAAAAGAAACATGACAAGAAAACTGTTCCAAAATAGACTATATACCCTATTATATTAAAACAAAGGAAAAACATTTGGGCTTTATTTCTTGTATTTTCTCTCCTCTTCTATAAAAGTGGGAAAGGGATTGGTTAATACCCAAGTGGCAACATGATGTGGAGATTTATCATGGGGTCCTAGTTCTAGAAAGATAAAGCAAAAGTTTACTAATTAGTGTCAGAGGAGCCAGGGATAGAGTCTATGATTGCACTGGGGAGGAGATGAGGATGACAGACAGAGCATAGGAAACTTGATGAGGAAATGGAACAGGAAGTAACTAGAGCTTTGGAGAGAGATTAGGGATACAAAGAGCTTCAGTAGTTACCTCTGCAGAAGTGATATTAAAACCCATAGTAGCTTTTCTGCACTGCCCCGAGCAGGGTTCCATACAGCGTTGTTCTTGGTTTTTGTCATAACTTTAAAGGGAAACTTTCACGATGTCTGGAGCCCTAGATGTCCTGCAGATGCAGGAGGAGGATGTCCTCAAGTTCCTGGCTGCAGGAACCCATTTGGGCAGCACCAATCTGGACTTCCAGATGGAACAGTATGTCTACAAAAGAAAGAGTGATGGCATCTACATCATTAATTTGAAGAGAACTTGGGAAAAACTTCTGCTGGCAGCTCGTGCCATTGTTGCTATTGGAAACCCAGCCGATGTTAGTGTCATCTCATCCAGGAACACTGGCCAGTGAGCTGTTCTGAAATTTGCTGCTGCCACTGGCGCCACACCTATTGCTGGACGTTTCACACCAGGCACCTTCACTAACCAGATCCAGGCAGCTTTCAGGGAGCCTCGCCTTTTGGTTGTCACTGATCCTCGGGCAGATCACCAGCCTCTGACTGAAGCATCATATGTTAACCTCCCAACCATTGCCCTGTGCAACACAGACTCCCCACTTCTCTATGTGGACATTGCCATCCCATGTAACAACAAGGGAGCTCACTCGGTGGGTCTTATGTGGTGGATGCTGGCCTGTGAAGTCCTGTGGATGCGTGGTACCATTCTCCCGGGAACACCCCTGGGAGGTTATGCCTGATCTTTACTTCTACAGGGATCCAGAGGAGATTGAAAAGGAAGAGCAGGCTGCAGCTGAGAAGGCAGTGACAAAGGAGGAGTTTCAGGGTGAATGGACTGCACCCGCCCCAGAATTCACTGCTACTAAACCAGAGGTGGCTGATTGGTCTGAGGGAGTACAGGTGCCATTTGTGCCCATTCAGCAGTTCTCCACCAAAGACTGGAGTGCTCAGCCAGCTACTGAGGACTGGTCTGCGGCTCCTACTGCTCAGGCCACTGAGTGGGTAGGAACTACCACAGAGTGGTCTTAAAACCCAGATGCTCTAATAGTGTTGGAAAAATGCTGATTGAAAAATAAACATTGGTTTCTTAACAAAAAAAAAAAACCATAGTAGCTAATGAGGTCATTAAGTATAAAGAGAAAAGAGAGAAGTACCCAGGAAAGAATTTTGGGGAGGTCACCAGCTATTAGGGTACATGATATGGAAAATGATTCTGTAAACTAGATGAGAAAGGAATAGTTAGACAGGAAAAGCAAGAGAGTAATTTAAAAAAAAACTAGACAGGTAAAGGCATCCAAAACAATGTCAGATTCTGCAAAGATTTCTAGAATGATGAGGACTGAGAAAAGACCAACAGATGATAATTAAAAGATCTTAGGTAACTTTGTAGAAAGAAGTCTCAGTTGAATGATAAAGTCAGAAACCAGATTTCAAAGTACTAGAAATTGAATGAGAGGAGAGAAAGTGGAAGCAGCATGTTTAAGAGTTTGACTGTGGAATAGAAGGGAAATATAAGACTGTGAGGAGATGTTAGGAGAAACCTAGGCATGTCCCAAGTCAGTGGGGAAGGAATCAGTAGATAGATATTGAAAATTACTAATTGTAGAGGTAATCTCATGGAGGAGACTGAGTCAGGATCAAGGAATGGCCTTGATGGAGAAAAAGACCACTTCTTCATCTCAGTAGAATTAAAAAGGAGGTTAGGGCTGATGATGTCAAAGGATTTGGGGATGTCTGAGAGAAGAAAGGCCTTTCCAAAAGTAATAACCTCTTATTTTCTCAGTAAAATATGAGGTGAGATTCTCTGCTGAGAGGGTAGGGAAGAAGGACAGGGAGATTATAGTGGGAAGTTCAAAGACAAAAAAGAAGGTTTGAAATAGCCACTAGGGAATATGATAGAGAATCAGGGAAGAATATATGGGTTATCCTATGATCCTTCCATTTAATTGTAATATACTTTCATATTCTGGTTTTGATTGATATTAAATATCAAGATTAATATGATTCTGTTCCTTGTATGGAACACTGAATAAATGGACCACATTTAGAATAACAACATTTAGGTTAACGGATATAAGTAGTCTAAAAACTATAGTTCTTTGTGTAATTCTTTGTAATTTTCTCCTCTTCCATCTCCTAAATACTCTGTGATTGCAGAAACCAAAGTGGACAGCACAGGGGTTGAGGGCCTCTTTATATTTTTCTTGACTTCTTGAAGAGCCATGATCAAAAGAGTCTTCTCAAAGTGGGCGTTCTTTTTAGTCTCAGCATTGCCGTTCTTCATTGGTCCTTGAAAAGTAGTTACAATCTGTGTCAGAGGCTGTGTGAAACTTTAACAACATGGTAGAACCTGTCAGAATTTTCACATTACTGCTGTAGCCTTTGAGAAGCCAAGGTCCACTGTGCACCACAATGAGGCGTCTGAGTATGACTTTGTAAAGGGCTTTCGGTAAATATGTCATGGAAACTCAGGATTTCAGAGTCAGAAAGAATCTTAGTTTGCATCTATAGATTGCTGATACCTTTTCTAAAATGTGACGCCCAGAATATTCCAAATACAGCCTGACCAAGGCAGAGGACAATGAGATTGTCTTCTCCCTAGTTCTAGACATTCTGTATCGATTAAGACAACCTGAGGTTACTTTAGCTCTTTGGGGTACAATATCACAGTTTACCCGGTAACCATTTTTTAAACACCTACTATGTGACAGGCACTGTGCTGAGTGCTGAGGATATAAAGAAAGGCACAAGGTAGTCCCTGCTCTCGGAGAGATCACAGGCTCCACAGTAGGGGGTGCGACGTGCACATTGGAAACACTCACATTAAGAAGAGTAGAGAAAGACTTGGAGGTAGGGTTTTAACTGGGACTTGGAGGACGACAGGAAAGCTAGAAGGCAGAAATGAGGAAGGAGAGAATTCCAGGAATTTATATTTGATCCAAGAAGAATTAGAAAGTTACTAGAGTTGATTGAATTACAGGGGTAGATGGAGGAAGTAGGGAGAACGTAGTCAGACTTGTGCTTTAGGAAAATAGGTTTGATAGTTAAGTGGAGGGGCAAGAGACTTGAGACAGGGAGTCTAAACTGGAGGCATTAAAGTGATGATGGCTTTCATGAAGGTAGTGGCATTGTTAAGAGATGATACATATGACAGTATTAGAAAAATAAAATCGGGGCAGCCAGGTAGCACAGTGAGTAAGAGCACCAGCCCCAGAGTCGGGATGACCTGGGACCAAATCCGGACTCAGACACTTAGAAACACCCACCCAGAAACACCTGGCCATATAACCTTGAGCAAGTTATTTAACCCCAATTGCGTAGGGGCGGCCAGGTGGCTCAGTGAGTAAGAACACCAGCCCCAGAGGCGGGATGACCTGGGACCGAATCTGGGCTCAGATACTTACCACCACACCCAGAAATAACTGGCCATGTAACCTTGAGCAAGTTATTTAACCCCAATTGCTTAAAAAATAATAATAACAATAAAATAAAATAAAATCAATAGGACTTGGTAACTGATTGGATATGAATGGTGAGAGGGAGTTAAGAGTGGCACATAGGTTGCAAGCCTGGATGACTAGGAGAACAGTGATATTCTTTTAGAATGACACTTATGTTCCAAGTTTGACAAACTGGGACAATGGTGGTTTCCTAAGCAGTTAGGAAGTTAGGAAGAGGGGAGAATTTTAAGAGAAAGATAATGAGCTTGGTTTGGGGACATGTTAAGTTTACGATGTCTAGAGGGCATCCAGCCCAAGATGTCCAATAATTAATTGAAGATATAAGACTGAAAGTCAGGAGAGAGGTTAGGATTCAGTAGATTTGAAATCATTAGCATAATTGTTGAACATATATAATCTGTATCAAATTGTTACTAACTTGGGGGGAGGGAGGCTTGAGAAAGGGAGAGTGAAAAATTTGGAACTCAATTTTATTTAAAGAAATATTAAAAATTGTCTTTATATGTAAATTGGGGAAAGATAAAATATCTTTTTTTTAAAAAGGAAATTATTAGCATAGACACTTAATCCAAGTGATGAGATCACCAAGTGAAATAATGTAGGAGGAAAAGAGTAGAGGCCCCAAGAGAGTACCCTGGGGGATGTCCATGGTCAATGGGCAATCTAGATGAAGATCAAAAGAGTCTTCTCAAAGTGGGTGTTCTTTTTAGTCTTAGCATTGCCATTCTTCATTGATCCTTGAAAAGTAGATACAATCTGCGTCAGAGACTAAGTGTGAAACTTTGACAACATGGTACCGTGTTTCCCCAATAATAAGACCTATCCTGAAAATAAGCCCTCCCCTTACTGTGTAAGATTCCTCTAAAATAAGCCCTCCCCCGAAAATAAGCCCTATTGAGATTGCTACTGTAGTGAAGGTGATCCCCTGCGCTACACGCTACATTACGGTACCCTCTGTATGCACAGTCCCCCTCCCCCCCCCCGGGTGAAACTCACGCCGCTCTCCGAGCTGCATCCAATCAGAGCTGCAGCAGTGAGCGCGTCATTCTGTTCTTCCCCAGTGATTTGCTTATTGAATAAAGGTACATTTTTTGTTCACATTTACCTGTTTATTAAAATTGCTGTCAATGTTCATTAAAATAAGCCCTCCCCTGAAAATAAGCCCTCTGGTGTTTTTCTGTCCAAAAAAATAATAAGACAGTGTCTTATTATTGGGGAAACACGGTAGAACCTGTCAGAATTTTCACAAGATTCAGTCATACCTATAAGGAGGAGACCAGTAGAGAGTAGTAGAACTGAAACCTAGAAAGAACAAATTACAAAGGAAAAGATGATCAAGAGTGGCAATATTTCAGAAAAGTTTTTAAAAAAGGATGAGAATCAAGAAAAAGTCATTAGATTTGCAAATTAAGAGACCATTTGTTACTGTGGAGACAATAGTTTGAGTTAGTTGAATGATGAGCTTGGAAGCCAGAATGCAAAGAGTTGAGAGTTAAAGGAAAGGCAGTGGAGGCACATATTACAAATACCCTTCTAAAGGAGTTTAGGAAGGAGAAGAAGAGGAGGAGATATAGAATAGTTTTTTTAGGGATGGGGGTGATATGGGCATGTTTGTAGGCAGTAAGGAGGCAACTATTATAGAGTGAGAGACTGGAGATTAGTAAAAGAATGAGGATTATAAAGGAGGCAATCTACTAGAGAAGACTTGATGGCTTAGATACATTGTGCTTATTGGAGTGGTTTGCCTTGGGACCAGGCTTCCTTAGCTTGGCACTGGACCCTGAATACAGGGAGGCAGATTTTTTTGCATTAAAAGAAAACAATTAACAGGAAATAAGGCAGGATATAAGATGAGGCAATCTGATTTCTAACTAGAAGAAAGATTAGGGGCTGCCTTTTCATGTAAGAAGAAATAGTGGCAGAAGGCATCTGAGTTACAGGAGATGAATGAGGAGGGCACAAGAGGGAACTCTTGGAGAAATCAATTTTTTTAAGTAAAATTAAAGAGGTGTTAAATGATAGCCTTGCCTCAGCAAGGGCCCAGTTGTGATTATGTATCATAAATTTGTAGTGGCTCTGGTTGGTTTCGTGATTTTCATGATTTCTATAGCTTTATTCAGTAGCATGTGAATTAGGAGTGAAGGCAGCAGATGATAGGAGTAATGTAAGGCTAAGGACTAGTAAGGAAAGATTTTGATAGGATAAAGGGGTAAGGAACTGGAGAAAAGATGGCAATGTATAGTCAAACTCACTTTTTGTTTTATGTAAATTTGAATTGGACAAATTTGACTTGATGTAAAGAATTCTGAAAGAAATCTACATTCTCCCCGCCCAAAAAACAATCCTGTTACCTTTACTGTACAGTAGCTTGCCACTACATGGCCTCCCACTCCTGTATCCCTACCAAAAAAAAAAAAAAAAGAAAAAACTATCCACCAAGTGAAAGCATAGAGAACAGACAAGTGGAGAGACCACCATGGGGCACCAAGAGTGGCAACCTTTGCTCTGTTCCGCCCACTCACCCATCTGTGTTCTCAGGTACCAGGTGTCTGTCCCCAAACCCCTCACATCACCTGACTTCCACATTTCTGCCCCCCATGTGTTCTTCCTTTTCATTCATTCTTCCATTTCAACCGGCCATGTGTTCCTCTTCCTGATCACTTATGTGAAAATTGAGTAAACCGCATTGGTTCCTTCTTGCACCTCAGCTCTGGATCTTGTTCAGTTCCCTTTCTATTCAGTTATGAGTCTAGTTAGATTTCTGTCTTGTGAGAAAACTTATTTAATTATGGAAATGGTGAGAAAACTTTATTGCATTGTTTGAACCTAGCCTAGCCTGGCTGGGAAGCTGGACCACCCCTTCCTGTTACTTAGAGTCCCTTAACTAAGGGCTTAGATTATGCTGACCAGAGGTCCAGTGAGATCTAAAGATTCATGCAAGGAGTTTTCTTACAGTTATATATCTCAAGCAGCCCACATGTCTTAACCTGAAAATTTGTCCCATAATGATCAATCAGCCACTGTTTCCTTGTTCCTTTGAATACAGACACTTGGAGAGTGGCACCTCTTTTTTCTGATTTCAGGGAATTATACCTGTTTGATCTTCTCCCTCCCAACAAAGAAAGCCCCTGATCTTTCCTCTAGTTAGAAATCAGATTGCCTCATCCTATATCCTGGCTTATTTCCTGTTAATTGTTTTCTTTTAGTGCATAAAAATCTGCCTCCCTGTATTCAGGGTCCAGTGCCAAGCTAAGGAAGCCTGGTCCCAATTTGTTAAGCAGTTGGCATTGTGTTGCTTAATAAATTAATATGCTCAGAAGCACAAACCTGTGTTTCCTCAGTTATTTCAGATTTCATCTGTCATACTTCTCTATCCCTGGTCTTCACATATCCTTGAACTGTGTGCTAGTCCCTTCCATTCACAATCACATGACCCCTCCTCCCTCCCACATAGAGGTTTGTGGAGAAGTCCACTGAGATAAACTGAGGACTATCTGTAGTTCACCAGAGTCAAGATGGTGAACAAAGTAGAGTTTAAGCATACAGCTTCCAGCAGGTGGCAGCAGGTGCAGTAGGGATAGCTCAGCAGCAGCCGCAGCTCCAGTGCAGCCCAGTGCCTGGGATCCTCCACTTTCGGCACTGAAGCAATTCTGCCTGCAAGAAACCACCAAGCTACAGAGATGGCAGGGCCACATGGAGCCCTTTAAGTAGAAGGGGAGATCTGCAGAATGGTCCAGTTACGTTAAGCAAGAACTAGCAATATTTATGTGTAGTAGCAAGATCAGGAATATGACTATATATATGTGTTAGTGAAGGAGGAGTAGTCATGAAAAATAAGTGAAGAACTAGGAGGTTGGGTATTTGAGGTAGTGTTAGTAAGTATGTTGAAATCCCATAGTATGAGGGTAGGAATTGGAGAGAAGGGAAAGACCATGAGCCAGATGCTGAATTCAGTGAGGAAAGAATAGTACGTTACAGGTCAGTAGACAACAAGCTACCAATAAAAATTGAGTGGTAGATGTGGATTGAATGAACCATAAATGAGGAGAGTTTACTGGTTATTAGTGGTAGAGGTTGAGCTTAGAAGTAGCAATGAGGAGCAAAAAGTAATCCAACTGCTTCTTGACCATAGAGTCAGGGGAGATGAATGAAAATGCAACCAGCAATGGAAAGAGGTATGAGACATCTTTCCTAAACTACCAGTATAGTAACCCTGTCAGAGACAGAAGCCAGACTAGTCTGGCATGACCTGTTCTTACTGAGTCAGTGAAGGCTTTTTTATGGTCACTGTTTCCTTTTCTAGATGTTTCTTAGTTATATCTTTAATAATATGTACTAAACTGTGACCAAGAATGAAATTCAAACTTACTGATCTTTAGTTTACTTACTATCTTCTCCTTTTTTGGAAAATTTGGAACATTTGTCCTCCAATCAAACCTTCAGCATCTCTCCCCTTTTCTCATCTTTCAAATATCACTCAGCAATCACATTCAGTAGTTCTTTCAATCCTTGAAGATACAGTTCAGATAAGCCTAGTAACTTTAATTCATTAGGAACAGCTGGGTGTTCTTTTGCTTTCTTAGTTATTTAGAGTATCAAATCCCTAATAGGTTTTTTGTTGTTGTTGTTTTCTTCTTTCTAGTCCATGGCAGAGAGAACAAAAGCAAAATATCAGTGGTGCAGTTTTCCATCTTCTCTCTTTTTCAGGTATCACCATCCCACCTGGTCCAGGCAATAGTTCTGTCCTTTCTTTTTCCTGACATAACTTAAAAAAAATAAAAGCATTGTTGTCCTTAACTTTCTTCACTAACCTTAGCTCATTATGAACTTTAGCACTCAACACTATTCCTTTTTTTTAAATCTAATGTAATTTTTTTTAAAAGCTCAGCAGGGAGGCTGGGGCTGTATATTTACCTCTGTGGATTGTTTGCATAAAAATGATCATTGAATCACTAGGAGCAGATGAGGTCACCAAGTGAGATAGTATTGAGTGAGAAAAGAAAAAGGCATAGGGCTAGGTTTGGGGGGAGGACACTTGTAGTTAGTGGGTGTGACATTTCAGCAGAGATAAGATGCCACTTGTACCCATAAGGTTTCTTGCCCAAGACCTTGTAATATTTGGCAATGCTTTGTAGTTTATTTCTGGTAACATCATTTGTATCCATTTGTTGCCCCAGAATTGGGTAGTCTGACAATCCATTTTGACAAGTCCATGGAGGCTTTGTGTCACATTTTGGAAACATGTCATGAAGATAGCAGACCTCTCTGTTGGTACCATGTCAGCAAAAAATCTCCCCACAACCCCCCCCCCAAAATAAGCAGAAAATCACAAATCACTTTTGCTCTTCTTTTCTTACTCTATGACTGGAGTTTCTCTCACTCAACAACACCAGTCAGTCAAATTTAAGATTCCCTGAAGGTAAAGTAGCTGCTTCTTCCTCATATCATCCAGCAGCCCCCCCTTAAGGAAAAACTTATATTTGGCTGTTACCTCAAAGTGTTCAATGGTTCTCCTTCTGTGTGACATTCTTCTACCCTTCAGCTTATTAACATGTCCGAATTTACCTCTCTTTCTTTGAATTTTCTTTGTTGTTTTTACACAAAAGCTTTTCTGTATGTTTAAGGAACATTTCATTTTCACAGATTACCTGGAGTGTAGAAAGGCATTTCTTGTGCTCCTTTACCTTCTCTTCTGGGAGAAAAAGAATCTTAACTCTTAACTTAGATATGTCATGTGACTATAGCAAACAGACAAATATTACACCCATTGCAGAGCTCCTTGTGCTCTCCATTCTTAATGGAAATTAAATCCTCAGTTCTTACTTTTCTTGTTAGTATCTCTTTTATGGAATAGTCATGGTAGCCTGCTTTTGAGATATTAAAACTCTATAACAACTTATTAACAGCCTTTTGAACATTTCTTTTGTATCTCTTAGCATGTTAATCAACAATTCCAACTTCCTTTTCCTTCTTTTACTGAAATTTCACTTGTCTTCCAATTTATTTTATATGTTTTGTCCATTTATTTTGACTTCTAATCGTCTTTCTCCTCTTGCTCAAGTCCTTCTTTTGCTGCTTTGTCTTATTCTTTCTTCTCCAAGTCCTCTTTGAATCCTTCTCTTATTTTACATCAAGGCCTTTTCTTTTAGGTCTAGCTCTTCTCCTCAGGTCTTTTTCCTTGACTCTCCTCCTCCCACTCCACCCCATCCCATCAAATTGAGTCCTTTACCTCAAAGCTTTAAACTTCTCCAATCCTCCCACATATGTCTTCCACAGATTTAATATCTACCCTTCAAACTCAACTTTACAATTCCTTATCACAATTTTTATGGCCTTAGCTCCTTTTCCTTCTCCTGTCTTTTCTTCAACACAGTCTTTTCTTTGGGAAGACAAAAGTAGCCTATTTGTTAAGTTGTATTCTATTCCAGTGCATCTTGTGATGATCTGTTGTGCATTAGAAAGTTGGACTGTAATAATAATGAGGATAGAGCAGAAATTTGCAGTTTCCCAGCACACAACAAAAAGAATAATCTGTAGAATCTTCTTATGTAATCTCATGGCAAATAAAGCATTCCATAGAAAGTTAAATGGGCCAGGTTAGTCAGAGGAAGGTTATCACATACAAAAACAATGTTCATGTAGCAAAGGCTTATAGATCCATGGATGGATCATCCAATTTATAGAATGGATCCTACAGGACCATAAATAACTAACTAGTAGACTGAAAACCTTAAGCCGGTGATCCAGATCTTGAGTAACTACTCAAGAAAAAAATGAAACTGTGAGAATAAGCTACTCATCTCATTACTGTCAGGCAGTAACATACTTCATATAGTATTTTAAAGGCCTAGTATAAGTTGAGTTCTATGATGTTGATGGGCAAAAAAATGAATTCTACTCAGGACAATGAAAACTATATGTTTTATTTGTTTTTGTCTTTTCTTTTGTTGGAGGGAGGCAGGCAGGGCAATTGGGGTTAAGTGACTTGCCCAAGGTCACATGGCTAGTAAGTGTTAAGTGTCTGAGATGGGATTTGAACTCAGGTCCTACTTACTGCAGGGCTGGTGCTCTATTCTCTGTGCCACCTAGCTCCCCAGAAAACTGTATATGTGTTAGTTTGACAACTATGCTAAGTTAGTTGAGAAAGCTTTCTTTCTAATTGTAAAATAATTATCTTTCAAATTTTATCAAAGTTTATTTCACAATTTTCAGGTAGTTTATTAAGAGCATATCACTTTTTTTCCAAATGAAACAATATACTGCAAAATGAAGAGAAATAGAGATGATTTTCATTTTAAGATGTGCTTTTTTCCCTCTGTTTTTTATATTTTTAAATTTTTTTTAATTATTTTTATTATACTTCAGAGTTATTGAGCTAACAGGAGATGTGACTCCTGATATGAAATCCATTGCCCAAGCTGACCTTATTGTCACTACACCAGAAAAGTGGGATGGAATCAGCAGAAGTTGGCAGAACAGGAGCTATGTTAAAAAAGTTGCCATTCTCATTATAGATGAGATCCATCTGCTAGGTGAGTGCCATTTTATATAAAGCTGATTTAGAAACCCTGACTTTCATGCATAGAACTGTCAGGGTCAGACCTTTTTAACTGATTAATGCACATTCCTCTTATTTCCTAGGGGATGAGAGAGGCCCAGTTCTAGAGGTTATTGTATCTCGAACTAACTTCATCTCTTCTCACACGGAAAAGCCTGTTAGAGTAGTTGGATTGTCTACTGCATTAGCTAATGCCAGAGACCTTGCTGACTGGCTCAATATTAATCAGGTATGTGAAATACTTGCAAGTATGACATTTAGCAGCTTTAGTTCTCAGAGGAGTTGACATAGAAGTAACACCATGACATTATAAACCTTAGCATAAAAAAGAGTAACATTTTCTTCACATTTACTTTAGATGGGGTTGTTCAACTTCAGACCATCAGTTCGTCCAGTTCCCCTGGAGGTTCATATTCATGGTTTCCCAGGTCAACATTACTGTCCTCGTATGGCTAGTATGAATAAACCTGCATTTCAGGGTAAGCTGCAAGTATTTGGGATGAGATAGAACCAATTTAGATGGTACACTTGAAGACATTTTCATACTGCGTAAGCTTCTGCAAATGTTATAAAGCCATTTGCCTAAACTTTTCAGGAACACAAATTTATGTAGAATTAGTTAATTATTAAAATTAGAGAGTTTTCATAAATGATAATGTTCTTGCTTTTTACCATACATTAAAATAATATCTAAAAAATATTTGTAATTTTAAAAATTGATAAAAATAGTTTGGAATATTAATCTAACAAGATGTTTTCAGATATTGCCTTATTAGTTTTTAAAAATGATGACTAGAAGTTACAAGTCAAGCAAACATTATATAATTACGGTTTCAAAATAGTACAATAAAATTTAGAATTTTCAGGGCTTCAAGTATGCCAGTAGTTTCTTTTTCCTTTTTCTTAGCAAGGGAAGCAAGCCTGACACATTTAAGAACAACCCTCTGATTTTATTGAAACATGTTTTGTTTTGTTTGCATAAGGAATATTTATTATGTCAATTAAAAATAACTTCCAAAATAAATTCTGTAATGGGAACTGCTGTTGATTGTGAGGTGGCAGTTGTGAGGTGACTTTTTAGCTGTTGTAATTAGCCTTATGACAGAGGCAAAGTATTGATTGTGAACTAGAGACCAATCTTGGCAGTTCAGATTATTTACACCTCTGCAGAAGCATTGTACAAAATCACTAATGAACGATAAATTTGCCCTGAGCTGTTCAGCCACACCTGTTCTTGTCACAAGAAAAATCCATTAGATGTTGAATTAGATGTTGAAAGAGAGAGACAGAGAGATGCTATCATGATTGTGTACAAACTACACATATTTTTCTCATGCACATACGATTTAAGATATTTTGACTATGATGTTATTTGCCAAAATCTTGCCATTTATAATCTGTAGTGTATTAATACACAGTATTGGATACTGAATAGTGGAATGAATATATTTTCTTTTTATAATTTATTAGTCTGATTGGTTATGGATATCTAAAGGATGTCTGCAGAACAATAATTGGAGAAAAGTATTCCATGTAATATAAATCATTTGTAAATATCTGAAATATTTATACTGTGCTAGAGGTGGTTTCTGCATAGCAGTTAGACTTATAAACTGTTTATTATACCTGTAGTGGGTCACTGTATTTCATTAAGTCTAGAAATATGATTTTATGATGGCTTTATTTCTTGTGGGTTTCATATAAATATAGTCAAGGTCATGTCAGCATTTCCATTGTAAACCTTATTTCTTAGCTCATAAAAAAAAAATCTGCAGCCTACCATGTTTCAAACAAGAAAAAGGGATTACTTTCTTTTTTGTATATTTAGAAAAATTACTATTCTAAGAAAGCTACACAGGACATAAAAATAATTCTTGTTCATGCCATTTTGGTAAGATTTGAAGCACACAAAGAGGTGGGGAAAATCATTTCCAATTTGGGTAAATGATTTAATCATTCTTGAGTGTAATTTTTAAATGTGATTAGACTTGTAAAATTTTCATAAGTCTTAGCTAAATGACAAAAGTGTCTACCATATTCTTTGTTGTTCTGTACATAGGCCCTCATGACATAGTCTCCTTCACATACATTCAGGATCTTGCAGAGACCTTGCAGGGTCTTTCATACTTTTGAAAAATTCACCCCTATACTCTCACAAAAACATTTGCACCTTCTCAAATAGTCCTCTACTACTTATTGCCTGTGCTCTACTTTGTGTATGGGACAGGGCAGTTTGAAAAGGAACGTTTTATAGCCCTTTTTCAGTGTCTGCCCTTATATCCTGTAAGCATCCACCAGATCATACTCCACGGTGTTAATTCTACCCATACTACAATCTAAGTGCCTCTAACATACGACAAATTTCTCAGGCAAGAAATTGAAATCATAGCAATAGAGTGGATCCCCTAGCACAACTCTATGGACAGGCTCTAACTTTTCCCCCTTCCATTTATATCTTCAAGTTAAAACTTAGGCTTGGAAACAAACAAATTGCCTAGTTTCTTTCCTAGTCTCAATCATCCACAAATGTAAGGAATGTTCCTCCTATAGATAGAAAGGCCCTCCTTAAACCAGCAGTTTTTGAAAATCATGGAGAGTTTCAGCACTTCCATTTTCTACCCAGCTCTTATTTGAAATACAGAGCATATAATGAGAAAATGAAGTTGGAGACTCCAGTCACATTGGAACCAAAGAGTGATGTAGGTTCATTTTGATGTCATTTCCATTTATCCTTAGGTATAAGGCTAAATTTCTTTGGAAAAAAGAACACTCGACCAGAAGATCAGGGCCCTCAGTTTCCACACATGTAAAATGATGAGACTTTACTTAATCCCTTCCATAACCAATGCTCAGTGAATTTTATAATTAAAGTTATGCATGTTTATTGATTTGAACATTTAAATGTGATAAAATCATCGTCGATGTACTTTCATGTATCATATGAAGAAATGCATATTTTGATATAGTTTACTTTAAATATAATGGGAATTATCCATAGAAATTGTCATAGAAAAATTATGGGGTTTTTTCCATGAATTTTCAACAGCAATTAGAAGCCATTCACCAGCCAAACCTGTTCTGATATTTGTGTCATCCCGACGTCAAACTCGTCTTACAGCGTTGGAATTGATCGCTTTTCTGGCTACTGAAGATGATCCAAAACAGTGGTTGAACATGGATGAAAGAGAGGTAGAAAATTTATTCTTTTCTTCCTTATATATGTCAGTTTGCTTTTCATTTGATTTTAGTTAACTGTTTTCAAAATCGACCAAAACAGAAGTTTATTAATTCATTTCAATGGACTTGAATTGTGCTTATTGAAGTAGTTCTTTTGTCATAAGTCAATAAGAAATAAACATAATTAATTTAATTAGTGGCCAAAGTGGGTTTCTTTTCATCTTTTTGCATAGACTTGAAATAAGTCCATTACCATATAGCATATGGGAGGTTTACAATTCACCCAGTAAAATGTAAGCCTTTTGAAAAAGGTCAGGAACTATAATCTTTTTGTCTTTGTATTCTTAGTTCCTACCACTCATCAGTCAACAAGTCCTTATTAAGCATCCACTATATGCCAATAACCAATTTAGTGTTAAATTTAGTGTTAGATTCTAGGTAGCACTTATAATAGAATTATGAGAAATCTCCAAAGAATCTGTGATTTCATCAACAGGGGGGGATTTATTCCATTTATCAGCATAGATAGCAACCTCCTCTGTAACTATGCAGTTCCTTAGCAGTTGTATACTGAGGCACATGGAGGTTAAGTGGTTTGTAAGATCGTACTCCTGGCATGCGCTATAGAGGATAATTCATTCTCATGAAAAGATCCGCTTGTCCCTTGCATTAGCAAAGGTAAAAATACAGGAAAACCTATGACAAATTTGTGAATGATCCTGTTTTACTCAAATACTCTTCATTCTATCTAGTAAACGTTGAGTATATATGTTACTATGTGAGGCTATATATCAGGCACCCTGTGAGCCATGTTGGAGAAGAAAACTATAAAAATAAACCTGCTTAGATTTGATATTTTCATTTTTATATCAGTGTAGAAAAATAGCTGTAAACAAAATTTTCTTTGAATATAAACATTTTTTTTATCAACCACTATGTGCTGAACCCTGTACTAGATGCTAACATGGATAAAAGATTAGGTAAGTTGTGGCTCTTGTCCTCTTACATTAGTAAGAGAATATGACCCACAGTAACTATAATACAAAATTAACCATGGAAAGTACATGAGAGGTACAAAATGCTGTGAAAGATCCAAATTTGGAAATATATAGTGTTTATCTATATTCATGCATCACATAAGAATGTTGGTTAAGTCATTTAACCTCTTTAGTCCTCAGTTTTGTCATTTGCAAAGTGAGGTCACTGAAAAAAAATGAGTTCTAAGTTCTCTTTTAGCTCTAGAATTCTATGTTTCTGTGATGTAGAAACAATTGTTTTGCTATTGCTAGAAACGATCTATTGCTATGATTTCAATTTCTTGCCTGAGCGATTTGTCATATGTTAGAGGCACTTAGATTGTAGGGTGGATAGAACTAACATCGTGGAGTATGATCTGGTGTATTAAGGATATAAGGGCTTACAGGATATAAGGGCAGACACTGAAAAAGGGCTATTATATGTTCCTTTTCAAACTGCCCTGACCCATACACAAAGAATAGCACAGGCAATAAATGCCAGCAGTGTGATCTTACAAATTTCCTACTACAGGAAATCTGGAAGGTCACTTTAAATTTCAGAAAGAAATGTTGAGATTTTTAAGGCCAGATTTTTCCCAGTAGATATCAGCTTATAGCAATGAATACAATATCTATTTAATTTTCCCTCCCATTTTAAATTTTGATAAACACAATTTATTGACATTATTTTCCACGTTTGTTTAAATTGTCAGAATCAGAAGTGTTCTAAAGAAATGGTCTTCCAACTTTTTTATATGTATATGTGTTTATACACTTATAAATATATGCTAATATATTGTATATGTTATAAAACAAATATAGAATTAAGAGGAGGAATTATTAACAGGACTTGGCAACTAACTTGATATGGGGGATGAGAGAAAGTGAGGACTTGAAAATAACAATTCCAAGTCTGTGTGACTAGGTGGATGGTGGTTCCCTCAAAAGTAATAGGGCCATGAGGAAGAGGAGAGGGTTTTAGGGGAAAAAAATAATGGTTTTGATTTTGAATATACTGAGCTTAAGATATCTATGGGATGTCCAGTTCAAGATACCCAATAGGCAGTTAGAGATGTGAGACTAGAAGTTAGGAGAGAGGCTAGAGCTAGACAAATAAATCTGAGAATCGTCTATATGGAGACTGATAGTTGAATCCATGGGATCTGATGAGATCACCTATTGAAGAAAGAAAAAGAGATCCCAGGACAGAGCCTTGTGAGTTACTTACAGTTAATGGGTGTGACCTGGTTGAAGGTACAGCAATTCATGTTGATCTTTCTTCTGTATTGATGACATCTGTCATTTCTTCTACTTCTGTAACATTGTATCACATTTACATACCACAGGTATTTTAGCCAATCCACAATTTCTGAACAATCTACTTTGTTATTAATTATTTGCTATCACAAAAAGTGCTGCTGGAAATATTTGGTCTTAATATGGGGATTTTTCTATTACTGACTTCCTTAAAATATACAGGCAAAGGTTATGGACATTTTAGATACTTTTATTTGCAAAATTCCAAATTGATTTCGAAATGGTTGTACAGATTTGGAATTCCCCCCACTCTTCACTCATGTGCCTATCCTATCTTCCCACAGCCCCTCCAGATTTTAACTATTACCTTCTTTTGTCATCTTTACCAACTTACAAGGTGTGAGGTAAAAACCTCAAAGTTGTTTAGTCGTGTTTGACTCTTCATGACACCATGATCTATAGCATTTGACACCCTTCATTCCTCCACTCTCTCTCAAAGTCTGGCCGTGTTTACATCCATTGTTTACAAAACACTATCCATTTCATCTTCTGCCATCCCCTTTTGTTTTTGCCTTCAGTCTTTCCCAACATCAAGGTCTTTTCCAATGAGTCCTGTCTTCTCATTATGTGGCCAAAGTATTTAAGCTTCAGCTTCAATAATTTACTTGCCAGTGAATAACTCAAATTAATTTCTTTAAGTATTGACTGATCTCATCTCCTTTCTGTCCAAGGGATTTGCAAAAGTCTTCTCTAACATGACAGTCTAAAGTGTCAGTTCGGTGACATTCAGCTTTCCTTATTGTGCAGTTCTCAAAGCCACATATAACTACTGGAAAAATCATAATTTTGACTATTGGGACATTTGTCAGCAAGGTGATGTCTCTGTTTTTTATTATGCTGTCCAAATTTGCCATGGCTTCCTTCCAAAGAGTAAGAATCTCTTAATTTAATTAAGGGGGTGCCCATCAATTGGGGAATGGCTGAACAAGTTGTGGTATATGCATGTCATGGAATACTATTGTGCTATAAGAAATGAGGAGCAGACAGTCTTCATATTTACTTGGAGAGGCTTAAAAGAACTGATGCTGAGTAAGAAGAGTAGAACCAGGAGAAATTTGTACACAATTACAGACACAACGTATGTGTGATGACCAACTTTGATAGACTGGACTCTTCTCAGCAATGCAGTGATATAAGTCAATCCCAAAAGACTCATGATGGAGAGAAATATGTGCATCCAGGGAAAGAACTAGAAAGAACTAAATTTATATCCAGGAGGAAGCAAAATACCTGATCTTTTTCCTTCTCTTATTTGGTTTTATGTCCTCTTTACCATTTTTCATTCCAGCTGGTACAATCCATCCTTATAACCTGACTAATGTATAATGTGAAAGTATTTACAGATCCTATACTTGACTATAAGCCGCCATGGGGTGGGGGGGAGGGGAGAAAGGGGGACAAAATGTGAAACTCAAGGAATTGTGGAATTGAATCCTATAAACTAAAAGGAAACAAACAAATTAATGAAATAAAAAATAAAAAAAAAGAATCTCTTAATTTCATAGCTTCATTCGCCATTTGCAGTGGTCTTTTAGCCCAAGAATATCAAATCTGAAACTTCGTTTATTTTGTTTTTATTTGCCAGGAAGTGGTGAGACCAAGATCTTAGGTTTTTTTGGACATTAAATTTCAGACCAGTCTTTTATACTCTCTTCTTTCACCCTCATCAAGAAGCTTATTAATTCTTCTTTACTTTCTGCCATCAGAGTGATATCATTTGCATATCTGGATTGTTCATATTTCTCCCAGAAACCTTAATTCCAGCTTTTGATTCATCCAGCCTGACATTTCACATGATATACTCTGCTTACAAGTTAAAGAAGGTGACAATATATAACTTTCCAATCTTAAACCAATGAGTTGTTCCATGTTCATTTCTAACTGTTGCTTCTTGGTGTGCATGCAAGTTCCTCATAGACAAGTAAGATCATCTGGCACTCCCATCTCTTTGAGGACTTGCCATATTTAGTTGTGATCCTCACAGCCAGAGGCTTTAGTGTAGTCAGTGAAGCAGAAGTAAATGTTTTTCTGGAACTTCCTTGCTTTCTCCATAATCCAGCAAATGTTGGAATTTGGTCGCTAGTTCCTCTGCCTCTTTGAAAACCAACCTGTTGTTCTGGTAATTCTCAGTTCACATGTTGCTAAAGCCTAGTTTGCAGAATCTTAAGCATAGCCTTGCTAATGTGTGAAATGAGCACAGTTGTTTGGTAATTTGAACTTTCCTTGGCATTGTCCTTTTTTAAGACTGAGACATAAACTGATCTTTTCCAATCCAGTTATCACTGTTGAGTTTTCCAAATTTGCTGGCATATTGAATGCAGCACTTTAACAGCATCATCTTTTAGGATTTTAAATAGTGTGGCTGGAATTCCATCACCTCCACTAGCCTGACTGTTAGAAATGCTTCCTATGACCCACTTGACTTCATTCTCCAGGATGTCTGACTCTAGATCAGTAACCACACCATTGTGGTTATCGATGATGTTAAGATCTTTCTTATAGTTCTTTTGTGTATTTTTGCCACTTCATATTTATCTCTTCTGCTTCTATTAAGTCTCTACCATTTTTATTTTGACTTACTTTTCTATTATTATTTGTGATTTGAAGCATTTTTCATGTGGTTCTTAGCTTGGAACTTTTAGGGAACTATTTGTTCATACCCTTTGACCATTTATCTATTGGGCAATAGTGTTTGATCATTCATATATGTAAATATAGCCTCAGATACTCACTGCCTTTGTGACCCTGAATAAATCACTTTAAAAAAAAATCTCTGTTTGCCTCAGTTTCCTCTTTTGTAAAAAGAGGATAATAACACCTACCTCCCAGGGTTGTTGTAAGAATCAAACAAGATGAAAATTGTTAAGTGCTTAGCAGAGTGTCTGGCATAAATGTTAGCCATAATCATCATCATAATTAAAATGTTAGCTATTGCCATCATCTTCATCATCATCATCATCATCATCATCATCATCATCATATTGATGAATAGATGTGTGTGTTGTTGATTGTTAATATAATCTTGACTACCAAATTCTTGCCAGAGAAATTTGATATTTTTTTTAAATCCCACTTGAGCACTTGAATTCTTATTGTGGATGCATTAGTTTTGTGCAAAAGTTTTTCAATTTCATGTCATCAAAGTTCTTGTAAGCTTTTGTTATTGCCTTTATCACTTGTTTGCTTAAGGATGTGTGAAAAGAGGGGCGGCCAGGTGGCTCAGCAAGTAAGAGCACCGGCTCCAGTG
Source organism: Petaurus breviceps papuanus (assembly GCF_028583685.1). Taxonomy (NCBI): domain Eukaryota; kingdom Metazoa; phylum Chordata; class Mammalia; order Diprotodontia; family Petauridae; genus Petaurus; species Petaurus breviceps. The sequence goes on from NW_027187391.1 coordinate 54,642,260, forward strand.
TCAGGATGACCTGGGGTTCAAATCCGGGCTCAGATACTTAGCACCACACCCAGAAATAACTGGCCGTGTAACCTTGAGCAAGTTACTTAATCCCAATTGCTTTAAAAAAAAAAAAAAAAGAATGTGTGAAAAATGTGATTTGTTCCTTTTCCTATATTTTTGTATAAGCTTTAATATAAAGGAAATGTATCCATATAGAATGTATTGTAGAATAATGATGTAAGGTGTTGGCCCAAGCCACACTTCTGCCAGACTGTTTTCCAGTATTCTCAGGAATTTTTTTTATCAATTATGGATCATTTCCCAAGTATTTTATATTTTCGAGTTTATCAAATAAAGTTATTGACTTCCATTGTTTCTGATTCTCCCTTGTCTAGTCTGTTCCATTGAGCTACCTCTCTATTTTTTTAACTAATACCAAGTGGTTTCATTGCCACTTTATGATACGGTTTGAGGTCTCAACGTGCTATTTTCCTTTTGGCCTACCTCTTTTCATTATTCCCTTTGGTATTCTAGATCTTACATTTTTCCAAATGAGCTGATATTATTTTATTGGGTTCTATAAAGTATCACTTTGATAACTTCTTTAGTATAATATTAAAACTGCACATTAACTTTGGCAGTATTTTTATTTTTATTATTGTGTGCCATGCTAGAGGGATCTCTAGATATTTTATATATTTTTTAGTTATTTAGAATAAGATCCATTTAATTTTTAATCACTTCCTCTGTGGTCCTTTTAATATAACTTTGTTGCAGTGTGATTTCTAAAGTGTGTTTCATATTTCTGTTTTTCTGTATTTGTAAGTTTTATATATCTTAATACATGGTCAATTTTTGTAAAGCTGCTGTTCACCACTGAAAAATATGTACATTCCTTTTTATTCCCATTGAGTAATCCCCAGAGGTCTTTCCTATCTAACTTTTCTAAAGTTCTATTCAGTACCTTCTCATCTCCTCTCAGTTTCCCTAAATTCTTTCAAGGCACAACTCACTTCTGGACTCTTCTCTGGCCTTACTTGCTGCTTTGCCTCCCCAAAAAACCTCTTCTCTTAAGATCATACTTTCTTGATTGATGATTGCTTCCTTGGAAGACAAAAAGAAACTATACGTCATCTTACTCGTAGACTGTAGTCTCTCTATGGACTCCTCCTCACAAGTTACCTGTCCCCAGTGCTACTACTCTTTCCAAACCCCTCCCTACATTCTAGTTCTTTCATATATATAATCATTCCCTATTCGAATATGACAAAATGTCATATTTATTTGTCTTTTTATCCCCAGCAATTAGCATACAGTAAATGCTAAATAAATGCTCTGTCTTCTACCTATCTATAATCTGTCTCCAAGGATCACTTGAAGAGTTTGTCTTTATCAGTGATAAGGAATTTGGTGGAAGCCAGGAGTGTTTAGGAATAAAGTAATAAGTTTATTTTTATCAGGAAATTCAGTGGAAATTGTCATGCAGATGGAAATTGTATTTCAGAATTATAGATGTAATTTAGGAATCATCTTCATGTATTCACTGAAACCATGCCACTTACATATTTGTGTTAAATAATTCACTTTCCTTTATCTTCATTTTAAAATCTTTTAATTGGAGAGCCATTTCTGCAGCATCTTCTCCATCCTTTTCCATTAGGAGTATTAAATAACTTGGCTATAGTATAGTGGAATAAAGTTAGAAATATGAAAAAGAAAAGACAACTTCTCTCTCCTAAATTCAATTAGATATGCAATTTAAATTGGATTATAAACTTCGCAAAAACAGGAGCCCTGTCTCATCTATCTCATAGTGCTCTGCCCATAATATTTTCTTAATGAATGTTTCTTGAATGAATTTGAATTCTTATTCTAAAGCAGCAGTTCTCAATTTTTTTTTGTCTTAAGTATCCCTTCTTTAAAATTATTGAGGACCACCATCCAAAGAGTTTTTGATTATATATATAGGGTGACATTTATCAGTATTAGAAATCGAAATGTCTTATTATTATGAAAATAGATATACTCACAGCCCCCTAAAAGTGCCTCATTGTCTCTAGATCTTACTTTCATACACTGTTATGAAAGTTTCAAGCTATGATAGGGAGAAAGACATAGAATATATTACTCTGCTTACCTGGAAAACATGACAACTATTTTGTTAAAGGTTTCCATCATTCTCTAGATTTTATTCTTGTATGTGTCTGTTGTAGTATGTACATACCTGCATATACAATTACTCATAATTTAGAACAGCAAATGTCACAGATATTTATTGTGTCCACTATGTAAAACATTCAGCTGTTCGCTACAGGAGCTATAAAATTAACCACAATACTATCCCAGATCTAATGAATATCATATAATAAAGTTTGAGATGGGATTTTGAGTTTAGAATTAGGTGACTTGGAGGAATGGGATGAAAAGTTTGTTTTGAAGGGGCAAATAGAATGGGAAATAAAATATAAGCTCCTTGAAGGCAGGAAATTTTTATTTTCTCTTATCTCCCATTCTTAGCACCCACAGTTCCTTACACATAGCAGGTGCCTAATAAATGCTCATTGAATTAAATTTGGAAATTACTTTATTTCTAATTATATCTGTTTAGATAATAGAGTTTTCTATCTTGATGTTTCAGGTACCAAAAGAATGTTCTAAAAAGTTTCTTTTGTCATTAAACCTTTTCTTCTTCCTACAAGATGTCAGTTTTATTACACAAAAGTGTATCTTAAAAAATTAACATTTAGTAGTAACTAGGAGATGTTTTAGCTTCATTTAACATCTGTACCAGATGTGATAGATGTAATTATTTTTGCAAAAAACTTCATAACTTTCATGATTCTTTTGTGTGGCACATCTTTCTTTTATTGGGCATTTTAGACAATTGATAAGCATTATTCAGTGGCATATGGTCTGAGTCTGACGTGCTTTGAAAAGAGTACAGAGTACTAATAATGAGGATTCTGTGAAAATGGGAAAACCAGCACAACAGATATGCTTTGAGAAACTATGGGTTTTTAGCATCTTGAAACAATATATCACACTCAAAGGGACAGAATTGGGCTGCACAATCTGTTAGCTCATTCTTGTCCAATCTGGTCTCCTCCTTTCTTTTGGAGCCAGCATTGTCATCAACTCACTGAATTATATTCTGACTGGAATGTATTTCAGGCACAGGGTAATGTATCTACTTAAATGGAATCCTATATTTCTACAAAAGCTTTTTAAGTATAATAAATTTAAAATATAAAAAACAGTTCTATTAACTTAAAGTAAATGGTTCAACAGTTTACATATGTGCAGCTTAAAAAAAATGACTACTACTTGGGAGAACCATAGAGCTTGTTCTGAAAACAGTTTGTTTCTTTTATTTATAATATATTTACCTTTATAAGATTTTTTTTAAATTAAGAGATCCCAGGCATAGTTTCAAAGGTTGTTTACTAAATGAATTCCTATAAAAGGCTCATTTTTTTCTAGAAAAGTGTTTTGAGTATTGGGTTTATTTTTTTAAAAAGTTATAGTTATTTGGTCAGGTTACTGAGTATGTTAATTAAAAAAATACTTGCTCTAATGTCTATGAGGAAAGCATTATTCTGAAAATGTTAGTTTTGTTATCCAGTGGCCTCTTTAGGAAATTGCCTATGTTTTAATGAAGTTAGATCAATTTTAAGTATGTTAATAAAAGTTTCACATTTTTGTTTACAGTTCATATAGGTATGCTCAAATATATTAACATGTATTTATAGATTGTCTCAGAAATATCTTTGCCTAATGATTGAACATTGGGATTTTTTATGATGTTAAAATAATTCAGAATTCCTTCAGAGAAATACTATAATAAAGGAAGGTGTAATAGTTGCAGGAGAAGGGAAGAAACTGTCATGGGGATTTTAGGGTTTGAGCAATTCAAATAGACACATGTTCTATTTATTTCATTGATTTATGTGAAAGTGAGGGGTCACTGAGAAATTACTGTCCTTCTCTGCTGCTAGAATATAGGAAGAGTAGAGTGTACACCAGCTTTCCTGCTAAGTGTCCCTAGTTTTCCTGTGGCAAGTTAACTGCTTTTTAAATATGACTAACACTAGCATGAAGCACCACTGTAATACCAGACACAAAAAGAAAAGAATCTCTGACACTGATTATCAAAGCAAGACATCTCAAAATAAGTTCTCTGCAGTGTGAATTGGAGATATTTTATGCTAGAAACTACATGAATAACAGGCTGTCACTTGAGAATGGCTAACATTATTATAGACTATTACTAAAAGGCCCTTCTTATGGTATACATGTATTAAGCATTCTAATCCCTGTTAATATTAGAGAAGAAAATTACTATATCATAATATATTGTTAAGGTCTATGAATCTACTTAGGAAATGTTATCACAGACAGAAAATTGTTAGAGTACATGATTATATGAGAAGAATCCTAAGAAATAAAATGAACTGTTTTTAATTCTATCACTCTTACATCAATGAAAGGTAGTAGATAAACTTTAGTTGTTCATTTATATTTTCATACAGCATAGGAATTAAACTTGTACCCAATACACTATGTTTGACTTAGAAGTTTATCTTGGTTTTTATCTTTCTCATTTAAATGACTATTAAATAAAACAACAAAAAATGTTATAATGTAAATCATAATTATACTTAACTATTAAAGTTTAATTTTATTAATAATACTTAAGTTGCAAATAGTATATTAAATATTTTAATAAAAACTCAAACCTTAAATATTATCTACTACCTTTAATTCATAATAAACATGATGATAGTCCCTAAGTCAATTTAGAGTTTTGATTTCATACCAGTCACACTACCAAAAGGGTCACTTACTAGAATTAGTTGTTGTTCAGTCATGTCTGACTCTTTGTGAAGCCATTTGGGATTTTCTTGGCAAAGATGCAGGAGTGGTTTGCCATGTCCTCCTCCAAATGTGGAATTGAGGCCAACAGGGTTAGGTGACTTGCCCATGGTCACACAGCTAGTAAGTGTCTGTAAGTGTTTGAACTAAGAAAGATGAGTCTCCCTGACTTTAGGCCCAAGACTCTATCCACTGTGCTACCTCATTGCTCCAAGAAAGAGGTTCTAGATTTGTCAGAGAAGGTTGACCTTGTGCAGGGATCAGGAATATGTTGTTATTTTTTTTTAGTTATTTCAGTAGTGTGTAACTCTTCATGATCCCATTTGGGGTTTTCTTGGCAAAGATACTAGAATGGTTTGCCATTTCCTTCTCTAGCTTATTTTTACAGATGAAGAAATGGAGGCAAACTGGATTAAGTGACTTGTCCAAGAGTTACACAGCTAGGAGATTTCTGAGGCCAGATTTGAACCCAGAAAGATGAGTCTTCCTCCCTCCAGGCCTGGCATTCTATCTGTGCCACCTAACTGCTTCTTATAGAACTAGGCAAGAGACCAAAAAAGTCATTTGGTAGAATAAAAGATCAAGAATTCAAAGGAAAATAACAACAAAAAATAATAGGACTGGCATTAACAAATCTCAGATTATAAGTGGACAGCCATGGAAACTGCTTGGTACTAGTTAAAAAAACAGAAAAATTGATCATTAGAACAAATTTAGTAGGCAAAACCCAAAAGCAAACAGAATGGCCTAGTAGTCATTAGTAAATAACATAGCATAAGAGACCCTATTTGTCAAATAAATATCAATAGTAATGTGAAACTGTTAAAGCTGCATATTGAAATTATATAATTATCTCTTCTTTGTAGATGAATGACATCATTGGAACAATAAGAGATTCTAATCTAAAACTGACTCTTGCCTTTGGAATAGGAATGCATCATGCTGGACTGCATGAAAGAGATAGGAAAACAGTGGAAGAATTATTTGTAAATTGTAAAATCCAGGTATCTTACTTTCTACCTATTGATATTTAAATAGACTCTTCAGAATTGGTTAGTAAGATTATATTAATTATCTTTTCTCTTTTAGGTCCTTATTGCTACAAGCACATTAGCATGGGGTGTAAACTTTCCAGCTCATTTAGTAATTGTTAAGGGAACAGAATATTATGATGGCAAAACAAGACGCTATGTGGATTTTCCCATTACAGGTAATATAGCAAAAATTGGAAAAGATTTAATGAAGATTTTAACCACTAACAACTATGTTAGCATACATTATATTTTAAGGCAGAGGTGTCAGACTCATAGCCCAGTGCATACATACCTCAGGGGTAAAACTTTCTAGTGCATAGAGAACCAAATTAAAATGGAATTGGGAAATATTTAACAAAATAAAAAATACAGTACAACATACGTGATGTTATTTTGTGACTTTCTCAGTCAGTATGACAGGTCAGGGATCCTTTTCTAAATTTGAGTTTGATGGCAGTGTCTCAGGGAATCATTTATATATGCCCTGTGGTAAGCAAATTTTCTTTACTGAAAGAATTAAGATGTATTTGTTACTTCTTCATCCAATTTATTAGCTTGAAAATATTTCTTATCATGCCTTGTACAGTGTGCTGATTGTTCATTATTGATGTTTTAAAATATTATTTTTTGCCTTAGCAAATAAATAGTGACAGGTAGCAGGAACCACCAATGTGTATTTTTAAAATTTATTTAATAGAAAATAGTACTTACACCTGATTTGAAGTACCAGAATGATATTCTAGTTTCTTCTCTCCTTTTCAGAATTATGTCCTGTGATTTCCCTTTATACACTGCATGTTCCATAGCGCTTACTACACTTCAAACTATAAACCCTTCATTTCAGATATCATCTTTATAAAGTCTTCTCTTCCCCTTAACTGTAACGAACTCTTTCTCTTAATTTTCATGGTACTTTTTATTTCTCCTACTATACTTTCACAGTGTGATTCGTACTAGTTATTTGGGTAGATCGTTCATATCCCATATTCAACCACAATATTGTTGTGTACGTGGATAAAATTGCTGTAATAGTTTGGACAAGAATAAGCTGTTAAAATATACAAAAATGGTGCTTTAATAGTTCTCTGATAATTTTCAATGGCTACATACATTCTCTAGTGAGAGATATAGTCTTACTTACTAGCCAATTGTAAAATATGTGTACCAGTTAAATAATGACTAAATTCTTAGTTTGCTCAACTATTCATGCCATGATTTTTTTTTTTTTGGTAACAAATAGTAAAAAAAAAAAATTGTTGTTTGGGGGTTTTTTGGAGGGGTGTTGAATAGCCTATTAATATGTGTAGCACAGTTTTTGTGGGGAGGGTGGGATGGGAATTATGTAATAGATTTTTGTCAAAAAGTTTCAGATTTTAATACCTAAATTATGCTATATATAATGACTTTATTATATTAGACACATAGTTCATATATCTTGTGTAATTCAGTTAGATTCAATAGATATATATTAATTTTTTTGTATTGTGCCAGACATTGTGCTAGACACTGGGTATATAAAGACACACACATACATATATACATATGTATATACACATATATATCATTAAATATACACACACATATAATATCTATATATCTGATATATACGTATTATTATTAAATATGTACCAGAATCAATAAATACACCTCATACCGTTTGTCATATGAAACTTCTGTTTTCTCTATTATAGATGTACTTCAAATGATGGGACGTGCTGGTAGACCGCAATTTGATGACCAAGGAAAAGCTGTAATTTTGGTTCATGACATAAAGAAAGACTTCTACAAAAAGTTTCTTTATGAACCATTCCCAGTAGAATCAAGGTGAATTTTGATAGAAAGAAAAAAAATTTAAATGAGTTAAGATTTTATGGCATATTTGTATTTTCTTACGCTTGCAAATAAAACCGAGTGTAAGTTTTTAGTTCAACATAATCAGAAGATTTGAAATGGAATTTAATAAGCAAATATATCATAGTAAAATCCCATATTTCTGAAATACTAGTCTAACAGAAATAAAATGAAATGAACTGGCAATAAAAATTCAAGTTTTGTTACCAGTATTTTGTTTCAAAATTAACCTACTTAAAATGTGGCAAGAGTTCTTATTGGAGCCAGTATTTAAAGCCAGTTGTGCCCTTATGCTTGCTATTCTGTTTTCACCCCATGCTTTGACTGGACTGCTCTATTGTCACTTCATTGATAATTTATTCTGTATTTCATTTCACTCACTCTCACTTCCTGATCTGTCTGCTCTATTACACTGTACTTCCTTGATATCTGACATTTTTCCCCCACAAAGTTCCAACACCTTTACTGTCTGTCACATTTTTGTCCCTCATATAAATTTTTTTAATGATCTTGATCTGAGTTCAAATTAGAAAACTGTATTTGCTGTTCCTTTGAATTAACTGCCTTGTCTATGAGTACCTATTCTTCCTAAACATTTCTCTCAACTGATACTAACCAATTTTTACCAGTCAACGAAACTTTTAATACCAAAAGCCTCACTTCTTAAAAGCCATAAATGTAAAATGCCTTTCATTGGTTAGGTGAATTTCAGCATAATTCCAGGTAATGAGTGTGAACATGCCTAATTCTCGGTTCTCCTTGTGTATGCACATGTAGCCCTTACATTGTTTAAAATCAGTAACCAATCAACAAGTGGTGGAAGATTTTTTTTTAGTAATATAGATATGTCTTTATTATTGTTGTCTTGTGCTTACATGGATCTTTGATTTTATCAAATTGGTTGTACCCTCAAATGATTCAAATCTCAACCTGTCTGTGCCTGCCCATCCTATATGTGACTGTTGTACATGTCCTTGTACAAATTAGCTATAGGGGAATGTACCCAACAACTCTGCTTTCTTCTGACTTCTTCTATTTGAAGCTTTATTCCATCTATTCTATTAATAACAAAAAGATGTGTAAGAAGTGTTTAATGAGCAGAACACATTGCTTCATTTTGATTACAAAAATAAATGAATTTAAGTATTTCACTTTTGCTGTTCTAAAATAATAAAAATTAAGCCTATATTGATTACCCAAAAGTTAAAAAAAAAGATTGTGTAATTTAGAGAAATATAACATTGATCATTTTTTAAATGGATGTTTTCTTTGACCTGATTCAAAGGAGAATTCATCACAACTACAGCTTATTTGTGGGAAAGACCTGAAACTAACAAAAATCTTCACATTTAAAAGAATAATCCTATCATTTTTACAATGAAAATCTCTTTAAATGAAATGAAGGAATTTTAATAGCTCTTAGTTTAAAAAAAATAAATTTTGAAGGCTTATTCAAGTGAGATTTTTAAATTAATTTTTTTTAATTAACAAGCATTTTTTTCCTCTCTCACCTATTTCTTCTGTCCAACTGAGGGAGGCAGGGGGTGGGGGGCAAAATCTTTGTAACAAATATGCATGATCGAGCAAAATAATTTGCTCCATTGGCTGTGATTAAAAAGTTGGATAGGGTTTGTCATCATCATCATATGAAATTGTGGTTGTTCATGGAGTTGATCACTTAGTTCTTTTGAGTTGTTCATGTTTACAATGTTGTTACCATTCAAATTATTCTCATAGTTCCTCTCACTTTACATACTTCATACAAGTCTTCCTAGGTTTTTCTGAAATTGTCTCTCCATTTCCTATAGTATGATAAAATTCTATTACATTCATGTACCATGGTTTGTTTCCTATTCCCTAATTTATTGATGTCCCCTTTCTTTTTAGTTCTTTGCCACCTCAAATAGTTGCTATAAAATTTTTCATATTTTCTTTAATTCTTTTGGGGCATAGCATTAGAATGATACAACTGGATCAAATGTTATACACAATTTAGTAATTTTGGGGACATGCTTCTAAATTACTTTCCAGAATACTTGGACCAATTAATTCACAGTTCCACTATCAGTGCATTAATATACCTTTTTACTTGCATTCTACTCCCTACCAATCCTCTCTCCATCCCCCAGCATTTGACACCTATGTCAGCTTTATTAATGTGACAGGTAGGAGGTAGAACTTTAGAGTTGCTTTCTTTCCTTGAGAGCTGCCAGTTCCTGTCCTTTAGCCATTTATGAATTGGTAAATTCCTCTTATTCTTACAAATCTTAATCAGTTTGAGAGAGGCTTGCAGCAAAGATTATTTTTCTCTAGTTAACTGCTTCTTCAGTTACCTTTTAAAATTGCTATCAAGAACCCTTTTGACAAGAGCGTAAAGCCAAAACAAAAAAATCAGGCACTTTGTCATGACCTAGAATTATATTTATGCCCAAAAGTAGAAAATCAGTAAGTAATAAGAAAAAATTACATTGATTTTCTTAATTTCTCTAATTTTTATATTATACATTTTAATGTAAAATGATATTATAGACATTTACTTTTTTAGTGATTAAAACTAATTAGAATTTTCATTCTGATTATTTAATATGTGTAGTACAAATCTATAGAAGATATAATTAAAATTAAGATATTTCATTAATTTATAACATAGGTTGGATTTGGAAACAATACTTTTCGCTCATGTCTAAATGAAAAATTACAGTGTACATTTCTGTTAAAAAGAACATTAATTAGTTGACAGAATACTTATTGAGTTTTATGCTAAATGACATAACTTAGTGTCAAATGGAACTTAAATATATATAGTCAGTCATTTATATGTTTGTTTAATTAAAACCACCATCCCAAAGAAATTGAAGACAAGTTTCTTTGAAAAAAATTTAAATAAAAATGCACATTTATTTTGTTCTTCAATCAATCAATAAGCATTTATTAATGCTTCTTTATGACTGTATAACTGGCATTGGGCTAGGAACTGAAGACACAAAAAGAAATGAAGCGGCCATACCTTCAAAAAATGTATTTTTTGTCATAGGAAACAACATACCCTATATAAGTATCCATAAAATGTGCAAAATAATTTGGTGGGGAGAGATATTAGTAGTTAGTGGGATGAAGAAATGCTTCATATTGAAGAAGGTGCTTAAACTGAACTTTAAAGCAGTTAATTAGAGTTTTAATGGGCAGAAACAAGGAAGGTAGCATTATGTAAAGACAATAAGGCCAGATTGGCTAGATTGTAGTGTGTGTGAAGGTTAGTAGTATCTTAGAAAATAAACTGTTGAATACAAACTGATATTACATTTGGTTTAGTGTTCGTTATATATTTCTATTTGTTTTCTGTTTTTCATTCACATTTAGCTTACTAGATGTGCTTTCTGATCATTTGAATGCTGAGATTGCTGCTGGTACAATAACATCCAAGCAGGACGCAATGGATTACATTACTTGGACTTATTTTTTCCGTCGGCTTATGAGGAACCCCAGGTAAGTAAAGTGACCACATTTTATAAAAATTAACTTATCTGTTTCTTCTCCACATTCGTGAAGATAACGTTTAAAAGTAACAATTACATTTTCAATTTTTAAAAAATTGAAGAAATGGGGCAGCCAGGTAGCTCAGCGAGTAAGAGCACCGGCTCCAGTGTCAGGATGACCTGGGGATCAAATCTGGGCTCAGATACTCAGCACCCCACCCAGAAATAACTGGCCGTGTAACCAACCCCAATTGTTTAAAAAAAAAAATTGAAGAAATGTCAGAATAAGGTCTGCTGTATAGCTCTGGAAACTGTAGTTGCATAAATTCTACCACAGAGTAATATAAAATGTAAATTGGCCCACTAGTGTCAATATATTTCTAAAGTATGATATCAATAAATTTAAAATCTGTCTGATCCCAAATACTTTTTTTTACTTTCATTATTTAACTTGTTTTAATTATGATATGTTATATCAGTCAATGTGTGGAGGATATAAAAGTATAAATACATGGTTTCTGCCTTTAAGGTGCTTACAGAAGACTACTAGTTCAGTAGAGCTTTGGAAAGTGAATAGGTCATAATGGACTGGAATAGACAGGAAAGATTACATGGAGTAGTTGGACTTGTTCTTATTCTTTTTGTTTTTTGTCTTTTTGGAGAGGGGAAGGCAGGGCAATTGGGGTTAAACAAATTGCCCAAGGTCACACGACTCAGGCTGGATTTGAACTCAGGTCCTCCTGACTACAGGCCGGTGCTCTATTCACTGCGCCACCTAACCACCCCCACTTGTTCTTATTCTTAAAGAACTTCTCTTAAAGGGATTTAAACAGAGAATCTTAAGGGAGTCATAGTTAATACTTAGCAGTACTGTGATGAATACTGTATTTAGCTCCTCTAAGATTTTTCCAAAAGTTTTCCTTTCTAGATCAACTTTATCTTGTCTTGTTATTGCTCAAAGACACATAACATTGTTTAATCTATTTTTTATAATTAATTTTTTTTAATTTTCAACATTCATGTTTATAAGATGTTGTTTTAAATTTTTTTCCCTTCCCTCTCTCCCCCATTCCCAAGATGGCATGCAATCTGAAAATAGGCTCTAAACATATTTTCACATTAGTAATGATTAAAGAAGAATTAAAACTAATGGGAGGAACCCCAAGAAAGAAGAAACAAAACAACAAGGGAAAAGGAGAGCAAATACTATGTTTCCATCTGCATTCAGACTCCAAAGTTCTTTCTCTGGATGTGGATAGCATTTTTCATTGTGGATCTTTTGGAGTTGTCTTGGGCCCTCGCATTGCTAAGAAGAGCTAAGTCTATCAAAGTCAGTCATTGCAAAATGTGTCTTTTACTATGTATAATGTTCTCCTAGTTCTGCTCATTTCATTCAGCATCAGTTCTTATAAGTCTTTCCAGGTTTTTCTGAAGTCTGCCTGCTCATCATTTCTTATACCATGTATATATTATATATATATATATATATTCCATTTGTTTAGCCATTCCTCAGTTGATGGACATCCCCTCAATTTCCAGTTCTTGGCCAACACAGAAAGAGATTCTATAAATATTTTTGTATGTGTGAGTACTTTTCCCCTTTGGGATACAGACCTAGAAGTGGTGGGTCAGAGGGTATGCACAGTTTTATAGCCCTTTGGGGATAGTTCCCAGTTGCTCCCCAGAATGGCTAGATCAGTTCACAACTCCACCAACAGTGCATAGTGTTCCAGTTTTTCCATGGCTTCTCCATCATTTATCACTTTGCTGTCTTTTCATGTTAGCCATTCCGATAGGTGTGATATGGTGCCTCAAAGTTGTTTTGATTTGCATTTCTCTAATCAATAGTGATTTAGAGCATTTTTTCCTATGACTATAGATAGCTTTAATTTCCTCCTGAAAACTGCCTCTTCATATCCTTTGACCATTTTTCAATTGGGGATTGACTTGTATTTTTACAAATTTGACTCAGTTCTCTATATATTTTTTAAATGCAGCCTTTACCAGATACTGGCTGTAAAAATTATTCCCCAGTTTTCTGCTTCCCTCCTAATCTTAGTTGCATTGGCTTTGTTTGTGCAAAAACTTTTCAATTTAATGTAATCAAAACATCCATTTTGCATTAGATAATGTTCTCTGTCTCTTGTTTGGGCATAAATTCTTTCCTTCTCCATAGAATTGATAGGTAAACTATTCCTTGCTTTCCTAGTTTGCTTATAGTATCAGTTTTTATATCTAAATCATGTACTCATTTTGACATGCACAGAAGCTTTCCAGAAGAACTGCTACTGTGAACAGCTTTTTTTAAGGTTCTGATTACTCAGTATAGTGATCACTCTATTCCATAACAAAAGCAAAATATCCATGGAAAATCAAGGTACAGCATAATTCAAAATGCAGCATTCACCATATTATAACTTATCACAGAAAATCACAATATAATATTCACAACATAGTCTCAAAGTAAAATAGTCACTCTTAAGTTAACTCAGTCAGTCACTTATCAGTAGTATCAAACTACACAAAGTCTTCTACTCTTGGGGCAAAGTCTTGATTAACTCAATCAGTCACTTATCAGTAACTTATTCAGCAAAGTCTTACCAAGTATCATATACAAAACCCTCCACCCCTTAGGTCACTAGTAAACTATAATTCCATAATTACTCAGTACCCAAGGAGAGGTCTTTTCATCTTGACTTGGGGCCTGTTCTAAGATTCCCTGGATCTCCTTCCATGGTCCCAGATTCTACCTGGATCCACCAGACTGTCACCTGGGTGCAATGGCAGACAGCTCCCAGTTCCTTGACCAGCTCTCTGGGCAGGTCCTGCTCCACACTGAAGTCCACAGGATTTGGTCCATGTCAGCTCCTTCACCATTTCTGCTCCAGGGAATTCAAGGCTCAACCAAGCCACAAACAAAGTCTCAACATCCCAGCCATGCTTCAGTCACCTGGGCTCCTGGCTCCTGGGCTCCAGGGCTCCTGGCTCTGGATTCCGGGCTGCAGGCTCCTGGGCTTCTGGCTCTGGGCTCCTGGGCTCCTGTTCAGAAGAAGCTCCACCACCACCACCAGTTCTCAGGACTCAGTTCTCCATTCTTCTGTAGCTGCTCTGCCACCAGATCTCGGTCTCAAGGAAATTCTGACTGTGCCTCTCTGGGGCTTTTCTTATACATACAGTATTACCTACTTTCTTCGACCAACCCCCCTTCCTGTTACATCAGTTAACAGGGGACAGGAGTTCATACCTTCTCTTCCCCCAATTAGAGGCTTGATCAGTTACTAAATGTTAAGTACCTGCTACTTTTGCCAACACAAAAGGGATCTTCAAGTTCAAAATTACATTACAAAATTAAATTACAAGGGTGTAAGATGTTGGTCTGTGCCTAGTTTCTACCATACTATTTTTCAGTTTTCCTAGCAATTTTAGTTAAATAGTGAGGTTTTTTTAAAAAGCTGTTGGGGTTAAGTAACTTGCTCAAGGTTACACGGCCAGGTGTTTCTGGGTGGATGCTAAGTGTCTGATCCCGGATTCAATCCCCAGGTCATCCCAACACTGGGGCCGGTGCTCTTACTCACTAGTGAGTTCTTATCCCAGAATTTGGAATCTTTGGATTTATCAAATACTAGATTACTACAGAAATTGACTATTGTGTCTTACATAACTAACCTATTCCACTGGTCCACCACTCTATTTCTTAGTCAATACCAAGTAGTTTGGATGATTGATGTTTTATAGTACAATTTAAGATCTGGTATAGCTAGGCTACCTTCCCTTTCATTTCCTTTCATTAATTCCCTTGATATTCTGAATCTTTTGTTTTTCCAGATAAATTTTGATATTGTTTTTTCTAGCTGTATAAAATAATTTTTGGTAGTTTAATCAGTATGGCACTGAATAAATAATTTAGTTTAGGTAGAATTGTCATTTTTATTATATTAGCTCGGCAATCCCATGAGCAACTGATATTTTTCCAGTTATTTACATCTGACTTTATTTTTGTGAAAAGTGTTTTGTAATTGTGTTCATATAGTTCCTGGCTGTGTTTTGGCAGGTAGATTCCCAAACATTTTATAATATCTACACTAACTTTAAATGGAATTTCACTTCCTATCTTTTGTTGTTGGGCTTTGTTAGCAAATATAGAAATGTCAATGATTTATGTGGGTTTATTTTATATCCTGCAACTTTGCGTTTGGGTTACTATCAGTAGGCCAACACTCTTGTGTTATTTTCTTAATGTCTGGAAATATACTTTGTGGTTTGTGTTTGTTTGTCATATGTTACAACATACTGTATGGTCTAAAAAATTTACCAGGGACCACAGCATGTACCAACTTTGTGGTTTTATTATTTAAACTCAGTGACCTAAAAGAAATTGTATTTATTACCACGGTCTTTAAAGAGATGGCATGTTCTCTAGATGGCATAATTATCATACCTTATAGCACTTTTAACTTTGTAAAACACTTTAATAATCATTAATAGTCCCATGGAGCCTAAAATGTCCATGATTTTCAGGCTGTTCAGTCTAGGAATCCAATAGCTTCTATCATGAAGTCAGGGTAGGATACCACTACTCCCATTATAAAGTGAGACCAGGATTCAACACACCATCTACTTTTGTAGACAGGGCCCTAACTGTTTACCTCAAATCCCCTCTGCTTCTAGGATACCTAAATTGGACATAGTTTGTGACCTATATATAGAACTACAGTAGCAATGGGCCTTACTTCATGAAAAACAAAAATGTTACTTTATGTGAACAGTTACAGTAGTTAATAATTATTAAACACAAAGACTATGAGTTAATTAGATTCCATTTTTTTTACTCTCTTTAAATTTATAGAATCACAGATTTTTAGATGGGAAAAAAAAACTTAGTCATCAATTCCTACCCCTAACTGAAATAAGAGTACTATTTACAATATCCCTGACAAATAATCATCCACGCTCTACTTGAAGACTGTCAATGACATATCATTCTAGGGCCATGCAAAATAATCCTTACATATTTTCCATGCGATGGTCCTTAATTTATTTGAAGACAGTATATCCTCCTAAATCATCTCTTCTGCAGGCTAAACATCCCCTTAGAATCTATCTATGTGTGGTTTCATCAATATCCTCCCTCTAGACAGTTTAAGTTTGGCAATGTCCCTTCAAAAATGTGACATCTAAAATTGGACACAATATTCTGGTAGTTCACTGGGATTGTTGCTACATTTTTTTCAATAATCTATTTATGCAGCTTTAGTAGATTTTTTAGTCTGAAAATTGTACTGGTACCCTGTGTTTGGCTTACAGCTCTCTGAAATCCCTATATCTTTTTCATATGAGTTTCTTTGTAGCCATGCCATTCTCATCTACCCAGCATGATGAGTTAGAAGAGATTTGGGATCAAGTGCTACCCATATATTTTCTAATGCCCATACTTACTAACTGTATGACCATGGACAAATCACGTAATTTCTGTCAGCAGTTTCCTTATATGTAAAATACATATCATAATACCTATGGTTTGACTTGAGGGTTATTGTGAAAAATCAAATGAGATGGTTTGTGTAAAGCACTTTGCAATCTTTAAACCACTATCTAAATCCCATAATAGTATAATTATTAAGAATCAGTGTATACTAGTAAATACAGTGCTGAGCTTGGAGTCAGGAAGCTGACTCCATTCAAATTCTGCCTCAGATACCTACTAGTCAGCTACTATGTTGGTAAAATAACTCATTATCTTCTCCCTGAATCCACTCCTTTTCAGTTTGAGATTCATCTTGTTTATCCGCAATTCAGAGGATTGACCATCAATCTTGAATATCATAGACTGGTAGATTTTTTTCATCTATTTAGGTTTTCCTGAATATTAAATTGACTTTTTTTTTCTTAGTAAATATAGGAACTCATTTTGGGCCTTGATGAAGTTAGTACAGTAATATAACCTATTCCCTCTATCCATACTCTCCATTCCATTTTGTGCAGGACTTTCTACATGGCAGGGGCAAACGTCTCTTAACAAGGATTTTTGTACAATTTTTTTTGCTTTTATTATTTTTAGAGGGGGGAAGGTGGGGCAATTGGGGCTAAGTGACTTGCCCAAGGTCACACAGCTAGTTTTTTGTGTTAAGTGTCTGAGTCCGTATTTGAACTCAGATCCTCCTGACTCCAGGGCCGGTACTCTATGCACTGTGCCACCTAGTCGCACCAGATTTTTGTACAATTTTAACATACGCTTGAGAAATTCTTTGTTGGAAGAGAGACTCTTAGTCTGGGTTTTATTCTATAGATTCAATTGCTTTTAATAGTCAGTAAACTCAGTGGGATTTTGTTTTCTCTGTACCTTTCAGCTGATTATGTGACTGTAGAAAATATTTTGAGAAATATTTGGCTATTCCTTTACATTTTTATCAAAGATACTTATGATAGATAGAGAAATAGATAAATCATTTCGTAATGATTTTATAAAAATAAAAAAATTAGACCTGGGTCAATAATTATTCATATTCTCTTCATTGTCTTTTTTGCTTAGGTAATACCTGCTATATTTCCCTTCTTCTGGTATCTTTTCTTTCTTGAAAATACCTTGTATAATAATCCCTCACTGCTTTTAAAATTATGTTACCATCTTTCCCAACAATTCTTGATGCTTTTGAGACTTGGATGTTTCTGTGGGTTATCTGAAGTAGCATTCCCTTATAGCAGACAAAATGTGCTTTTGTATTTAAAAGATAAATTTCAACAAGAAATATAAAGTTCACCTTTTTTGTAAGAATAGAATTAACAATCTGAAATGCTAATATTAGCACTAGTATCCAAAAAAAACCCCTTTTTCAAATGTTTCCTAATTGACAAATTTTCATAAAATATATTTAACGAATTATGACTCATTCACCCTCATTTCTTCTGTTTATCACTAAAAAAGTTCATAATAAGGACCTATAGTTATACTTTACAAGTCTTTTATATTTATTTACTGAAAAGCCCAAATATCAAGGAGAAGTTTACAGATCCCTCTGGGACCCCTACAGTTACTAAGTATAATCTGGATAAAATCCTGAGAAGGAGCTGTCAAATAGGTAGGAGAACCAGGAGAGAGTAGCAGCATAAAAATATAGAAAGAAGAGAATATCAGAGTTTGATACATGGTCTTAGAAGCTGCAAAGAGGTCAAGAAATATGGAGGATTGAGAAAAGACCATTAGATCAGACAGTAAAAAGTCATTGGTAACTTTGAAGAGAGCAGTTTCAATTGAATGATGAGGTTAGAAGCTAGATTACAGGAGAGGCACTAATTATAAATGGCCTTCTCAAAGAGTTTAACCACTAAGGGAGAGAGATATTGGAGGATACCAAGCAGGGATGGATGGATCAAGTGTGGATTGTTGAGGACAGGAGAGACTTGGATGTATTTGTAGACAGTAGAGAAGCAACCAGTAGACAGGGAGAAATTGAGGATTAGATGGATTAAGGGATGCTGAGCATTATAAAATACAAAATGAATAATTTTGATTACATTAAATTGCAAAGGTTCTGTACAAACAAAGCCAATGTAACCAAGATTAGGAGTGAAATAGAAAATTAGGAAAGAATTTTTACAACCTGTGTCTCTGATAAAGGACTTGTTTCTAAATATACAGAGAATTGCGTCAAATCTATGAGAATACAAGTCATTCCCCAATTGATAAATGGTCAAAGGATATGAACAGGCAGTTTTCAGAGGATGAAATTAAAGTTATCTCTAAGCTTATGAAAAAATGCTCTAAATCACTATTGATTAGAGAAATGCAAATCAAAACAACTCTGAGGTACCACATCTCACCAGTCAGATTGGCTAATATGACAAAACAGGAAAATGACAAATACTGGAGAGGATGTGGAAAAAATGGAACACTAATGCATTGCTGGTGGAGTTGTGAACTGATCCAACCATTCTGAAGAACAACCTGGAATTATGCCCAAAGGGCTATAAATAATTTCATACCCTTTGATCCAGCAAAGCTACTTCTAGGGTTGTATCCCAAAGAGATCATAGAAATGGGAGGAAGACCCATATGTACAAAAATATTTATAGCAGCTCTTTTTGTAGAGGCAAAGAATTGGAAATTAAGGGGATACCCATCAATTGGGGAATGGCTGAACAAGTTGTGGTATATGCATGTAATGGAATACTGTTGTTCTATAAGAAACGAGGACCAGATGGACTTCATATTTACCTGGAGAGGCTTGTGCGAACTGATGCTGAGTGAGAAGAGTAGAACCAGGAGAAATTTGTACACAATTAAAGACACAATGTATGTGTCTTTAATTTTTGATAGACTGGACTTTTCTCAGCAATGCAGGGTTATAAGTCAACCCCAAAAGACTCATGATGGAGAGAGATGGCTACATCCAGAGAAAGAACTGAGTTTAAATCCAGATTGAAGCAAACTAGCTGTTCTTTTTCTTCCTTGGTTTTGTTTCTTCTTTCCCATTGTTCATTCCATCTGATACAGTCCTTCTTTATAACCTGACTAATGTCTAATGTGAAAGTATTTGCAGATCCTATACTTGATTGTATGCCACCATGGGGGGAGGGTCAGGGGAGGGAGGAAGAGGAAATTTGAAACTCAAGGAATTGTGGAACTGAATCTTGTAAACTAAAAGTAAGCAAATGAATTAATAAAGACAAAAAAAAAGAGTAGGGATTCTGGGGGTGGGGGGCAGTACGCTGGAAAAAACTCGGTACATGTGATTAGCTATGCTGGTTAGAAAAGTTTGCCTTGGCAAAGAGAAGAAGCACTTCTTCATGTGAAACAAGTGTGAAGGAAGAAATGGTAGAAGAAAACAGCTTAGTAATACTCTATGAGGGAAGAAGAGTTAGCTCTTGGAGAATGGTCTCAATTTTTTCAATGAAATATAGGGCAAGACTCTCAAATGAAAGGGGAGGGGAGTGAAGGGGAGCCATAAGACCATGAATGCAGCTGGAGCAGGTAATGTAGAGCTCTTAAAGCTTGGTCTGACATCAAAGATTTCAAAGTCAACCCACTCCCTCCCTGGCCATTACCAGTCATCCTGACTTGTTTTGCCACTGTAATGCCAAGCAAAGGCAACTTCCCAAGGTTCAAAATACCAGCATAGATGCTCTCCATTTTATTCAGTGAAAAATTAAGAACAGAGAAAATCAAAATATAACATAATTCAAAATACAGTATTCACCAAGTATAATTCAATAATCTCCAAGTCCTACTCCACCCCTGGACATTATAATTCATTTAGTGAATCCCAAAGACCTTCTTCTAAGTATTACACCACCCCTAGGCTGTACATTCATTTAGTCACAAAAGCCCCTCTTCTCAAATGGAGATTAGTTTCCAATCATAAGTAAAGTACATTCATTTGGTCCATCACAGAGCACAAAAAAGTAAAAAGTTCCCCACCCTTGGATCACAATTGATTC
This sequence comes from Petaurus breviceps papuanus, assembly GCF_028583685.1. Lineage (NCBI taxonomy): Eukaryota > Metazoa > Chordata > Mammalia > Diprotodontia > Petauridae > Petaurus > Petaurus breviceps. The sequence goes on from NW_027187391.1 coordinate 54,662,910, forward strand.
TACCCCAGAGTTACAACAAGCTTAAGCAAAGCATTTAATACCCAAAGAGAGGTCTTTTCTTCATCTTGACCCGAGGCAAATTCTCAGCAATCTTTGTTCCTGGGGAGACAAAGCTTAGCAAGGCTACAAGATACATTGCCAGTGTGTTCATTAATTCATTCTCTGTCTGCAGAACAGTCCTAGGACCCCTGAAAACATTAGCAAAACCCTCTTCCAGGATTTCTGTAAACATACAACAAGAAAATCCTTCTTCAGGGCTTCTGAACCAACAGCAAGGTTCCAAGATCCTCTGCAACAACAGCACTGTCCTTCACCAGTGGACAGAATTCACTCTCTGTCTGCAGAACAGTCTCAGGAACTCTGAACCAACAGCAAGGTTTCAGGACCTCTGGAACAACAGCACTGTCTTTCACCAGTGAACAAATCTGGCAAAACAACATCAAAACAGACAAAGTACCAGCATAACAGCCATGTCTCCTCAGTCCTTGGCAGCTCTGGTTGGCAGCTCTCAAAAGTCCTGGGCAATTCAAACTGGCCCTCAGCAGTCCTCTCCGTCTCTCTCTACCTCCAAGATGCTGCTTCCAAAAAGTTCTTCTGCCTCTCTCTTTGCTTGTGTCTCTCTAAATTTATGTCACCAGCTCCTCCCAGTTCAGTACTCTCTTTTCACATCAACAAGTCAGTCCCAAAAGTGGGATTCACAAGTTCTGGGTTTTAACACAATCAATCCAAAAAGCAAGCCAATACAGGGGGACCTTTAAATTCCATTACTATTACAGCCACTGGATTTCAGTGACTCTGGAAAAGAGAGTGAAGCAGATGACTTTGTGGAACTCTGCCTCATTTAAGTCCAATTCACACCTGAGTCAAGACATCACCCTATGATGTCATTAGTTCTCTTCAAAAAATGAAGAACAAAACAGTTTAAGGATCAAGGAACTGGACAGAAGAGGGCAGTATATAATTGAAATGTTCATCAAGAAGTCAAGATGGGGAAACGAGGAGAATATAACCTGTTCAAGGAGATGACCTGGAAGAGAACTGTGGAGGTCAAGATGAAGACAAAATATATGATTTCTGGGTTGTAAGGTAGAATAATAATAGATTGTGTTCAGATAAGGGATTTTTCAGAGTTCGTGAAAATGAAATATTAAAGATATGACCATCTCTGTGTAGCTAAGGGGATATAGGATAGAGAGAAGTACAGGTCATTGGAAATGAATTACTTGAAGAACTGAGAGGTTAGGGTGCTTGCGGGAGTATCACTGTGTATATTAAAATTCCCCTACTATGAAGGCAGGAGTTGGGGAAGAGAGAAGGATTGAGCCTAGCACTGAACTCATTGAGAAAAGAAGAGGAATGGCTTTGAGGTCAGTAAACAACAGCTGCTGGGATTTTCGTTGGGTGATAAATGTGGATTGAGTGAACCTCAGATGAGGAGAGGTTAATGAGAAGAGAGTGAGCATCAGTGTGATATTAGGGAGCAAGAAGTATTCTAGCATACAACCTTAAACAGTGAATCAGGGGATGAGCAAAAGTGCAACTGGAAAGGGTAACCAGAAAGACTATGTCATCAGGAAAGAGTCAAGTCTCAGTGAGAGCCAGCAGATGGAAAGAGTGGGCAAAGAAAAGATTTTGAATGAAAGCAGGTATGTTACTTATGGAGAAAACATTTCAAAGAACACAGTAAGGGGTGGAAATCTTAAGAGCGTAACATTGGTGAGGGGGAGAAGGTTTGTATGGACAGTGTTGGGAATAAATGAGCACTGGGGGACCCCAATGAGGTTTGGCTTTGAATAATGACAACAGAAGTTCAGAATCAGTGGGACTGAGAGGAATTGACTGGGAGATATTTTGTTTATCATTGACAAATGTGTTCTCTTGGTTTATCAGCATCCCTAAGAGGTTGACCTAAGGGTAGAGTCCTCCTAGGGTGAGCAGCTCAGGCATGGGTCCACTGGCAGGATACTGATGGTATGTGATGTTTCAGTTAACTTTCCCTACAGACAGGCCAGACTAGGTGAGCACTGGAGGGAATATGATGGAATGGCTTTTCCCTCCATCTAGGCAGGAAGGAACAGACTAAGCTCAGAGATCAACAGATAATAGGACCTTTCTCCATTCCTTGCAATCAGGAAAAGGCCAGGCAAGGAAATGTAGTTTCTCTCTGTCCTTTGTACACAGAAAGGGTCCCATGCAAACAGGAAGAATCTAGCTAATAATACTTGCACACAGAGAAATGACTAAAACTAAGGGACATTTTATATTATTTCTTGTTTCATGGATAGCCATAATCAAAGAATTAATTACCTAGTAACTATGCTACTAATGCTGAATGCCTCCATACTTAACTATGTCAATTCTCACACAGGAGATTCAATTCTATTGCTAGGAATTTTATAAGAAATCTGTATCCAGCTCCTCAGCTTATGGCTTTAAATAGCTACCTTCTCATTTTTAAAATTGTAGCACCAAAGCAGTATTCACATTGCTGATTGCATCTGTAAATATGCCAGCATAATGCTCAATCGCAAAATATAACAGACTTGGGGTGGCTAGGTGGTGCAGTGAATAGAGCACCGGCCCTGAAGTCAGGAGGACCTGAGTTCACATCCGGCCTCAGACACTTAACACTTACTAGCTGTGTGACCTTGGGCAAGTCACTGAACCCCAATTCCCCTGCCCTCCCCCCTCCAAAAAGCATATAGATATATATACACACACACATATACACATAAAACACACTCCATATAGAAGACAGAAGCAAAACATTTATTCAGACACCAGAAAACTAAATCCCAAAACCAGAAAGCTGAATCCATCATAGCAGTAAAGAAGTTAATACACCATAACAACACAGAGAGCCACACCATCCTTTGGCCTTCCCACAAACAAACATTTACTCACAAGCCTAACTTGTCTTCTTGCCTGCCATCCTCTCTTCTTCCTCCATCTAGCTGCTCTGACTCCTAGCTTCCTGTGGGCTCTGTTCTCCCCTTCAGCAAATTCCTACCACAGGCTCCATGTGATTATATTCAGCCTATTAGGGGGCAGGAAAGATCTTCAAATTTCCATTCCCATTACAAAAATCAGGACAGTTATCTATCACCAACCCTATGGTACCTCTGCTGTTTACCATGATACTTCAAATATCACTAACAGTAGTTTCATTGATCTTATCTACGAATTTTTACAGTGCCTTCAGAGATACAGACAGACAGACAGATAGATAATAGATGTGTGTGTAATCACTTGAACTCACTCAGTAAAACTAGGTGTTATTTTAATAACTTAGCATTTCTCTTTGATCAACCCTGTTAACTATTTTTGTTCAGTTCTTTCCAGTCCATTTTATAAAATAGAAATAAAATAGGACTTTAATTCTACATTTTCTTCATGATCCATTATTATTATCCCTTCCATTCCTAGAAATTTTATTTCTTCTTTGATGTTCTTTTTACCTACGACCTAGCTCAAAAATGTTTTTTAATTTAGCATTTATCACAGAACTCAGCTAATGAAACACTGTTCTTATACATTGTAAATGCAACTCATATATCTTTCAGCATATACCATCTTTTCAATATTCCAAATAGGGACTGTACACGTAGCTTTCATTCAACTTGTCAAATTATTACATGAGAGGAGAAGTTGCTGTTTAAGATAATTTTGCAGATTAACTTATAGCATATTGCAGTTAGTGAATCAAAGATACAAATATGTCCTCATTAGCGAAGCAGATTATTTAGTTCTTGGACTCTTAAATATTCTTTATTTCTGGTTTTCATCCATACTGTGTCAAAACCATTAAAATACACCACACCAGATGATACAGGGAAAGAAAACAAGTGATTAAAAAAAGTAAGTCATTTTGATTTTGAAAGTGTTTAAAGCCAGTGACTATAGTGTGGTTTAGAATTATCTGTTAATCCCTTACATTCAGAATCTGACATATAATTCAAGAAGACTGAGGATCTTAAGATCCTCAAGATCACCTAATAGCTTACTAAAGAAGCAGTTTACCTTGTTGATAATCTTCCCTTAGTATTATGAAAATGCCTTCCTTGTTTTCTACTCCTGTTGTTCATATTTATTAACTATAATTTAATCTTTTGAAGACCAGGTCATTCTAAAGCAATAAAACTGATTGATATAGTTGTACAATAATGCATATTCATTTGGCAAACATTTTTGAGCTCTTACTATGTGCAACGCAGAGTTAAGGTTAGCATCTTGATACCAGCTTGTGCTCCAACATTGGGATTCAGAAATTAATTTTTTTTCCTCATTCTCTTTGTTTTCTCATTTTCCAGTAAGACTAGCCTTTTCATGGGGTGGCCAGGTAGCACAGCGAGTAAGAGCACCGGCTCCAGTGTTGAGAAGACCTGGAGATCGAATCCCGGCTCAGACATTTAGCACCCACCCAGAAACACCTGGCCATGTAACCTTGAGCAAGTTACTTAACCCCAATTGCTTAGGGGCTGCCAGGTGGCTCAGCGAGTAAGATCACCAGCTCCAGTGTCGGGATGACCAGGATCAAATCCGGGCTCAGATACTCAGCACCACACCCAGAAATAACTGGCTGTGTAATTTTGAGCAAGTTACTTAACCCCAATTCCTTTAAAAAAAAAAAAAAAAAGACTAGCCTTTTCATGACATTTGATTTTGAAAGGAGAAGGAAGAAGGCAAAGTAATAGGCCATGAAATTATAATTATTGAAATATCCTACTTTCCTCTAGATGAATGAATCAAAATTACTCTCCTTGGAAGAAAGCTCTAAGTACTCACTTTGGTAGATCTTTGATTTCATTGGTGTAGGTCGCTTGCCCCACCATTGGAGATTTGCCACTTCACAACTTTTCATTCTCTTCAGTTCTTATTCATATTTTCCCTTAAATTTTCCATATAGGATTTATTAATGTACCACTTTAGCTTTCTGTATCTTGTCACTCATTCTTATTATTTAACCAGCCCACCTCCTTTTCTAGTTATTTATGTCCACAGTATGTTTTATATTACCTAGGATCCTGCCAAACATCATTCCCTTACTGTTATTTACAATTTTAATTTTTCTCAGATTATAGCATTCCATAATATGCAAATGTAGCATCCCTGGGAGACTGCTGTGGAGGTTAGAGGGAGGGGGGCTACAAGTGCAAAACATTGCATATCTTGTCATATTTGATTATTGTATTGGTTAGTTTCGCTAACCTATTTTTTGATCATGATAGCAAAAAAGAAACAGAATGGTATAACTACACTAGAAAAGTAAAGTTGATGGAAAAAATTTATTTAACAAATATGATAGATCTATGGTCTATCACATTAATTCATCAATATATTTACCTTGGTTGGGCAGTCTGTCAAATTAATGCATTAATAGATTTACCTTTAACCATAATAACTTTTCTCAGTAATTTCTAATTTATCCCTCTTCTCTTGGCACTACTAAACTTTTTAGCATTAATAGAAATTAACAGATTACTACAAGTGTCTAAAATGGGTCTGGGAAAGTAATACCTTATTAATTAGATGGTGATAACAAGAACAATTTTGGATACTAAAAATAACATCCTTAAATCACAGTCATCATCAAAGTAAGAGAACACCCACGTGGGTGATGGATGATGAGACTTCCTTTGTGTGTCCTAAGACCCTACTGTGGTAGCTGTAAAAGCCTGTCAGGATCCTTGAAACATTCACCAATTGGACCCTGGTGCTACTACTGATTAGGATAAAGGATTAGTCCTCTATGCTATTAGTGCATCAAGTTGCTACCTCATTGAGGTTTGTGTTTTCTTAGCCTTTAGAGACAGCTGCACTTGCTTGCTTTATCTCGTGCACATAATTAATTCTTATTTTGGAGAGATTTAAAAGGTCTTGAAGGTAAAAAAAAATGTCTAGTCCACAGTCTTTTGGGTCACATGATTTGAGGGTATAATTTCATTCCTAAACCTACAATAAATGAGTTAAGATAAATTTGAGGATATTAAAATCCAAAGAAGGAAAAGTTAAGTCTCAGAGGTCATTGAAAATTTTCACTGTATGAAAACCGATATTAATGAGGCAGCTAGGTGGCACAATGAATAGAGCACCGGCCCAGGAATCAGGAGGACCTGAGTTCAAATCCTACCTCAGACACTTAACACTTACTAGCTGTGCCACCTTGGGCAAGTAACTTAACCCTAATTACCCTGCCTTCCCCCCTCCAAAAAGAAGAAAGAAAGAACTAATATTAAGACAAATGGCACAATCAACACCAGTATCTCAAATGATTTTGAAAAAGAGATGGGCATACTGAGACTGGAATTTAAGTTGCAGACCACTTCTGCCAAAATAGAGCAAGAAAAAAAGAAACATGAAGAAAGAAACTAGACAATCAAAAGATCAGAGCTTCTAGGTTCTCTTAACAATCACAAGCAAAAGTAACTATCCATATAAGGCATCAAAACAGTATAAAGAATAAAAATAATAATTCAACATCAGTTAACAACTGTGTTAAAGAGTCATGAGAACTGAAGAAATCACAAACAAAACTAAACCTTCAAAGAAGGTCGTGGAAATGTTCTGGCATTTCTATGGTGATAAGTCAAAATCAACAATAACAGGAGTTGGGTGAGATGAAAAACAGAAAGCTTGTATACCATTAATACAATGAACAGTTAGGAGAAGTGAATGAAAATAGGCAAGTGGTGTGGTTAGGTAAGTTCTGTAATTATTGGCTTAAGGGTTTCATAGTGATACTTGAATTGCTAGCAAAGCACTTTATCAACTTCTTATCAGACACAAGCCTTACCATTATCTTTCTTAATAGGCATTACATATCAAATTGTAGAAACAGTGCTTCTCTAAATATGGTCATTTATCTTTCTATATAAAATTGTTGCAGCTTGTTTGACTAAAAGAATGTAAATACATATATAAACACACAATATTGGGTTGAGGTACAAAAAAGATGTGTAAGAAAGTCCCACAAATATTAATAGTTATTTGTTGATTCAGTAATTATTGAACAGGCTGCCCCATAGTACCATATAGCACTTTTGATATATCTTGGCCTGGTATAAGAAATTACTATAAATGGGAATTTGGAGAGACCTTTGCAGAAAAAGTTTAGAAACTCAGAAATGCTTAATCCAAATGTTATAATAAGGTATTCTAAACACTCCATAAAAGAAAAAGAAAAAGCTCAGACTTCTTCGGGTACAAAGGTAGGGCCAAAAAATTTTACATGTATTTTCCAGATCATAGGGGTGCCCTACCCCTAACCTCCATGGTTTAGAAGGGATAATTGTCCTTTCATTGTTTTTCACAAGACCTTTGACTCAATCCTTCACTTATAGCTTATTCATTTACTGTAAATATATAAAACATACCAAAGTTCAACAAGAACACTAGAGTATTTGGTGTCCAGTTGGGAAACTGCTCTTTTAAATAGGGAAGAAAAACTGTTCTCTGTTTATAATATCCCACCAACATCATTATATCAAGAACAGTTGATATAAATGTTGCGTTTTTCAAAGAGGTAGTAAGCCCATTGTGGTTCTTCTAGCCTTATCATCTAACCTAAATATGGCTTCGAAACTTAAAAAGGAGTGGAACCAAAGTCCTCCTCTAGACAGGAAACATTCAACACAAAGTCATCAAGCAAAAAGCTGTGGTTAAATATGTTAAGAAACTTGCCAGCATCCAGAAATCAAGTTGGATGGGAAGAGCACATTTAAAACAGTTAACACCTATGCAGTACTGATCTTAATATATGCATTGGGAACTGTAAAATGAACCGTAGCAAATTTTAAAAGTATTCAGGGGCAAAGCCTCTGTAATATTAGTGAAACACAGGATGTATCACTCTATGGCAGCTATAGAATGATTGGCACTTGTTCATGAAAAAAATAGAAAGAAGATTGATAGTCATTCTTTAAGCACATAACAAGTAGGTCAGAAACCTATGAAAATACTTTTGGAACAAGTGGACATCTCTTTGCCAAGCAATAATCAAGACTGATTATAGGAGTCTACTATTGGATTTCTTGAATGTATTCAACAGTGATTTGCTCCTAGTTAAGAGCCTATGAAATTGCTAAGATCCAAGTTTAGAATTAAAAAACCCTCCAAGGGCAATATCTGGAGGAATTCAGTCAACAATATTTTGACAAAGAAGCATCAAACAAGTGATTGAGTCAGGCAGATGTGTTTGTGGAAATGGGAGATTTTAATGACGATGCAAAGCCAAGTTATTTTGACCAGATATAGCAAAAGGATCATCCTTAATGATGAATATAGATTATGCAAGGAAATGGTTAAAACTGTACAACACATCACAACAGGCTGCAAAATCTTAGCACCTACCTGATACCTAGCAAGACACAAATCTGTAACTTAATTATCAAAAGTCGGCTGTCTTTCATGCACCGACAGATGACAAATTGCCATGCTACAAATACTGACCTGAAAATATCCTTGAGAATTTAGCCTCCAAACCAACTGGAACCAGCCTCTTATCATGGAGTGAACTGTTACTCAGAGAAAACACTGACCCACAAAAATTTAAAAACTGTGTTTTCAATAGAGATCATCATGCCAAATACTCATAATCTTCAGGCTATGTGTAACAAAGAGCTTTCAAATTATAGAGACTTAGCAAAGATCAGAATTATATGGAAACAGTTCTAGGTGCATATCATTCCTTTTATACTGTATGCTACTGGAATTGTACTGAGGTTGCATAATAGTAACCCTAAGAGGAAATGTTTCCATTTTAATATTTGTATTCAGCAATAGGTACCTTTGCAGTTGTCCATAAAACATTAAATATAACAGAATAATAATACTATCACGCCCAGAACATCGAAATAGATATGAAAAAGATAATGATGATAATGACCCTAACAATAGCATATTTCTATACTATCTTAAGGTTTTTCAAGAAAGCAATTTTGTGATGAAGGGAGACATAAGTGTGATTTGTTACAGTGGAATGGGCACTGACTGTAGTTAGGGAACCCAGGTTCAAATCTTATCTTTGATACTACCTGTGTGACTTTGGAAAAATTATTTAGGTCTCAATTTCCTATAAGATGAGGAGACTGGATAAGATGGTCTCTAACGGTCCTTCTTGCTTTAAATCTATGATTTTGTGATCCTGTAAAGTAGACCTTCTTAACCTGGGATCTGTGAATTTTTTTTTAACATTTTGACATCCGTGTTTCAGTATAATTGGTTTCCTTTGTAATGCCATGTATTTTGTATTAAACACTTAAAAACATTATTCTAAGAGGTCCATATATTTCACCAGAGTACCAGAGAAGTTTCTGACACAAAGAAAATTAAGAACCCCTTCAAAAGAACCCTTTTATATACACTCCTCTAATCATTTTACACAGGAAAGCTATAACCCTGGAAGGTTGTCACTTGCTCAAGATTACATAGCTAGTTAATACAGAATCAGGACTGGAATCTTGTTCATCTGATTTCAGCCAGTCAATCAATAAACATTTATTAAGTACCTGCTATGTGCCAGGCCTTGTGCTAAGTGCTGAGAATACAAAAAAGAGGCAAAAGACTGTCCCTGTCCTCAAGGACCTTACAATGGAATGAAAGAGACAGTATGCAAAGAAATATATACAAAGCAGGCTATTTATAGCATAAATAGGAAATAATTAACAACAGAAAGATGAAGGAATTAAGAGGAGCTGAGGAAGGCTTCCAGTAGAAGGTGGGATTTTATATGGGAGACGGGAGAGCAGAGATTATGTCATTTGTCAGGATTGTGCATTAGGAGGATAACAGGCAGGAAGATCAGTTGGAAAGCTATTTCTGTAGTCCTAGTAAGAAATTACAAAAGCCTGAAATAACATGATAACGGTGAGTGGAAAGAAGAGCACTAACACTAAAGGTAACTTCACTGATGTGAATACTCTAATGATACAAATCACAGCCCACCCAGGACTTACATCCTATACAACTCTTATCCTCGTCCTCCCACAAATCTTCCACAGCAGAGTCCACACAGTGTGTCAGGTCTCTTAATATTTCATGAATTTCACTGGAACATGTGGTTTGTCTTTCCTTTATCCCTTGTTCTCACTGCATAGCTGGTTTACATCCTTTTCCAGTTATGCATCTGTTGCAACATACTCATGTTCACCATGCTCTTGCCCAGGCATTAGCTTCTCACAGGCCCAATCCCACTGCTAATCACCACAGAAGCTTTAACCTGCTTCATTTTCCTCATGAAACAGTTTGCCCCTCCTTAGGCAGCATAATGACCCACCACTCCTGGGACTCTTACCATGTTGGTGTCTGACTTAGTGCAGACAGCAAATCAGCATTAGCCCTACTGCAGCTCCAAACTCCCAAATCCCAAGATCAAGAGTTCTACTATCCTTATCCTCCCCAGTACAGGGACTATAGTAGTGTATCACCATATCCAGCAACTTATAATTTTCAAATCTTGGTAGTCCTTGATTCCCAGCCATTCAGCATTTGTGGAAGAACACAATATGAGTATTATATGGGAAATTTAAAGCAAATTCCATCCTGGTACACAGCACAAATTAGTTGTATGTGGACATGATGTTTATTTTTGTTTTCAATTGTCTTTGATATATAATTCAAAGTAATTATTATAATAACTAAGTACCATTCTGATTGCCTCCCAGAAATTGCATGTTTTTGTTATATTCTAAACACTTCTAAATAAATGCAACTTGTTATAGTCTAGATTATATATAGAAATACGTGATAAATAGGTATAGTTTTGTTATAATTTGCAATATGTACATATGCAAATAAATATGAGATGTGTGTACAGACAGTATGTTTTTTAATATGTTAATATGTAAATATAGCTAAATCTATGAGCTACTATTTTCAGAAAATATAATGCCCTCCAAATTGAATTCTGGATTCAACTTGTGTGGTCAATTTTACTTTCTTTATTCTCCTGAGAAAGCCTTTTAAACAATACTAGAAAAAAAAAATGTTGTGGTAGTTTCAGCTGTCCTTGCAACCTACTTTCATTATTTGTGTCATTATTACTGCTGCATAATCCGAACATAAAAAAACATGGTGTTGTAACAAATGACTTCCCAGTCCTGACAGTTATAGCAGCAGCATTTCAAGACTGATGAAAAATTTCCCAGAGAGATCTCTGGCCAGGTTTACATAAACTAAACAGGAAATGATTGCCACTATCTGCATTAAATCCGAACTGTTTGGAGTAACTTTATCTGTGTTTTATGTTGCTGCAAAAGGCTCTTTATCTTTTTTAACTGGTAAAATTTCCATCCTTTCACAGATTAGAAAAATAATTTCAGGTTTCATGTGTGGTGGTTCTTACATGATTTCTCCTTTGATAACAAATTTTAAGGATGATAAAAAAAAATTAGTTTCAGTTTTTGATTGTTCAAATTTTATGTACTTTGTGAATTTTTATGATAGATAGGGGGTGTGTTATTACTTTTTCCCAATGGACTACTAATGGAAGTTAGCTTGTCTAGTCCATGTGCTAGATGCTGTCAGTATAAAACTGCCTTTGACTTTCACACCTCTCAGGGGACGAGTAATTGTTGTGTTCAAACAGCCTGTAATTGTGATCCCGCTGGCTTTCTCAGTACGCTTCTGGCTATTAGAATCATTAAACAACTCAGCACCTGTTAACAGCATTGTAAATATTCAACCCTGCTTGTGTGCAGGTTGAGTCCAATATAGAGAAGGCTTACAGAGCCCAGCCTCATAAATTAGAGCTTCTGACAAGTCAATTATTGTGAAACTGGGTTTCACTGTGAAATAAATGAAATAGCATGCTGACAAAAAAGGTAGGCTGTCTGTTTATGGCAAAGGGAAAATAATGATTAGATGATTTCAATGCAGTGAGCATGAAACTGCATTGTGTTTATTCTTTATCTGTAATTAAACAGTTGTATAATATAACGGCTTAAGATAACCCATAAATCATATTTTTTCTATTGTGAAGAGTATACAATGAAAACATGCTTTTTTTAATTTATGTACTTATATACTACTTGCTTTTTAAATTACTGAATAATTTCAATGTTGTCCTTGTTGAAAAAACATGATATATAATCCCTTCCAAGTGACTACATAAATACATACATACATGTGTGTGTATGTATGTATATATAAATTGTCCAGCCAGCTTCAATTCACATTGTGTAGAAGCTTACTATATTAGTCTACTGCGAGAGCATATATGAATCCAAAGATTGTTCTAGGTTTCCCAAAACATTGTAATACATTTGTTTCAAAATTATTTTATCAACTAGGACAAAAGAAATTTCCATCTGTATCTGCTTTAATTACTTTTGTTGTAACTTTTATAAATTGTGTTTCAAATGTCTATTTCTTTTGTAAGATATGAAAATAGTTTAAGTGGATCTAGAATCACAGCCCAAATAGTGAGAAAAACTACATTTTTTCTGTAGATTGATTAAAATAAATTACTAACACATCTCTATAGGAAATTTCACCTTTTTTGTTCAAAGGGACAAGCTTTAAAATAATTGTCTTTATTAATTATTACATCATTGATTATCACTTCAAGTCTACTGTTCTGAAATTTACCAATTACATATTTCTAAAGTCCTATCATTAAAAATATAAATATTTTAGTATAAGTGTTCTTGTCCCAAAATTTAGTAAGATATGAGATACTGATATATTACATAATTCTAATTGTTTCCTCATCACATGTATTTCTGCATATACATAATTGGACAAATTTTGAAAAAATGTGGTCTTTATTGAAAAGAAGGTTCTCACTAAGAAAATATGATGATATGTTGCTTGGAGAAAATGTGGTAACAGTTTTCCAGCAAGTCAGTCTTTGACTATTTCAGTGCAGTTTTCCGATAATGTGTTACCTCCTCTAAGACACAAGTTTTCAGTTAATTATCTTTTTTTTTTGGCAACAGCTTATATTTAAAATGTAAGAAATGTATGCTATGACCTACTTATGTATTTTAATACTTAAAACCACAAAATAATTTCCATCATTTTTCTGATAGACTAGACAGTCTTCATCTGTAAAATGTGTATCATTAAAGCATATCACATGAAAGACAAAATCTGGAAGGTGTAATTTTTTAATACAAAAAAATTAATTATTTTAACCAACTACTGGAGCTGCTAGAAATCTTTTTGCCTCAAAATGACACCATTAAAGCAAGAATAGTCAGGACGTTTTAGTGTTTTTATAGGCGACATGTATATTGAAATCTTCAAAATTAATAGCAATTTGAGTACTCAACATGTTACAAGTCTTTCTCATACTGTTTTCTATTTTTAATTATATTAAATTCAAAAATGTATTTGTGTGTTTTTAGTACTTTAATTGACATGGGTGTTTTTCTAAACAGTGTTTCCCCTTTTAGCTTGTTTAAATAGTACAACAGAATCATTTCTTTACTATACAACTTTTACTAGCAAGAATATCGTAACACTACTTATGCAGCAATTCAGTTACATTTTCATCAATGTTTTCAATTTAGAAGTAACTTCTTAAGTGCATATTAGTTCAGACAGCTGATAAATACAGCATTTGAAAGTTTATAGGAACAGCAAAGCCAAAAGAATGTGGTGAGCTGTCATTGCCAAAAGTTTGACTGATGAATTTCATTTTTCCTTTAAAAAATGAAAAAGAAAAATGTGTTTAATAATTCCAAGTGCCTTGGGATACTGTGTCCTTCAAGGGGCTTTACATGTCCTGTATTTTTATTTTTACTTTCAGAACAGGAAAACATTATTCTCACTAAAGACTTCTTTCAGTTGTTTATCAGAACAGGAGCTAATTTTTTCTCATGCTTACTAATTTTAGTCTTTGACCATTTTTTACCTGACTGTACCAAAATCCATTTGGTTTAAATTATCTACAGAACTAGTTTCATGTTTAATTGGTCATTGTTACATTGATAAATGTCTGTTTTAGAACTTTTCATTTTTCAAGTGATTCTAAAAGTTTAAGAAAAAATACACTTAAATTTTATTAAAATTAGAACTAAAATAAGACCTTTTGTATTTCTTTGCTATTGCTTTTGGGGAGGAGGTTAGATACTTACCATATGATTGTAGTCTGCATAGATAAATATTCAAAGTACTGCATGTTTTCCCTTCTCTTAAACATTATAACCACCATCTCAGTTATCTCTTCTCTCTGCTACTTTTCATTATAATGCGTATCTGTCAAGATATTAATCATGACAAACGCACAATTTAGAATTTCAGAAAAGAGATTTTTATCAGACTTGGCCAATGGCAAAATCCCTCTCTAATTTAAGTATCTTTCTATAATCTGAGTTCAAATACATTTACGTTTGGTATTTGTTTATAGGGTATAGTGAACCCATTTTACCTTCTTTGAGGGAAAAAAGGAGAAATGACTGATGACAGTAATACTTCTACTCAGCATTTCTAAATCCTGTGAATATTTATATTGTGAAGTCTCTAATCCCGGCAGGTCTACTGTCTTTATTTGAAAAGTAGCCTTTTTTTTTTAACCAGCTATGAGTATTATTTCCTTATTCCAAAATAGGTTTAAAGTCCTCTGCCTAAGTTCTAGCTTTTGAGAACAGCTAAATTCTACTACTCTAATCCCAAATCTTCTTTCCATTTACTTTTTCTTGGGGTGGTGAGAGGTGAAGACAAATTTCCACCTTGCGTGGTGTAGAGTAGCAATCACAAGATTGCTATAACTGTATGGAGATAGCCACTCTGCTTTTGGACCTTTGCCAGAACACAAATTCCTCCCAATCATAGGGATTTACAAAGGGTGATAATATTCTCTAGAGGTTGTAGAGAGGTGAAAAAAGGTCAAATACATGCCCTTATGATTTTTTTTACATGCATAACATGCAGCAAGCCCTGTGAGCTTTGTGTGTACCCTACAGAACTGGGTTGGATTTTTTTAAGCCTGATGAAACACCTTCTAGGCCCCAGGATGACATTTATTCGTTTAATGTCATTGGAATAGTAATTTACTAAATGACTCCCTTGGGCCCTAAGTGGTTTATCCACCTCAAAAAGTGAGCAGTTTATTCTCAGTGATTAATTCACCTATGAGAAGTTAATATAACAATTTTGTTACATAATAGCTCACTCTGGTCAGAAGTTTAGATACACAATTTTAAAAATAAATTATTACTTTCCCACTGATAACATTATGATATCTTTTAAATATGAACATATACACCTAATTTAGTAGTTTTCAAATACATTTACCATTTATTAAGTACTTACTATGTTCCATAAAGTTCTGGGTAAGTTCTTTCAGGGCAGTGATTTAGTTTACTCTAAACTTTCTTTTTCTTTTTTTTTTAAAGCAATCGGAGTTAAGTAACTTGCTCAAGGTTACATGGTGAGTTATTTTTGTGTGGGTGCCGAGTATCTAAGGCTGGAACCGATCCCAGGTCTCCCAATGCTGGGGCCGGCGCTCTTATTCACTACGCCACCTGGCCACCCCTTACTCTAAACTTTCTATATCCATCAAGCCTGGCAGTGTCTTTATACAGTAGGCACTTAATTAATTTTCTTTTTTTTGTATTCAGATTTTTGTCTGCTTCGTGTTAGTAAAATCTATGTCAGTAATTGAGTGAATGGATGGTGGTGGTGGTGGTGGCAGTAGTAGAAGAAGAAGGAGAAGGAGAAGAAGAAGGAGAAGAAGAAGAAGAAGAAGAAGAAGAAGAAGAAGAAGAAGAAGAAGAAGAAGAAAAGATGATGATGATGATGATGTTGATGATGATGATGATGATGATGATGATATGATGGGGGTCTTGCTCAGATACCACAATATACTTAGTACTTTATACACAGATTCGTAACCTTAAAACAATGTCAACCATTTACTTACCCATAGGGTAGTGACTTTAATTAACTTACCAACCATATCAGTTAATCTTATTTTTCAGTATAAGTTTGCTCATCTGTAAAATGGGGATAATAATTTCTGGCTCTATAAGTTTCTATGAAATAAAACACGTTTTTAAATTCTCAGAAAAACACTACATAAAGTTAAAATATTTTTATTTAAGATCATTATTAAGTTTAATTTTCATTAAGATAATTTAATATAAAATGCCTTAAAGCTAGTAGTTGTAATCATCTGTTCTTTTCTAGTTACTATAACCTGGATGATGTGAGCCATGAGTCCATGAACAAGTTCCTTTCAAACCTTGTGGAGAAGGCCCTCGTTGAACTGGAATATTCCTATTGTATTGAAATTGGAGAGGTATGTATCAGGTTGTCTAATATGATGTAGAAATAACTTGAGTGGTTTCTTAAGCCTGCTCTAAACTGACACACTAGCCTGAGAAAGTGTGATGTGTAAACATGGTCCAGGCATGATTGTCAAGCAATCCGTTTATTGATACCATAAGCAAGGTTTTTATAGAGAAGTTAAACAAAGAAGGTAATTATAGGTCACTTGGTTTTCTTAATACTCTTTGTTCAGTAAAGTAATGATGTCAACTATTAGGCCCTAAAGATAACCAGGTCCCAAAGTATAATGTATAAAAATGTGTAAAAATGTATAAAAGGCAGCTAATATCTTCTGGCAATAATCCTAGAACAGGGTACCTCCCTGGATCACAGGATATCAGAAAGGTTCTGATAACAGCTGCTTCTCAAGGGTCAAAACCAAGACCAGTTACTTTAGACTGGCCATAGTGAAAACCTGGAGCATGCTTATCTAGGACCAGCCTGATTCCTGGATCAGATGTTTTGGCTCCCTTCAATATAACAGAAAAGAAAAATGACAAATATTTAAAGGAATGTGAGAAAATTAGGACACTAATATACTGTTGGTGGAGTTGTGAACTGATCCATAAAGTCGAGAGAGTAATTTAGAACTGCCCAAAGGGCTATAAAACTGTGTATACCTTTTGACCCAGCAATACCACTAATAGGTCTGTATCCCAAAGAGATCAATTTTAAAAAAAGGGGGGGGGGTGGTATAAGACCTATATGTACAAAAATGTTTATAGCAGCTCTTTTTGTGGTGGCAAACAAATGGAAATTGAGGGGATACCCATCATTTGGAGAGTGGCTACACAAGTTGTAGTATATAATTGTGATAGAATACTATCCTGAAAGAAATGACAAGCAAGATGCTTTCAGAAAAACCTGGAAAGACTTACATGAATTGATGCAAAGTGAAGTGAACAGAACCAGGAGAATATTGTATATAGTAATAACATTGCATGGTGATCAACTGTGAATGACTTAGCTATTTTCAGCAATACATTGATCCAAGACAATTCTGAAGGATTTATAATGAAAAATGCTATACACCTCCAGAAAAAGAACTTATGGAATGCAGATTAAAGCAAACTTTCTTTTACTTTATTTTTCTTGGTTTTTTTTTGGGGGGGGGGTGGAGTGGGGTGGGTTGTGTTTTCTTTCATAAAATGACTAATATGGAATTATATTTTGTATGACTGTGCATGTATAATCCATATCAAATTGCTTACCATCTCAGAGAATAGGGAGGACAGAGAGGGAGACAATTTGGAACTCAATTTTTTTTTTAAATAAATGTTGAAAAATTGCTTTTATGTGTATTTGAAAAAAAATAAAATATTTGAAAATTTAAAAAAAAATTGGAGAGGTATGACTCCAAGTCAGCATCATTTTAAATTTTAAAAGTGACCTCTTCTCTCTTTGGAGAAAGGGCTTCCGTATTCCCTTCCTAAAATCCAGCCATGTTTAAGGGACTACTAGGCGGCAGCCATGTTTCAAAGTGAACTTCTACCCCCAAGCCTATATTAAGACTTGTCACCAGGATAGTCTACCAAGAGCATTGTTGATTGGGTACTATGTTTTCGATATAGTATTTGTACATATAAATATATGAGTCTTATTTTTTTGAATGCGTGCCATATCTTTTATAGTTTTACTTTACATGTATAGTACTTCAGCTATATTTTGGTGAAATTGAGTTGGTGAACTGGTCTAGGAACCTAACCACAATTTATAATAACATTGTTTCTATAAGGAAAAAATATATTCTTAGTATAAAACACCTGAACTTACAAGTAAGCTTTTGAAACACGCTCATTTTTAATTTAAAACTACCTGTGTTTTCTTTATGCTACATTTTAAAATTTGCTTTTCATCATGGAATGTTTCACATCTCTTAAAACAGGATAATCGTAGCATTGAACCACTCACATTTGGCCGAATTGCATCCTATTATTATTTAAAGCACCCAACTGTCAGGATGTTCAAGGATCGTTTGAAACCTGAATGCAGTGTAGAGGATTTGCTTTCAGTTCTGACTGTGAGTTTCAAATTTCCTTCATGATATCATTGTGTGTTGTGACGTAAAGTATATATTTTAAATGTAGTAATTCTTAGTTGTGTATAGCTTTGACTAGCTTAATGCCTTCCACATAAGAAACATTCAATGTTTATCAAATTGGATTTTTAAAAATTAAATTGCTTACTATACTCAGATCCTAAATTCTTAATTCTTAACACTATGACCAGAACTAGTTGAATTCCTCGTTAATATATCACATGCAATGTGTTTTGACTCTTCTTTAATGTGGTGTTGTGGTGAAGTAGAAAGAGCCTTAGAATGGGATTTAGAGCATGGGTTTTAGAGTCTACCACTAACTAGCTTTGCAGCCATGAGTTAGTCATCTGTACCTCTGAGTCTCCATTTATCAGTGCAATGAAGTAACACTATCCAATTCCAACATCTTTTGATTCTAAGATACTTTACATTATTACTTGTGCCAATTACTTTACATCATTACTACAAACTCATCCTAAGTTAATTTTACCATTGAGGTTGTTTAGAATTTTTAGCTAGTGCCAAATAATTTGGCAGAAATGCTATTTTCTAAAAGAACATTTTAAAGTGGAGATGATATTTTTCTTTGTATTTTTGGATCACTATAAATAACTTCCGTTCCTCCTGCCTTTATCCATTGTTTTAAAAATGGGGGATTGGGGAAGTTTAAAAAAAAAGGAGAATGTTTTCTCTGTTTTGTCTTCTCACTGACTGGATTATCTCTCAGTGTGCTATTTACTGTCTTCCCCATGCCTTTACCTCTGTATATGCTCTGAGAATCCTATTCAAGTCTTAGAATTTCTTGAGTGCTCCAATTGCCAGTCTTATAACACTTTCTTTGATCTTTTTTGTATAAACACAATGCCTAGCACTATGCCTAATGACCAATAAATGCTTGTCTGCTGTATTAATTGATGGATACCACATTGATTTATTCTCCATTGGCTGCATGTATGAAACTAGTATTATGGCTAACCAACAATATCAGATAAAAAATTAATGTCTATTCTGGAGGTTCATTTTACCATTATTTTTACAGAATATTTTCTTAATTATATTTTGCTCAGGATAATAATGAAATTAGTGTAACCTCCTCATGTAGGGTAAGATATATCATGACCATAAGAATCAGTCCAGAATTGTGATAAGTAGAAGGAATCCAGCATAGAATTTAAAATTGAAAACAAGTAACCAACACAGTGAATTTGTAGAATCATCATGCTGACTAAGGAACACATTATATGTCAAAGAAAATGCCAAGGAATTTTGTAAACTACCAAGGGAGTCATTTGTTGATGTCTTGTCTTTCAGCTATCTCTGTACAAAAGTATCCATCAAAAAAGAGGGTACATCCTGGTCATGGTGGCTTGTCATTTCACTCCAACATTTGAAAGGCTTTGTTTAAAACCAGTTACATCAGTCTGAGGATCTGTTTTTATCAAAATAAACTTTAGACATTCTATGAATAAGCCAACAAGTTCATACCCTTTGCAGGTATACACATAAGGCTCATTGTCCAACATATATCACTTTAAGAAACTTCATAATCAAAGCTAACACAACCTGGAATTTATATAGCATATTTCATCCAAGAAATTCTAACTTTATCACTAAAAATAGCTAATCCTAAAATATCACCATGTGAATTATTTTACTCCTTTTGAAAAGAGAAAGCGAAGTAGTTAAAATATTGCATGATTCACCCAACTTACACCTCAGCATTTCAGAGGAATTAATTCATTAATTAGGAGCTTGCTATGTGTTGTTAAGCACTGTGTTAAGCACTGGAGATATAAAAATAAAAGTGATGATAGTCCATTCTGAGGAGGGGTCAGGAGGATGATGAGTGGAACCATAGGGAAGTAGATTAACAGACACACTTTCTAGTAGTAGTGGCAGTATTGATTGGATGATAGTTCCAGAACTTTGGGAGGGTTATGAAAGACATGACTTATGGAAGGTGGGTTGAGGGAAATCAGGGAAATAGCGGAACTGGAGCATCCAGCTCGGCATAGTAACCCACACATAAGTCACCTCAAATCAGGACCTCAGGGTAGGAGTTCCAGAGCTGAAAGGTCTAAAATATCCAGGGCATGATTTCTAGTCTGGGCCATAAGGTGGCTGGTGAGAAGACAGTGGAGGGGTAAACAGTTCTTGTCTGTTTACCAATATAGGTACTTCCTCCAAAGACAGAGATTTTAACCCATCCATACTTTCTTATTTGATGTAACTCTTGTCCATGAGTTTCCACAAATCCTCGAAAAGGTCTGCATACTAAAAACCTTCTTCTTATGACTTCACATTACATGAATGCCAGTAGAGCACATTTCTTACCCTTCATGCACACTACATGACCCACCCATCTCATTTTCCATTAACAAATCTCTTTAGTGGTTTTTTTGTATGTATTCAGCATTAATAATATATTACAGCCTATTTACAACTACCATGTTTCTCTCCGTGGCTTTTTGGGCAACCTGTAGTTTTGATTGATTCATCCAAGACTGTGGTATTCCATAATTTATAGTTATATAACATTATTGGAAGAATACTTTTGTTTAAAAGATGGATTCCTATTTTAGAGAGGTTTGGAATCATTTGTGTGTTGTCTCCCCCTTTATATTATAAGCTTGTTGAGGGCAGGGACTGACTTTTTAATTAATTATATCCTCAGCTTGTATCACAGTGCCTGGCACAATATAGGCACTTAATGAATGTTTGCTGGATTGGATTGAAAGGACCGTATGAGTTCTATTACCTAACATAAAGCAGTCTGTTATCTTCCTTCTGTTCAATTATAGCCTATTTTGTTGTCCATCTTCAGGGACTTTGTTGATTGATAAACTGATAGACTAGATCTCTGTACTATCCATTCAGCTATAGATGATGGTCTAGTCAAGAGGCATTTTTCATCCACTTGGTTTTTATAAATGGATAGTTAACTGAACTCTTGAGATTAGGAGGCAGCTATGTAGTATAGTGGATAGGGTGCTGGACTTGGAATCAGAAAAACGAGTTCAGATCCTGCTCCAGGCATTTACTAGTTGTGTGAACCTGGTAAGTCACTTAAATTATCTCTTTTTTCATCCTTTTTTAATAATAACACCCACCTCACCAGAGTTGTTGTGAGGATCAAATGAGATAAAGTATGTAAAGCACTTTTCAAACTTTGAAACATTAGCAAAACATTTCTTACCCTTAAATGCCTACAATAGCTTAAAAATGATTATGGGTCTTATTTAAGAGTATTCTAGATCTTAATGCACATAGCACAATATAATCTCCAAAAAGCACTTTAAGGACCTCCTCCATCAACAGAGAATCCATCTTTCATTTGTATTCTATGATGGTGGCAAGAACCTTTGTTGAGCACTTATCTCCCTTTTTCATTTCTCATGTGATATTACTCATCAAGCAAAGTTAATTCTGTTGCTAATTCTATCAAGAGATCTGTTACAGCCTTAGCATGTTCATTGCAGACATCTTGTTTTGAGGATGCATCTTCACTGCCAAATTGAATCAGACACTAAGCACAGTGGAATCTCATCTTTGCTAAATCTTTCTGTAAGTTATTTGCCTGTAAATTTATTCTGTTATAGAAAAATCACTTAGGAAAAGTTGCTTGTTTCCTTCTCATATTTACATCAAAGGTGCCTATTTAGGATGTATAAATTGTTCTCATAAAGATTTTGTAGAAATGAAGAGAGCCATCATGGCATACCTGATTAAGATATAGTCTTGAAGCCAGGAAGACCTGAGTTCAAGTGCTACTTTTGACATGTACTAATTCGTATGACCTAGGGCAAGTTTGTTAGCCTCCCAGTACTCTAAATAATTTTCTATGATTGCAGATTGAGAACACATACTGATCTGCATTGGTAGAGTGAGTATCTTCACTTGAGAATGAATTGACGAATCATTCAATTCTTTATTCCTACAGATAAGACAGTTAGCTTGTGGGCCAGTAATTATCTTTTAAATAGCCTTTATTTTTTTTTAGCAGTAATAACATCTATGATTACTTCTAAGTATCTGATATGTTTCCCCTTTCAAGTTGAGAATCGATCCCTAAATTTCACCCAAAATTGTGTTGGCTCTATTCTAGCTGCTTGTCCTGACTTTGTTTTCCTTAATACCATTTCTCCTTCTTTATGTAAAATCTTGTAAACTGTTTTCAGAGTCCAGATGTGGTTATCTCACTATCATTGATGGAGAAAAAAATATTATTTTTACCATTTTTGGTCTGTTTTCCTTCAAATTTTATCTCTATGATCAGTTGTGAATGACTTAGCTATTCTCAGCAATACAGTGATCCAATACAACTCTGAAGGACTTAAGATAAAAAATGACCAGAGAGAAAAAAACTGATGGAGTCTGAATAAAGATAGAAGCATACATTTTTTTATTTTTTCTTGGGTCGTTTTCTTTGTTTATATTTTCTTTTATAACATGACTAATGTAGAAATATCTTTTGCATGCCTACACATGTATAACCTATGTTAAACTGCTTGTCTTCTCAGTGAGGGAGTGGAGGGGGAGGGAGAGAATTTGAAACTCAAAATTTTAAAAATAAATATTAAAAATTATTTTTACATATAATTGGAGAAAAATAAAATACTAAATAAATTTAAAAAAACAAATTTCATCCATTCAGTATCATATAGCTTAAACTTTATATAAAATTCAAGCTTTTTATAAACTTATTTTTTCCCAACAACATTTCATACTATTTTATGAGGTAATATTGCCCATCATTTTAAAACCTCTTCCACAAAATTTAATGAATGCATATTTGTTCTAACCCTGTGTTATCCTTGGTTGCCATATTTCTCTGGTAGTCAGGAAGATCAGGGTTTTGCTGGCTGATCTAGTTTCTAGTTTTTTGGCCTACTGGTAATGACAATGAAGCAAATATTATGAATCTTCTATGTGCAGAGAATTATGACAGGTGATGGGGATCTTACTGAGTTCTGTGTAGAATTTCTCTACTTTATCATCTTTTACATTTGATAGTGGCTCAAAAGCAGCAGTTACCATCATGATGATCTTTTTCTTTATCATTATGAGCACTGTAATGCAAAATTACCAACTATTCCACAAAATATGTTTCTTCTTGCCTTTTCAGACACAATGAATCTATGACAATTCTTTTATTTGCCTCTCTAAAGAGAACTTATGAGTCACCTTTCCATTTAATGGAAACTTGTTTTCTGGTTTCATTTAAAACAATAATGGCAATATTGATATAGTGTAATTTTTCTAGTCTTAGATATTGTTTGTTCATGGTATAGGTAAGGATCTCACATTCAGAGTACTGATAGTTAAGTAAATGTTTTTAGATGGTAAATTTATAATTCTTAGACACCATCAACACATATGCAAAATGGGGCTATATAAGACTGAGGGCTATTTTGTATTTTTCTTTTATTATGAGTTTCTATTTCCAAAAATTTGCAAACTACTAGTTAAAAAGCTTCCTTGTACGTAGAAAAGGTTGATTGGTACTCATTGTCCCTAAAGACTTTCTAGCGTGAGGATGCCTGCCAGAATTTCACTCTGACTGGAACAGTCTTTCATGGCCTAGAGTTCCCTTCACATATAGTAAGGCAACAGAAGAGAACTTTGAGGAAGGGAATGGAAGTGTCCCAAGGTGGAGAGTAACTTATTCTACACCATTTGCCAGGCAGGCTTATAAAGAGAACATTACTTTTTAAAATTTTTTGCCTATGACTTTTTTTTATTTTTTACTGGGTAACTGTTCTTTTAAACAGTGATGATTTTGATGGCTAGACATGGTAAACAAAGTAAAATGAACTTATAATGGAAGGAATGCTAGATTTACATTACTCTTCCATATTAAAGTTACTAGAAATAATTAATATTCTATGTGAAGAATGGTTCTTGAGACGTTTTACCATGACTTCTGAGAATTCCTAAAGCATACCTATCCCCCACTGAGGCAGCTACCTCTATAATATTAATATCAAACTGTGAGGGTCATACTAACCTCTGATCTGTCACTGTGGATCACCAGAATTGATTTAGCTGATATTTTTTTGATACTTTATGCAAAATTATGATATCTTTTACCAAGTTCAAGCATAATAGTTTGTATTTAGTTTTCAGTAGGAAAATTGAGGTTAGCATGTGACCCTGAAGAATGACCTGTTGCATTGAAAATTGCCAACTGAGATATATATGTGTGTATATATACACACTATAGAATCCACATTCCAAGGGCACATGAGGAAACTAATCCCATTTGAATTTCTTCCTACCTACTTTAGGTCTGGCTCTAGGTTCTAGGTTGGCAGAAAAATCATTAGTCTCCTTAACATTGGCCACCTTCGATTCATTTTTACCCTAGAAAAATTTTAACCGACAAATATGGCACCCTTAGTGGCATTCATGCAAATCTATTTGAGACATTATAGATTAGGAAGATAAGTTTTCCCTTAATAAGAATTCTTAGAAGCAAAGGAACAATGAGATGGGGAAAGAGGAACTTGCTTTATCACATAGTAAGATTACCAATAGAAGGTGAGTGTGGTTTGAAAAATAAGTTCCTTAATAATTAGAGCTGGCATCCATCCTATTTAACATTTTTATAAATGATCCGTAGGAGGAAGTATGTGGTGTATTGTCTATATTTCAGGACAACAATAAATTCTTTGGGGGCAGAGAAGAAAGGTGATGGGAATAAACTTCAATAAGACCATAGGAATGTTCTCAGGTGTACTTAAAAGTGAGAGATAAATTATAATGTGAGCAACAAAGTAAGAATTCATTTAAAAATATGACGTCAAAATTATTTTTTTTTAATGTAGGACTCTTAGCCTTTTGTTGTTTACTATGGGTACAACCTAGGAAAAAGGAACCGAGAATTATTATAGATTGTATTCAGTTGTTTGATAAGCCAAGAAAATGCTGGGTATCAACCAGGATAGAAAAAATAAGATATTCTAACTATCTAAAATGTAGTAGTTAATTCATGTTGTCATACTCAAGAAGGATATAATAGAATTATAAAAGTCAAAACAGTTTAGCTGATTGAAGGGATGGGGAGAACCACCACTGGAGAATAGTCTGGGGTGGGGAGGCAAAATTCTTTAGTTTTGAAAGATGAAAACTAAGAAGATGGAAATGAACTAAATTTACAAAATCATGAATGGTTTAATGAGATGAACAACAAATTCTGAAATACCATGCTGTACAAATTCAGACTAGATATTTTGTAAGTACCTTCTATCTCCAAAATTGTTCTGTGATTCTGAGATAAGACAAATCAAAGAAGGTATTATGTTACAGCAAGTTATAATGGTAGGTGACTTATTCCTTCAAGTGGTAGAACAGGCAAAAAATAGAAATTAAGAGAGCTTTTGACAGACAGACAGACAGACAGATAGATAGATAGACAGATAGATAGATAGATAGATAAAATATATAGATAGATGTTTCTAAGTTATTGCCAAATTGCTTATTAAGCCTTTATCAGCTGGTGAGGGAACAACCATATTCTCTCATGACAAAACCTTTTGGCCTTTTCTTCTCCTAGCAGCAGGGTATTGGGCCATATATAGTAGGTATCTGTTCTAATATGGCAGTTGACGTGTACCATGCACATTTTCATGATGACACTCATTTTTATAACAAGAGGCAATATAGTATAATGGGTAGAGAACACCAGACTTGGAGTGAAGACAACTTCTGTTCAGATCCTGCCTCTGGAACTTACTATGTAACCATACATAAATTATTTTACCTCTTTGAATCTTAGTTTCCTCATTTGTAAAATGGAAGTATGGTTTAGTCCTTTCTTATCAGATTATTTTGAGATTCAAATGAGATGATTGTTATAAAGTGCTTTGAAAACTTCAAATTAAGCATAACTGACAGTTGCTATTAATGTGTATTTTATTGTCTTTCTGCTTTAAAAGTATTTTGTCCTTCAGAATTTGTTTTAAAAATTAAACGTTTTTAAAATTTGTCTAGTGCAGCATCTTCATGCAGAAATTCCTGTAGAATATGAGCGTGTAGAAACATGTGCTCATATTTATAAATATTTAAAACTATTATGGGAATCTTATTTCAAAACACAAAAGGTAGAAAATATGTTCTCATTAAGAATGACTTCATTTTCAAAATGGACTGTTTCTTAAATTTTAGGAGTCACATTTACCCTTTAAACACAGGCAAACACTAACTCACTGAGTTCTGTTGTGAATAATTCAGTTTGCTTATCTTTATAAGTGGGATAGAAGTTCACACATAATTCTTAGTATTCCAATGGATTTGTTTTTATTAAGTAAATTATTTAGTAATCTGTGCTTCCTAGTTTAAATTATTAAAAATTTTGAAATATGAAGCTGTAACCTTGAAAAGGTAAAACTTAAAGCAAATTTTTTTTATAACTGGCTATTAATCTTAAAGCCTAGAATTATATTCATTTAAATGCAGATGTCAATTACTGAACAAATAGTTGTTCAATCATTGAGTCATATTAAAGGCATAAAAATAAAGTTTTTAACAATCTGATGCTATTTTGAAAAGATTAGGGATTTTTAAAGATTTTTTGCCAAGTTTTTTTTTAAACACTGTGAATTAATGAGCTTCATAATTAAGGCAGCCGTTTCGCACCTCTATTGTTAACCAACGACATTACATCTGTCTTGCTCCATTGATGCCCTCCTCCTACTTATTGAAGCATTTAGCAGTTTTGGCAACAGGGAATTACATGGCATGGGGTAAGTAGCCTAATTAGATATAAGTGAAAATCCTGAGGGAAAAGGACATTTAAAAAGTAATTTGAAGAATCTCTTAATGATGTTGGCACTGAAAGCCAAAAGCCTATTTTTGAAAATCCATGTCAGTATTGCAAACATGATTATAATTTGATTTGTTCAGTGAACTTATAAAAGTTGTCTATTTTAAGACAGTAATGGAAATGAAAACTCTTAGTTTGCTCAAATTTGTTTGAACAAATATTTCAAAATGTCTGCTTAGAGTATTAATAACTTTGAAAGAAGTCAAAATATGCCTAAAACATATGGTTTTTCTAGAATCCAAATAAATTTTTAAAAGATATACTCTGTTGTCATAGTTGCTATGAATAAACAGAAACTGGAGATTGTATTATTTATGCCTCAAATGCTTAGTCTGACATTGGTGAAATTCTTATTTCTTAGAACTTTGTATCTTGCCTAAAAGTATCAGTTTCATGTGTTTATTAAAAAAAAAGTGGAACTATTCCAAATATAAAAATAGCATCAAAGCAATAAGATTTGTATACAGCAGTAAATTTCCTAGGTTTGGGCATTACTCTGTGCTGCTTATTTTAAAATCAGACTGATTGCTAACTCTGTCTCTGTAAGAA
Organism: Petaurus breviceps papuanus; assembly: GCF_028583685.1. Lineage (NCBI taxonomy): Eukaryota > Metazoa > Chordata > Mammalia > Diprotodontia > Petauridae > Petaurus > Petaurus breviceps. The sequence goes on from NW_027187391.1 coordinate 54,690,593, forward strand.
AGACATTTAGTAATTTAGCATTTGTGATATGAAGGATGATGATTTGAGTGCACTAATTTTTCCCAGTTTTCAACTATTCAGCCATTTTTTGGGGAAACAGCATTAAGTACATTTTTTTAAAGAAGTAGGTTAAGAAAAATAAGGAAGACATAAAAGGATTAAAAACAAGGAATAACTGGAAAGAGAAATTCAAGAAAAAAAAACAATAAGGAAGGTGGGGGGAGAGAAGGTGACACAGCATGTAAAAATGAAGAGTTCAGTAGGGGAAAAATGAAGTGAAGGAAAGGTTAACTGAATATCACCAGAGCTCATGACCTTCCATTTCCAAATAAGCCTCCTAACAGTCCCAAGATCCTCCACCCATCTGCTGCTTTTTGTTATCTTCTTAGTGGGGAAACCTAATGGGATATCTTCCAGGGCTTGCAAGATGAGCCATCCTGACTTACAGGCAATATAGTTCTTTGGCATCTTCAGACAAGCACAGATGGTAAATGTCCTGAAAAAAAGTATCTCCCTACTTCCCTGCTTCTCTTTTTCCTTGAGATGTTCTCCACCTTCCTGTTTTATTCTTCTTAGGATCTCTTTAGTTTGCATATTCTCTGTTTATGCAAAAAAATTATTTCCCTTTTAAAGACTTGTAATCCCAAATATGTTTATTAATATGATTTAGGGAATTAATTCCTAAGTATTTTTAAAGCTACTGATTTTATTATGAGTATAAAAAGTCATAGAAATTATAACAAGTGCTGTTATAGTATAACTGTTAGATATTATGTATATTCATAATATTATGTATGCCAGATATCATATATTTATATAGTATAGTTTACACACAGCTCTTTAAACATTATATCATTTTATCCTCACAACAACCCTTATAATGCATTTTCTCCAGTCTGTCCAATTAATGTATATATGTTGTTTCCCCCATTAGAATGTAAAGAACGTAAGCTTCTTTAGGGCAAGGAATCATACCCTGCAGATTGACAAAAATTACCAAAAAAAATAGCAATAGCTGATGTTAGAAGAGTTGTGGAATAAGCATGTTAGTTAGTACATTGTCAGTGGAGCCATGAAATAGTACTATCATTTTGGAAAACAGTTTGGAATTATGCAAATAAAGTGACTAAAGTGTCCATTCTCTTTGAATAAAAGTGCATTGTTCATTTTTGGTAAATTGGTTGTTGTTGTACATTAACCAGTATACCCTTCTTTTTATGTGCCCTTTCCCGGGGTGCCCAATCTAGTGCCGAGCCTTTATGTATATCTATTTATAAAACTGCTTATGGGAATTGTTTACCTTCATTAATGGTACTCAGAGTAAAGTAGATATTTTGCCCTGTCCTACCTAAAGGTCATAGTTAAACAGCTCAGTGGAGAAATATTGATCTCTATACCTTTGCATATATTCCCAGTAACTGTACAACATTATTGTTAAAGAGAAACTGGTATAATACCATTCTGCCCATTTAATGTGCATACTTCACCCTACATACAAAAATTTATTTTATTCCTTCTTACATTTAATATACTACTATTTAGTTAAACATAAATTAAATCAAATAATTTAGATTTTAGATGTCTTTCTCTTTAAAGGAACTCTGTGGTCAATTCTTTGGTAAAGAAAAAACTCTTGTAATGAAAATGTATTCCCCACATCGCCACCACCACCACCCCCATTGATCAGTTTTGTGAATTTAACTTTTTTGTTAAATCAATTAGTTCATCTTTGTAGGAATCAGGTATTTGTTGAATACCTACCATTTTGCTAGGTGCTACTGTCCTGGTGTGGGGAGGGGGTCAGAGGAGTATAAAATGTGGTCCCAGACCAATATACAAGGAGCTCACAGTTTACTTGAGATAAGTTGTGGACAAATCATACAGAAAACAATAAAAAATTGCCAAGGTATGTGGTACAATTAACAAATACAGTAATGTATAATAAACTATTAATCACATGCTGTAGCTTAATGCCAAAGGAGCTACAGCTTTCTTTAAATGAGATATACCTGTTGTTGTCAGACACTTATCCCTTTTTCCCTGATGGTTAACTTTTTATGAAGAAGAGAAACCTTTAGAAGGAACCTCAGTTGACTGACTCACACCTAAGTATGTAGTTGAAGTTATCATTTAGGTGAATAACTAGTGGCTATTTATATAGTTCTTCCTATGTGGTGACTCCTACAGATTTCAGTAAAATTTCTAGAAAAAATAAAAAATTAGATATCAAAAGGATTATTATATATCTTCTTGGTAAAAAAACAGTACTGTCTGAAAGCTTTGCCAGCTAAGATGGAAAATTTTGAAATCACTTGTTATTTTGTCACCTATTGAAAAGAGTAGGGGCAACTAGGTAGCACAGTGATTAGAGGACCGGCCCTGGAGTCAGAAGGACCTGAGTTCAAATCCAGCCTCAGACACTTGACACAGCCATGTGACCTTGGGCAAATCACTTAACCCCAATTGCCCTGCCTTACCCCCTCCAAAAAGGAAATTAAAAAAAAGTAATAGGCTGAGGGCCAGTAAAACCAGGTCCAGATTCCACTGCTTCAGCAGGCAGCAACTAGACCTTAGATAAGTCCCTTCACTTCTCTATGTCTGTTTTCTGATCACCAAGAGGGTTAAATTCATAGCATTTCTGATCACTCATACAGCTCTGAATTGTGTCTTTATGACATTCTCATTCAAAGAGAGATTATTTTAAGAAGGGGGAAAAAAGAAAAATGCATATGTTTCAAAATTACTGAGCAAGAAATACTTGTAAATGTTCTTAGATTCATGTTTTAGCACTATAAAACTATAAAATTGGGGGCAACTAGGTGGTGTAATTGAGCACTGGTCCTGCAGCCAGGGGAACATGGGTTCAAATGCTGCCTCAAACATTGTAATGTTAATTGGGGCATAAGACCTCTTGTGGAGCCCATTAAGGGAAGCTTACTTAAGAAGAGGCTTGCTTGTTGGAAGGCCTTTTGTTAATTTCTAGTTAGGCACTGAGTCATGATGCCCTCTACCTCTAAAATGTGTATATATACTCAAAGGTTAGCATTTTGTTTTGAGGGCTCACTCACTGGAAGAGTGTTCTTGTGATTTACCCAGATGAGACTCTGGATAGCTGTTAAGGAGCCCTTCCCCCCCTTTTGAAAAACCCAGATGGTGGTGCTTCTCTCTCTGATAACTATGTATGTATTGGTCAGACAGTTGGATCCATCTGTTGATCTGTGCTAATTTCTCAGACAGAAGCCCTGTCAGTTGGTCTTATTTCTCTGCTTGTATTTTCTTTGTTTAGATTTTCTCTGAAGTTGAGGGTGCTGACTTTTCCCCTGAGCTAATGAATATAATTAAAAACGATTGTTGACCATTTGAACAGTTATCTTTCCTAGTAAAGCTGATCTAAGAACCTGTGCTAGTAGACATCCTGGATATGCCAGTGTGGTTGCTGCTACAGACATTTACTAGCTGTGTGACCTTGGGCCACTTAACCCCTATTGCCTCCACTGCCCCTGTTCCCCAAATAAATGAAGTAAGTCTGATCGTGTCACCTTCCCTGCTACTGAACAAATTCCAGTGGATTTGGTGTTTTTTTTAAAAGCCTATAAAATAGACTTGATATAACAGTGATGATTTGTCTTTACAGTGGATATCATCTCCCTCTTTGGAAACCAAAATAATTTACAAAGAATTATCTGAACCAGTAGTTCTCAGTGTGTAGGTGGGGCCTGGACCACTGAGTAAGTTGCTACAGGGGGTCCACACATTCATATTTGAATCCATAATTGTGCAAACATATCTTTGGCAGACTGAATAAATATGTTACATATACATGTATTACTGTTATTTAAATGTGCATAAACTTCTGTTATAATTAATAAACTACAAGTTAATTATAAAGCATTATTGAATTCATGGTAGCTGTGCATTTTCTTAATGAGATGTAGAAGCCCTTGGAATTTTTGTATACTAAATATTGCTCCTTGTACTCGCAAAAAGTTAGAAACTACTGCTATGGAATATTAAAAATAATATCTTACATTTATGTAGTACTTGACAGTTTTCAAATGCTTCTAGTGGCTTAAAGTTTGTCAGATATGCATCTGGAAAGAACTTTAAAAAATGATAATAGTAATTCACTTCCATAGCACTTTAAGTCTTACAAAGCTTTCCTTACAACCCCTATTGAAGTGAAATAGGTTGTACAAGAATTACCATCCCCATTTTACAGAAGAGAAAACCGAGACAGAGTTTAAGTGAATGTCAGAGCCAGTACTCAAACCCAAATTTTTAGATTGTAAGACCAAGACCAATAAATAATACAGTATTTAATCTGGTGATTGAAAGAAGTTAAACACTATGAAATATACACATTTGCAAATACTAGGGGTAAAACTTGTGGAACTATTAAAAATGTTTGTTTCTAATAGGAGAGTAATGTCCCTATTGTCAAAATAAACCATTCTAATTTTACTTCAGATCTAACTTCCTTCATTCCACTATACTAAACCATCTCTCCTTGAGATCATCTTCATTTCTTCATCATTCTTCATAACTTCATTTCATAGATGAAGAAACTAAGGTCAAGAAAGGTTAAGTAACTTACCCAGAGTCACACAGCTAGTAAGGGTTGGGATTTGAACCCAGGAGACCTGATTACAAATCTTTTCCCCTTTCTACCCTACCATATCACCTTGTCTAACCTTTACAATAGCCCTGTCAGATAAGTACATTAGGTATTAGCATAATATCCATTTTACTGGTGAAAAAACTAAGGCTTGGAGAGTTTAAGCAGATTGTACAATAGCACATAGCTAGTAAGTGCTAGAGACAAGTCTTCTGACTCAGTACAGCAATCTTTATAGCACACCACAATGTGGAACATCTTTTTCAGCTTTGTCACCACTTTCATGTGATAAATAGAGAAAAATAAATAAATAAATAGTAGTTAATATACTTTTTTTTTCTTTCAAGAACCAGATAGCTATAGTTATCTCCATGGCTTAGAAGAATTAATTCATTTTCCAAAGATTTTAATCACAGAAGTTAAAAGCATCTCAGTATGTGGGGAGAATCTTTCATTATATATAATCAGTTGTTTTTTAAATATAAAAATATTGCTGATATCTTTCAATATTTCCTGGAAACAGACTACTAAGCAAGCATTACTTCTTTCCCATTTTTTTGTTGATGATGCATAGTTATATAAAGTTTTCTGGTTATGACTTCTGTTTAACCTATTTCATCACATTGCCATTTGTGAACAATGTTGACTGAATACAAAGAAGTAAGAGTGTTAATGCTAAGGGTAAAACTTTTAAAATCTTTGATGTACATATAGTAGAAATCTTTTTCTTTTGGTTTGAATATATCAAGAGTTTAAATTTGTCATTTCAGTAATTTGATTTTTCACTAGACCAGCAGATGGAGCAATTTCAAAGTCTATTCCTTTTGAAGAATCTGGTTGTGTTAAGTATGGCTTTTTAAAAATGGAGATTATGAATGTTGGGCCATATTCCTTGCTTCAGTTCTGAGTGGATTCCCAGATACAATTTCACCATCATATTCACCATGGATATTTAGTTTTAAAACAATGTTTAAAATAAAATCACAACCTAGTAAAACAGTTAGTAGGTAAACCAAGATGACAATACTTAACTGCCTGAAACATATTGAACTGAATGTAGCACATTATTTTTCATGTAACAGGGGAAAAAGAATGGCCAGAAGAAGAGTCATTTGACCACTCCTCACAAAGCAAAATGCTACAATAACCAAGTCTTTATCTTATTTATCTTAAAGCAAATTCATTGGATGATAGGATCAGAGGTTAGAAGAGACTTTAAAGGTTTTCAATCCCAACTTTTTTTATTTTACAAATAAGGAAACTGAGATTTAGTGAATTTAAATGAATTGCTCTTGGTCATATGGTAAAGTTAAGTGTCAGGAGAGGAATTTGAACCTAGCTCATCCAGACTTCCTAACTCTAAAGCCAGAATGTTCACTGTGCTATTAATTGCATTATGTTTTCAAGAAATAATAAAATTCAGGAGAATAGAGGGAGGACTATAACATTAGTTTATTTTTTAAATAAGAATTTACAAAAGAACAGAAACTTCAGAGGGATCTCTATACCAGCGATGCCTACACACTTTAGGTTAAAACATATTTAGATTTTAGATTTTGATATATAGTTGAAGAATTTACTACTATGTGTGAGATGCTGTGATAAGCCCTATGAATACAAATAAAGACAAAAGCATATCCTGCCATCAAGGAATATACATTCTAACTGGGAAAACAACATGTTAAAAATAGATATCTATATCTAGATAGATAGATAGTACATAAAAAGTCGTATGTAAAGGGAAGATACTAGCTGCTGGGTAGACTGGGAAAGATATAGGCAAACAGTGGAATTTTAGCTGATTCTTGAGGCCAGAGGCAGAGGTGTGGATACAGAACATTCCAGGGATGGGACACAACCATTGCAAAAGCACACAGTTTGGAGATGTACCAGGCTGGAGGAAATACAAGTAAGCCAATGTAGCAGATCATAGAATCCAGTAAAGGGAGTAAATATAAAAGAAAGGTGGGACAGGCCATGAAAAGCTTTAAATTCTAAACAGAGGATTTTATGTTTGATACTGGAAGTAGTAAGGAGCCACTTGAGTTTACTTAGTGTGTATATTTGGGGATGGTGACATGATCAGACCTACACTTCAGAAGAATCACCTTGGTAACTTAGTACATGCTAAATTGGAGTGAATAGAGAGACAAGGCAGAAAGACTAGGTAGAAAGCTATTGCAGTGGTGTAGGCAAGAGGTGGTGAGGGCCTGACTTAGGGTTGTATCTTTATGAGTGGAAAAAAAGGGGAGGTATACTAGAGATTTTGTGAAGATAGAAATTAAAATATTTGACAATAGATTGGATATGTAAGGCAAGTATAAATAAAGAATTGAAGATGGCACCAAAGTAGTGTGCCTGGGAGGATGGTAGTACATTTGACAGTAATAAGGGAAGTTCAAAACATGGGGTGGGAGAAGATGGTGAGTACTTTTCTGTACAAGTTGAGTCTGAGATGCCTATAGAACCTCCATTTCAAGTTGTCCAGAAGGCCCTTGGTGATGTGTGACTATAGCTTAGGTTAAGGATTATGGCTATATAAATACATCTAGGAATTATCTCCATAGAGATGATAATTGAACCCATTGTAGCTAATAAGAAAATATAAGAGTCCAGACAGAGCCCCTTTCTTACCTTAAATGAGAAGTGGGACTACAGAGAAAAGCAGTCATAATGATACAAAGATAAGGAATTGATAATATGAGAAAATATTGGAAAATATCGATCTCTGTGCACTAAAAAAATGGTTAAGATTAATGGTTTAACCATTAACCAATGGTTAAATCTAATAACAGAAACATTGAGAAAAGAATTAGCATTAACATGCTTTGCAAATCTTAAAGTGCTGTATAAATCCTAGCTATTATTATTGTTGTTATTAATAATGGAACTTAATTTTATTTGTGGATTTCCTTCTCAGTAAGACACTATTCTACTCATCCTAAATTTTTTAAACTATTAAAAAAGTTCATTGCCACATTTCTTTGGGAAAGTATTCTTCTTTGTGATGAAAACTTTTGTGGATTTATTTTCATGTAAACATTCATCTTTTCTTAATTATAGCCGTATTATTAATTATCTTTACACTATCAAAAATAATTCTTCTCTCATCTCAATGTTTCTATTACTTGTGTATGGTCAGTTATAATCATTTTTAGTCCACAAATAGAAACTTAAATCTTCAAATCTTTTTTCATAAATCAGCTCCTCTTCTTTGTATTATTCTGCTTGCTTTTTCTAGGTAATCCGTTTTATATTTCATTTAAAATAAGGAAGAGGCTATAGTCCAAGTACATACTTGCCAGACTAGCAAAGGAAATTTCTCTTTATGTTTGTAAAACCCAGTCACATCAAGGTACTATTATGTTGCAGCACTTTTCTGGTTGTGTATCTTTGATATGAAGATTGAACTGATACCATACATCTAGTGACAATTCTCAAGGCTTTCAATCATTAATTGAATAATTAATTCAATTCTTGAATAAATGAACATCTATAAATTCAGTACAGTCAACTCATTAAGCAATGATCCTTGCCTTTCCAAGATTATATCTTAAGTTCCTCTACCTCACTGACAGATCTCTAAAAGATACCACCATAAACAATAAATGCCAGGATTTGGGACTATACCAGGTTGCCTAAGAGGGATAGGTTAGAGCCTTTGAATAGATTCTTGCTTGTCAGAAGTTCCCTCCCTAGAAACAAACAACTGTTTAACAGCTTCAACTCTTCTTACGTTTCCAAAGGGATCATAAAATCATGGAGAGCTAGAAGGCATATAAAAAAAATCTAGTCCAACTCCCTCATTTTGCAGATAAAGAAACTGAGACCTGGAAATTTTAAGTGATTTGCCCAAAGTCACACACAGGCAGCAAGTAGCGGACCCAGAATCAAATGCTAATTAATCCCTGATGACAGATCCACCATTATCTCCACAGTGCCATACTGCCTCCCAAAGGTCTGGCCTTTGAAGCTGATTGAGGAGAACTTACTACTTCATTACCTGTTTTGGAGGGGCAGACTGCAAAGAGAATATGTGACCTCACTCTTCTTACATAATCTTGCCTTGCTTTCAGTGTGTCCCTTTAACGGTATATTGGAAATTTGTTGGAAATTCATTTGGAAGCTCAAAGCTAATGGAATAGACTAAGGACCTCCAATTTGACACATTAGGGGCCATAGTTATAGTATGTGAGAATGTAAACTCCATAAAGTCAAGAAATGTTTATCTTCCCAGCGTCTAGCATTGTGCTGTACAAAGTGGGCACTGTCCAAGTGTTTATTGAATTGAACAGAAGAGGGAGATGTCCTTCTTCCCAATTCTATAGAGAGTAGAAACCTAATGATTCTTAAACCAGTCTTCTGGGTCTTCTTTGTTTCCCAGCACCAAATGAAAAAACTTAAAAGTTACAGAATTGTAAGTGCACAGGGTTTCAGAACCAGTGTCCCCACTTATGAGAAGTGTTCATCTATTTGCATTTGCAAGAAGCACTTAGCAATTAGAAGAAATCATAAAGTAATTATAATTAGTACTGGTGATTAGGACCGGGTGATTACTTCTTAACTAAAATGCTTTGCAAATGGATTAACCCTCAGAATTAGGAATGAGGTCTTGGAAACTGTCAGGAAAGCTTGTCTCAGGTAGAGAAAATGTTCTTTCTTTTAATGGCAAGATAGTCGATCATAATCATCTGTAAAACAATGAGGCAACTACTAAGAACCTGAGGGAAAGAAAGTTCAGTCAAATTGAGTTGACTGGTCTATCTTCATCTAATCTAAGATAAAGATTCACTCAATTCTTTAGTTCTTAAAATCTCCTGAACAATTTAATGTGACTTTAAGATGACCACCATTTAATTTATTGGATTGAGCAACTTTCAAGTTGCTTTTTAACCATAACATTTAGATTAGGGAATGAGTGCTTCATATCCTCATATAACACACCTTTGTATATGAATTACATTGTTCTCTGTGTAACTCAGCCATTCATTTGTCCATATCTCTATACTCTATTCATAATAGGATAAAATGTCTTTCCTTCCTATTATTTGTTATACCTCACAACTTTTCAACCTGATTCTAGAGACTATGGATAAATAGTTTGTTTAAACTTATTTGTGACTTTTAAAATGCCTTTTCTCCAGCAGTTGATATCCAAACATTTATGATGATTGTAATTATCTATCAAAAAACTGAAATCCAAAGTTTCCATATCTATATGTGTGTGTGCACGTATGTGTGTATGCATACGTACACATGCATATATATACACACACTCATATACTTATCCATTTTAATCAGCATGGTCACTAAAGTACTAAATTATTTTATTTATAATTCATTGAAAGTTCAATCAAACATTTAGTTTTTAAAGAATAAAGAAGCATTTTTGTGTTCGCTGATATTAAGTTGCTTTTCTTTTCCACCATTTATATAAATACAACATTATTTATTCTTTTAGTTAAAAGAAATTGAGTACTATGAAATATATGTATTTACAAAACTAGATTTTCAAGAGTAAATATTTTTATTATACTCAAGAGGGAAAACTTGTGAAATTATTGAATTTGTTTAATGGGAGAGGAATGTCCCTAATGTCAAAATAAGCAATTCTAACTTTATCTCAAATCTTTTCCCATTCTTCCTTTGGTGATCCTACTTTCAAGTTTCTCTGTTGAGTAGTGGATGGTTAGGAGTTAATCACCAACCTTCGTGACCTGAGGACCAGAGCTCAGGGTCCAGTGAGTTCAGATGTGAAGTAGGGAACAAGACAGATGAGAGTGAATACTGAAAGTTGTTGAACAGAGGAGCCAAAGCACAGAACAAAGATTTGGAATGAAAGCAAGGGTATGTATTGGAATCAGCTCGAACTAACTTGTGAGAGCTGATTGTTATATTTTCAGAGTGAACATTCATACCTCAGAAATCAGCAAATGCTACAAATCAGGATTTGATTTTGGTGTTGTTTTGTTGTTGTCTAGATTTAAGAAGGTGATAAGAGAAAATGTTAATAATCTATTAAACTTAAAAGTTTGTTGTGCGTACATTTTTTTTTAGAGAGCCAGTTGTTAAACATTTACCAACAGACACTTGAATAAAAATCAATAGTTGGGAAACCAGGAAACAATCATGGGAGTACAAATAGAAAAGCAAGACAATCCCTTCTCTCAGGGTGCTCACTCCAATTGGAGGGGATGACACATATACGAGAGTTCAGCTTGCAAAGCCTGATGATGTACAGTACAGCAGCATGACAGTAGGTTAGGCCCAGTTGTCTAAATGGCAAGTATTCCAGTTTGGCTAGTATAGAAGATAAAGAAAGCCAATTGATATACAAACACATCTTCTTTAATGTTGTCTTCATTGATAAGACCACATCCATTTCTGACAGTGAACCATTTGTCAGTGCCAAGGATTTCGGTATTGGGAACATTCATTTCTAGGTCCATAGTTGATGTGGCTACTGAAGAGATGGGGCTACAGTACTAGCAGAAACAGGGGTCTGGCCATGTCTCAAGAGTATACTACCTTGAATGATGCAGACAGGCAGACTGGAAGCAGGCCTTAGGAATGCACCTAGTCTTAGGGTACCTCCACCAGAGTCTGAAGAGAAGTGGTGGTCATAGTGGCAAAGGTTTTAACTGCCTTGCTTATACCTCCTCTTGTCTCTCAGTACCTTACATACCTTAGTACCCAATGCATTTGGCTGCCCCTCAGCTTGAAAAGTGTACTAAATAAGCAGGATCTAGGTTTAGAACTGGAAGAACCCTCAGAGATTATCTAGTCTAACCTGAGGTAACTTGCCCTTTGCCACTCAGGTAGTAAGTGGCAATTGAGAACTAGGTGGCATAGTGGACAGAGTACCAGATCTGAGTTCAAATTTGGCCTCAGACACTAGCTGTGTGACCTTGGGCAAATCATTTAACCCCGTTTGCCTCTGTTTCCACATCTGTAAAATGAACTGGAGAAGGAAATGGCAAATTACTCCAGTATCTTTGCCAATAAAACCCTAGATGGGGTTGAAGAGTTGGTCACAAACGAAATAACAACAGCAGCAAAGTGACAAAGCCAAGATTTGAACTGGTCTGCTAAAACCCCTAAATCTATCATTCATTTGCACTTTGCTATGCTGCCTTCTGATTTCAGATCCTTTCTCCAGCCCAGTGTATCCTGAAGTTTTACCTCTCTAAGCTTCAGTTTCCTCCTCTACAGAATGCAGATATTTCTGCCTATTTCAGATTAGTATCATAAATCTAGAACTAAAGGGATCTCAGTTCTAATCCAACTTTGCAGATCAGGAAATTAAAGCACATAAAGGTTAAATGACATGTACAAGCTGACCCAAGTACCAAGTGACAGAATCAAGATTGCAACCTAGGATCTCTGGCTCCAGATCTAGCACTCTGCATTGACCAAAATGCCAAGAGATGTGAGTTGTTATTGTTAAGGGTGTGGAACTTCCACAGGGGTCATGAGAAGGAGGAAAGGTTGTTACATGACATCAAGCTTTCTGTTGTTTCCCTCTCGATCCGCCTTTCATTTGCACGGCCTGTACTTTGTACGCACAAAGTCATTTTCGTATTTTCTGTCCCCATTAGAATGTGAGCTCCTTGAGGGGCCATGTCTTTTTGCTTTTCTTTGTATCTTCAGCATTTAGCAGTCTGTGGCACATAATCAGTTCCTAATAAATGCTTATTGATGCCTAGAGATTTAGTTGCGCCCTCACCAACTTTGCTTACTGCAGTGCCATACAATATTTACAGCATCCACAATCACGATAAAGACCGTGACCATGACTAGAAATATTCCCATATAGTGCTCGATCACAAAATATAGCAGACTCTCCATGGAGGTTACAGAACTGAAACATTTATTTAGTCGCCAGAAAACCAAATTCCAAAACCAGTAAGCCAATTCTGTCATAGTAGTAAAGAACTTAAAAGCCATAACAACACAGAGAGCCACAGCATCCTTTAACCTTCCCACAAACCAATATAAGATCAATATTTATTCACAAACCTCTATCTCCTTACCTAAGCCTCCTCTTGCTCCCACTGTCTCTCTGGCTCGGGCTCCCAGCTTCCTGTGGCTCTGCTCTACCCTTCAACAAACTCCTTCCACCACAAGCTCCATGTGACTACGTTCAGCCTATTAGGGGGCAGAGTTTATCTTCAAATCAGGAAAGCTTCCTGTGGACTCTGTTCTAGCCTTCAACAAACTCCTCCCATCACAAAGTCCATGTGATTTCATTCAGCCTATTAGGGGGAAGAATTTACTTTCAAAGCCCAGGAAGTCTTCAAATTCCCCCTATACCTATTTAAGGGGCAGGGAAGGTCTTCAAATTCCCATTCCCATTACATTTGCCATCTCAAAGATGGTAAATTTCAGGGAAAGAGTAGCTACATTACCCTGGTTGTCACTGTGTTTTTCAGGATGCTCCTTCCCACCTTTTTTATGTCCTGTACTTTCTCCTATCCTTGAAAATGGGCATCAATACTTAGTATTCTTCCCTCTGCTTTTCTCCCTCTATACTTTATCCTTCAGAGTTTTCTTTTACTTTCACAGATTCAACTGTAATCACTACAACTCTAGCCCTGACATATTTCCTCCAATGGAAAACCAACTTGGACCAAGTCAATATAATAAAAATGACAACACTACCTAGCGGTTACAAAGAACTAGATAAAATAATTTTCTAAAATTATTTGAAAAAATAAAAGGCCTGGTATCTCACAGGGAATGGTGAAAAAAATGAAGGAATGAAGAACTACCAGTAACACATCTCAGACTACAAAGCATATGATCACATAAAGCAATTATTACCAAAACTATTTGGTATGAGTTTTTTAAAAGGAAATAACAGGGTACCATAAAGAGTACTCAATTTGGAATCAAAGGACCTTAGTTCAAAACCTGGCTTAGTTACTTCCATGAAGACTTGAAGTCACTTAAATTCTCTGATCCTGTTTCTTTAACAGTAAAATGTTGGATTGGATTAGATGATTTCTAAGTTATCTTCTTGTGTAAGCCAATGATCCTATTATATGAAACTAAAAAGGAGAAAAGTGAAACAGACTAGATAAATAGGATCCAGAAGCAAATGAATAAAGTGTCCCAAGTGTTCAATAAACTCAAGAACACAGACCGTTTACAAAAAGAGTCCCTACTGAACAAAACTCTCTGGAAATCTGGTAGGAGGAAATCTGGAAGAAATGGTAGAATGGCACAGGCCCTGGGCAAGTCACTTAACCACAATTGCCCTGCCTTTTTCCCCTCAAAAAAAAATGGTAGAACCATGGCTATGAAATATTACAGCTATCAAGAGATGCCATATGTCATTTGATTTTTCTTGTTTACAGAAAGGTTCCTCTATTAGACTATTATATTGTAAAATGACTGTGATATAAAAACAACTGATGTCAATAACTTGAACATTTTTTTAGTTTTTAAAAAAAACTTAAGAATACTTATTATGCCTTAACCATCCCCAAAGGATTATTGCTGCTTGATACATGCTATGTGTAATAGTAATGGAATTTAAAGATCCCCCTATATTGGCTTGGTTTTTGGTTTGACTGTGTTAAAACCTATAGCTTGTGAATCCCACTTGTGGGATGGACTTGTTGACGTGAAAAGAGAGGGCTGAACTGGGAGGAGCTGTTGACATAAATTTAGAGAGACCCAAGAAAAGAGAGAGGCAGAAAAACTTTTGGAAGCAGCATCTTGGAGGCAGAGAGAGACTGAGAGGATTGCTGAAGGCCACTTTGAATTGCCCAGGACTTTTGACAGCTGACAAGGACTGAGGAGACATGGCTGTTATGCTGGTACTTTGTCTGTTTTGATGTTGTTTTGCCAGATCTGTCCACTGGTGAAAGAGTGCTGTTGTTGCAGAGGCCTTGGAACCTTGCTGTTGGTTCAGAGCTCCAGAGACTGTCCTTCACCAGTGGACAGAATTCACTCTCTGTCTGCAGAACAGTCTCTCGAGCTCTAAACCAACAGCAGGGTTCCAAGGCCTCTGCAACAACAGCACTGTCCTTCACCAGTGGACAGAATTCACTCTGTCTGCAGAACAGTCTCTCGAGCTCTGAACCAACAGCAGGGTTCCAAAGCCTCTGCAACAACAGCACTGTCCTTCACCAGTGGACAGAATTCACTCTCTGTCTGCAGAACAGTCTCTCAAGCTCTGAACCAACAGCAGGGTTCCAAAGCCTCTGCAACAACAGCACTGTCCTTCACCAGTGGACAGAATTCACTCTGTCTGCAGAACAGTCTCTCGAGCTCTGAACCAACAGCAGGGTTCCAAGACCTCTGCAACAACAGCATTGTCCTTCACCAGTGGACAGAATTCACTCTGTCTGCAGAACAGTCTCTCGAGCTCTGAACCAACAGCAGGGTTCTAAAGCCTCTGCAACAACAGCACTGTCCTTCACCAGTGGACAGAATTCACTCTCTGTCTGCAGAACAGTCTCTCGAGCTCTGAACCAACAGCAGGGTTCCAAGGCCTCTGCAACAACAGCATTGTCCTTCACCAGTGGACAGAATTCACTCTGTCTGCAGAACAGTCTCTCGAGCTCTGAACCAACAGCAGGGTTCCAAGGCCTCTGCAGCAACAGCACTGTCCTTCACCAGTGGACAGAATTCACTCTCTGTCTGCAGAACAGTCTCTCGAGCTCAGAACCAACAGCAGGGTTCCAAGACCTCTGCAACAACAGCACTGTCCTTCACCAGTGGGCAGATCTGGCAAAACAACATCAAAACAGACAAAGTACCAGCATAACAGCCATGTCTCCTCAGTCCTTGTCAGCTCTGTGTGACAGCTCTCAAAAGTCCTGGGCAATTCAAAGTGGCCTTCAGCAATCCTCTCCGTCTCTCTCTGCCTCCAAGATGCTGCTTCCAAAAAGTTCTTCTGCCTTTCTCTTTTTTTGTGTCTCTCTAAATTTACGTCACCAGCTCCTCCCAGTTCAGCCATCTCTTTTCACGTCAACAAGTCCATCCCACAAGTGGGATTCACAAGCTCTGGGTTTTAACACAATCAAACCAAAAACCAAGCCAATATAGGGGGATCTTTAAATTCCATTACTGTTAAACTATGCTAAAGCTACAGATAAGTAAATATGGGGAGTATATTAAATATCTTTATAATTTCTTGAAAAATATTATCTAGGCTCTTTTTTGATCATAGTTTTCAGGTAGTCTGATAATTCTTAAATTATCTCTTCTTGATCTGTTTTTCAGGTCAGTCATTTTTCTGAAGAGATATTTCACATTTTCTTCTATTTTCTCATTCTTTTGACTTTGTTTTATTGTTTCTTGGAGTCTTATATTCTACTTGCCCAATTCTAATTTTTAAGAAATTATTTTCTTGAGTCAGACTTTCTATCTCTTTTAACATTTGGCCATTTCTGCTTTTTAAGGAGTTATTTTCATCAGTGATGTTTTTTACCTCTTTTACCAGCTGTTAATTGTCTTTTCATACTTTTTTCTTGCTCTCATTTATGCGATATCACCTCTACACTTTGATTTTGCAAATAATTTTTTAGCTCTTCCAGGAGTTTTGTTAGACTTGCATCTATTTCACTTTTTTTCCTTTGAGGCTTTTTCCCTGTAGCTGTTTTGATATCATTGTCTTCTTCTGAATTTGTTTCTTTATCTTTCCTGTCACTATAGTTGCTGATCTGGCAGGTTCTTTTTTGTTGTTGTTTGCCTATTTTCCCAATCTATTTCTTTACTTTGAACTTCATGTTAATATTGGACTCTGTTTCCAGGAAGGGGATGGGGACACTGTTTCAAGCTTTAGGCTTTTTTGCACTGCTGTTTTCAAAGCTAGTTCCAAGGGTTTGGAATTCTTCTGTGCTTCCAAGGTGTTGTGATCCAGGGAGAGGTATGTTCTCTAATCTCCTAGTCTACACTCTGGTCTTTACCCAATTCCTTACCAGTACAAGTGATGCTGCCTTTCAGGGCCCCTGCTCCCTCATGACTCCCTGCTCTCCATCCTTGGACTTTGCCATGGAAGTGGGTATAGGCAATGGATTTGCCAAATAACATCTGATACTGTGCAAGTGCTAGTACAGTGGTCCCTTGCCATCTTTTTCTAACCAAATCTACCTGATCTCCTTACCATCTTGTGTGATTTGAGAGCTCCCAAAACTGCTGCTGCTGTTGCTGCTGCTGTCATCATCCCTGTATCATAGATCTCTCCTTCTGACCTCCTAAATTGTCTAGACTGGAACAATGTTTCATCCTGACCTTTTATTAGCTCTGCCGCTTCAGAATTTTATTGAAGCATTATTTTTAAGTCGTTTAGAGGATAATATTGGGAGAGTTCTGCTGTAGTGCTTCCTCTACCCAACCATCTTGGCAGCAATGCCAGCAAACTGTCTAGGAACCAAGTAGGTTACAATTGTGGAGGTTAGGTAAATTTTATATTTTCAGTGCCTTATGGGCTATTCATTTGTATAAGTGATACCTCCTCCCCTTTAATTGTCTCATTCCCAACAGTCCCTCAAAGTGAACCAGAGTTAGCTTGTTTTTGTGTTTGGTTAGCAGACTGAAAGGATATAGTCAACTGGCAAAGGTCAAGATTTGTTGCTGATTTCATAACAGATGAAATTGCACCATTTTGCACTGGTTCTCAAAGCTTACCACCTCTCAACAAAAATCCCAAAATATGATTATCCTCATTGTGTTTCACAACTGAACTGTTCATGGCTCTTTTTAATTCAGTCAGTTTAGTCACTGCACTTGAGTGCAGAACCAGAAAGTAATTCAAAATCTTCTGTTTCTTGCAGACTATCACTTCCCAAAGTTTATCATTTATGAGAAAATTTTTTAAAACCTCTTTTACATGTATGCAAAAATAAGCTTTTGCTGACAAATACAAACATTCTTGATTTGTTATGCATTTCTTTTGTTGCTTTTTTATGGGAACTCTTGTTTTTTGCTTTTTTCAAAGCCTAAATGAAAAATTCTTCTTCTATAGCTTCTCAGTATGCCCTTCAGTACAGCTAACATTTTTGAGGCTTGCAAGATTGTCACATTCTTGGATTTGTAATGCTCTGTTAACTTGATAAATATGGTTAAGAATTCAATTCCAGTTTACCAGTGTGCACAAAAATTGAAAATCTTTTTGAACAACAGAAATTCTTTCTAGATTTCCCAGCATATTTGCAATAGTTTCATTCAACACCTTAAACACTGACTATTTATGACAGCAGCATGTTAATAGTAGCTGCTTCAGGACACAAGTCTTTCTGAGAAAATTTTAAGACTTTTCTGTAATGTGTTAATATCTCCCTTTGGAAATATGAAACATCTTCTCACTATTCCAAAATTACAAGGCCAAAAGAAACTGCTTTTATATCAGCTAGATGAAGGAAGGCTTCATGCTACATATGGCACAAATGTGACAAATTTCATTTTCCTGGAGAACTTGCTTACATCCCATTGTATTTACTTATCTTATTTGCTTTGGTGTTGTTGTCTTGGCTTGTTTCATATGTCCCCTCTAGTCATCATTTATGAAGCACCTGTGCTGCCCATTCACTATCAGTCTTTTCATTTGCATGAATGATGTCTTTAGGTTTTGAAAACCCTTGGATCAATAACCTTGATGTATTTAATTGTTCATCTTACCTATTTACCATGTTCAGCATGGTGTAGTAAAAGAACAGTGAAAATTACTTTTCTTTATTAACTTTAGAAATTATTTTAATTCATACTTGGTTGGCCAACAAACCAATACTTACTGTTTTGTATTCTATTAGACTGATAATTTATAGAACTTTTGTTTTCTAAATATTTATTCATTTTGAGTTAGTACCTCCTATTTTCACTCCTGTAAAAGTTGGTAACAGACATGGCATTTGCCATTTGACAACTAGAAGTAAATATTTTGATTTACCAACAGCCATGTTTTATTTTCAATAATGATGATGACCAGTTAGGGTACTATTTTGGTATGTTTATAATGTTATATATGTTACATGAATGTTATAAATAATACTTAATAAAGGGGAGAAGGCAGATTAAATTATTTTAAGTGAAAGTCATAAATATTTTATTCCTCCTTTAATAAAATACTTTAGTTTCTAAGTATGTGACCTGTATTTGCTGTAAGGTAGTTCTTTCTTTTCACCCACAAAATTCATTACAACAAAGTACAGTTTGCAGAAGTATTTGCACTGCCTTTTCTGTTTTGAGTAAGGTTCAATTGAGAACTCTTCTCTAAAGCCTCTTTTCCTTCTTTGCTTTGAGCGTTCAGGGACATGTTGCTGCCTATTTAAGCTTTTGAACCTTTATTGTAAGAACTGGCAGGCATGCAAATGAAGTAAATATCTATTTGCTTTGCAGTATAGTTTTTGGTATTTGTACTTTCCTGATTACCTCTCTACAACCAAAAAAAATTATCTTGTATATGTTTTGTATATCCTTATTTGTGTACATATTATCTCCTTTTGCAATAAAATCTAAAATTCTTTAGGTCAGGGATTGTTTGGTTGTTGTCTGTTTGTATCTCCAATGCCTATCATAATTTCAGGCACCAAATTTGCTTAATAAATGATTGTTGATTAATATAAAGTAATATTGAAAAGTGTTTCTTATTGCATCCTATTTTATATTGTACGTTAGTTAGCTAGCTACCTATTGCCCTCAATCCTAGAAAAGGAGAAAAATAGAAAGTACTAGTAATCTTAGTGAAATCTTTATACCTATTTTCTTCAGTAAGAATGTTTTGTCTGCCACTTTACCTGTTTACATGCTGGACTGAAATCTTTGTTTTTAAAGATTTCTCCTTCCTTAGTTATGTTTTATGTGCCAAGAAATTTTCATCCACTAGTCTCCCTAGCAAGCATCAGTTTTACAACCTCCTTTCCGAGGTAGACTGCCTTATGAACAGCCTGGAAGTAAAAAATTATTCCTATTTTTATCAACCTTCATTTTTTAAAAGTTATGACATACAATATGAAAACAGAAAATTTAATGGGGTTCCCAAACAGAGTTGTCTTTTGTTTTGGGAGTTTTTAACTCACATACTTATACTAATAATGAGCACATTTACTACATACTTAGTGTCTGGAAAATTTACTTTTACCATACAGGAGTTTATTAAATGATTTTCTGGTCCACAGCATAATTTCTATAAAGCTTTTTGTAAGAAAAGTTCTTTCCAGTATGGTTGAATCCTTCATCAGCTTTCCCCTCTCAATGACGACTAAAAATCATTTTTTAAAGGATGAACCATTAAGTATTGTGACTAGAATACTATATGCCCATCTCTGAGGACATGTTGTGAGTCCAACTTCTTTAATTTTCTCTGTACAGAGAAAAGTGGGTGCGCCCCAGTCCCATGTTTGAATTTTTTTTTCTGAATTTGTTTCCACTATCAGAGAAAAGTATGTAGTGATGGTATTTATTACGGTAGTATTATTCACACCATCTGCATTTTATTTTAACATTATATTCTCCTGGAAAAAAGAACCTCACTTATTTCATAAACAATGTTTTCCAGCTGACAAACTAATAGAATACAAACTTTCTTTGGAACATTTGATTATTTTACAAAGTTAAAGTTAACTTTGCTATGAGGACCAAAAAATTCCAAATGACACTCTTCTTAGGCACCCTTCTACCCTACCCTGTTATATTCATTGTTTTTCTGTAATTCAAAGGCAGAATGCAGTTCTGGTTGAAGCATTATAATATTAAAGTTAACAGCATTTCATTAAACAGTGTTGCTGTTATCCACAAGTGGCTATTTCATTTTGATAGCTGTAGGCCCCATACCAGCTATGTAGATATTTTATGTTAAACAGTGTCAGCACATTTGCAAAATAAAAACCAAATATATATCATCATCGGTAGGTGACCCATTCCCTAAATGAAATATTTTGTGAAGTTAGGAGCTGAGCTGGTAATACTTTACGCTGACATCCCCAAATCCTTACTTGGAATTAGGATTTTAAACACTCCTCACTTTTTTGGGGCAGTGAATTAGAGAAGGGAGAGAGAATGGAGTAAATTAATAAAACATTAAAAATTAATAAAACTACTACAATGGGAAAGTAAAGGAAAATGGCAGGTGGGGTCATAGTGATGAGATTACAAGTAAAAGTGTTGTGGGGTCTTATGTTTAATTAGTATGTTTTGATTAGTGAAGAGCAACCATATTTCCCTTATATGGATTAACATTTTTCCAAGAATTGGAACACCAAAAAAATATGCTGAACCTTAAAACTATACTTAATGTAATTTTGTCACTGCCCTTGATTTCTTTTGTGTTATGTTGATGGCCCTTCAAACACCTTGGCCTCTGATTTACTTAATCTTCTAAACTCCTAATTAATGTCCTTCATTCTCTTTCAGACACCTACCTAGGTAGTCATTCCTTAAACCCTTTATTATAACTCAGAGTTGCCTAACTTCCAATATCTGGAACTCTGAAATTTACCTTTCTGTCTACAGTCTCCTGTCCTACCTCTAAAGCATTTCTTCATCTTCATCACAACCTCAGCTCCCATGATACTCCACTGTTCTCACAGTTCATCACCTTTCTTCTGCCTTCATGTGATTTCTTTTATAGTCTTGATCCTGTGGTCAGCCATTTGAATAACACACTCTCCCTCTCCCCTGAATCCTTCCCTCTTAACCTTTGTCTATTTCTGCCTTCTTAATCTCCAATCCTAGATAATGCCTAATATGTAGTTTCATTACTCCCACTCTCTAGAGACCAAGCTCTGTTCAAGGAAGTAAAAAATTATACTTCCTGTGGCCATTACAAATGTCTGCTATCTAATATCAGTAGGGCTCTTACTGCTACATGACAATTCTTTTATCATATTAACCCCTTGCTACACTTTCTACAACAGCTCTTCTCTAATGTCTCCAGCTCTACTTCTACCTTGCCCCACTCCCCACCCTCCAGCAACTAACCCCATTTCCTGTAATATCCAGAAGGTTAAGACCCTCTTGTGTTCCCTCATCTCCTCTCTTCCACACCTTCTGTCCTTACTCACCCATACTTTGATCCAGTCTCAGAGTGGGGAATTCTCCCTTGACCCTTTTCCCTGACACTGTTTCTATCCATTCTTTGCTTGTTCATCTCTCTAACTACTTCTTTACTGGTTTCTTCTATTCTTTCCAGCCTCAAAGCATAATGGCTCCCACAAAACACTGTTCTTTCTCTGTAATCTAGCATACAAATTACCATTAGGAATTTAAGGTCTGCAAAGAACTTTCCTCACAATAACTCTTACATTGGTAGTGCATATGTTACTATCCACGTTTTACAGGTAAGGGAATTAATGCTTAAAGAATACTTTCCTGGGCTCATACAGATAATAAATGTTCAAATTGGGACTCAAATTCAGGTTATCTGACTCTAAGACCTATGCTTTTTCTACTATACCGTACTTCCTCCAATCTTTGGACGTCTCATTGATTTCCATGGTTTAAATTATCACTCGCTAGATATTTCCACTTGGATGGGCCCACTAGTATATCAGACTCTTATGTTCAAATCAGAACTCACAGTGCTCTCTCTTAAACCTGGCCTTCCCCTAACTTCTCGTTTTCTTTAATGGCACCACCATCCTCCCAGGCTCATGATCATGATGTCCCGTTTGACTTTTCTTTTCATTATCCCTGACTTCTCACAACCTAACAGTTGCCCAGTCCTGTGAATTTCACCTCCATGATATCTCCCCTCTTTTTCCCCTGCTCTGCTTACTCACATTGATAACCTCATAACTGCTTTTCCTTTCTCCAGTCTTTTGCCTCTCTAATCCATCTTTTGCCACATTTCCCAAGCAGTCTTCTTGTTGCATTGCTGTATTCATCTCACTTCTTTACTTAAACAAATTTTAAAAAGACATAAAGGACTCCTCAACACTTGCCAAGTAAAACAAAAATATCCCAAATATTGTGCTCAATTACTTCCACAGTCTGGTTCCAACCTACCTATCCAGCCTCATTCTGTCCTATTCACCTTCATGATCTGTATATTGTAGCTTCTGTAGGACTTCCATTGGCAGTACACTTTCCAGGGATTTCCACATAGATAATGAGGTTGACACACACGTTGTTAGAGCTAGCTCAGCATTTGGAAGACTCCAAAATAAAGTGTGGGAGAGAAAAGGTATTAGGCTGCATACCAAACTGAAGGTCTACAAAGCCACTGTGCTGACTTTGTTATAGTATGTATACCTGTGAAACCTGGATGTTCTACCAGTGCCATGCCAGAAAATTGAACCACTTCTATTTGAATTGTCTTAGGAAGATTCTGAAGATTACCTGCCAGGTAAGTCATCAGACACTGAGGTTTTCTCTTGAGCTGAACTACCAAGCATTCAAACTCTACTGCAGAGAGCACAACTCTAATGGCCTGACCACATAGCTCAAATGCCAAACATATGTTTACCTAAAAAAACTATTTTACAAAAAACTCACACAAGGCAAGCACACTCACAGAGGGCAACAGTAACAGTAGAACGGACACTCTCAAGCTTTCTCTGAAAAAGTTCAGTATCATTTGTGAGATATGGGAGACGCTGACACAGAACCACCCAGCACGGCATGCCCATATCAAAGAAGGAATTATGCTCTAAGAGCACAGTAGCACAAAAGGAAACATGAGATGAACAAATTTAGAGACATCACTATCCCAAATGTTCAGATGGACTATTTGTGCCCAACCTGCGGTAGAGCCTTCCAAATTCATGTTGGACAATCAGCTACAGTTGAACACACTGTACCTTGACCCCAACAACATTACAGCTTCTGTGGACTTCTCTGTCTTCCATTCATGTTCTCCCTTTTCCTTCCTCTAAGCCATTGCTTATACAGTCCTGCTTGTGTAGAATGGACACATACCCATGCACACACATAAACCTCTTGCTTTATGTTGTCTCCCCTAATAGAATGTAAACTCTATGAGTGAGAGGCTGTTTCATTTTTGCCTTGTCTCCCCAGTGTCTGGCACAGTCTTAGTAAGTGCTTCTTGTTGTTGTTGTCATCATCGTCATCAATGACGACAACACAAAAAAATATCTGTTGACATCTATCCATTCCTTCCTTCAGGGCCAAACTTAAATGTCACCTCATCTGTGAAACATTCCCTGGTCCTCTTCTTCCTTACTCTGCCTATTCCCACCACTGCCAGCCAGGAAAAGTATTCCTTTCACCATTAAATTATTTAAAACAATTTGCCTAGATCCCTTCTTTGAATTATTTCACTCTACCTTTTATGAGTTATTTATATACATGTCTTACCCCATTTCTTCATACTTAATCAATATTTGTTGAATTAATGACTTCAAATAACTCAGTCTTTATCCCCAGTCCTCTCCTCTCCCCTGTGAGCTCTAATTTTGAAATTCCAACTTCCCCTTGGATAGCTTCACCTAGATGTGCTGTTTTTAAGATTTAATTTAAGACATACAAAGTTAAACTCATCATATTTCCTCCCAAACATTCCCCTCCTCGTAATTCTCATATAGAATTTCTATTTATAGAGACACCATTTTCCCAGTCATTTCAGCTCAAAATTCAAAACCATCATTAACTCTTCTTCACTCTCCTCTAAAATATCTCTAGCAGCTTTCTCCTTTCCACTTTCATTATCATCATTTTAGTTTGCGCTTTCATTACCCCTGCTGAACTCATAATAATTATGTTTCCTAATCTATCTCCCTGTTTCTAGTACCTTGCTTTTCCAGTTCTCATATACCATATTCCTAGTACATATGTGTGCTCCCATCACACATGCACTCACAAAACACTTTAGTGAATTCCCATTGCCCATCAAGTAAGATGTGAAATGTTTATCCTGGCATTCAGAGTGTACTACAATCTGAATCCAAGCTACCTTGGCCGTTTACTTTATGGTATTTTCCCTTTACACACTTTATAAACATTTCAGAAGAAATGTTTCCAATTTTCATCCTGCCCTTTCATTCCTCCATGCCTTTGTTCATTCAGCTCTCCCTCCCCACCTCATTCCTTAAATAGGCCTCCCCAACCACCATCTTCACCTGTTGAAATCTTTCTGTGTGAAGGTTCAACCTAGGTTCTGCCTCTTCCATAATGCATTCCCTGATCCCTACAGATGGAAATGATCTAAGTGATCCTCCTTGAATCTTGTAAGGTGACTCTTTTTGACGTACATAATCATTTTCTCACTTGCATTACAGTTATACATCTCACCCAATTTGATTGTAAGTTCCTAAAAGACAGTGACTGCCTTTTTTAAAAAAAACAAAACTTTGTTTTTCATGTAGCAGATGCTTAGTAAATCTGCATTTCTTCGAATAAATGTGTAATGAACTGATGACTTTGAAGATATTTTAGGATCTTTCCTGCATTGCCATGAGGTCATATTTATATACATCAGTTAGCACTACACTACAGATATGTAAAAGTATCCATTAATAGAGGGCTCCACTTAAAAGAATATCAGATAAATCCAGTACTATATTTTAATTATTTCCTGGTTAGAGATGAATGCAGTCATGAACATCTATAGCATTAAAATCTCAAGAACTCTTTACAAACAAAAATTAAATGAAACAGAAGCTCACAATTCTGTCTTAGCACTTGGTAGCAAGCCTTACTGTTAAGTTATGTTGCTTTTCTACATATTGGTAGTTGCTGTCACTGTACTAGAGACTTTAAAAATTCCATATGAATGCTAAATTTCCTAGCCATATTAAAGAACTCCTAAACATGTTCTTTGTTTTTTTCCATTATATAAAGTACTAAGGAAATACAAATTGAAGACTAGAGTGGATAATGGATTAATTTAGTTCCTTCTATTTGGTTGTCCTGTTACTGAATACATATACGTATATGTGTAATAAATAAATATATATGTACATATGTATTAATATGCAGTATAAATGTGTGTATGTATGTTGTGTGTATATATACACATATGTGTGTGCATATATATGTATTCCTCTAAGATGTTATGCAGTTTTGAATATTACTTTAGCCATAAGAATGCATGTTTGCTTTTTCTTGATTCACACAGAGCAGATGGATGCTTGACTGCCTGCTAATCCACAGCTGGAATGGTTTCAGCAGTTTCCACGTTGCTGGGTTAGAGTGGCTTTTCTAGTGGACTGAGAGGGCAGCAAAAGAGGGATATCATTATTCATCAGTATCCCAGTGGGATCGCTGCCAGCAGAGATTAATTTTTTCTGTTATGCTTGTAAAACAAGCTCAGGTGGAGTCTCTAATCCTCAGGGCACGGGTGGCAGATCAAGGAAGATGCTACAAAGCTAGTTAATTTTCTGATTCTAGGGGAAACAGAAGCTCTGTTAGATGTATAAATACATGATTGCAAATTTAAGTAGCTCAAATCCAAATGGGATCTTCCCAGACATCTGGTACTAAAAATCTCTATTTTTCTTTGTTGTCTTTAAATAGAACTTCTTCAAAGTTTATCCTGGAGCCAAAATATTGATAACGCCAAACTATTGATAATTGTTTTCTAATCAATGTTAGAAAATTATGTTCTAGCACTGTAAAAATATTTTTGTTTAAATACTTTTGAGCAGAAAATTTAAAAGTAGATGTTGCCCAGAAATATATTAAGATTATGTGATCTAAGAACTACTAAGTTTATGTTCATTTACGTAAGTATATTATCTTAAGGGTATGGCACCATGTCCTACTTTAGAAAAGGTAGTTGGGGTTTTCACCTGTGTATACAGCATATTTCTTTAGTGATTTCCTCTGTACTGTTTCAATTCGTGATTTTCACATAGCACTCTTATTTTACCACATGCAATTCATTTTAGAGCACTAATTACTTGTAACATTGATTTTAAATAATCTTACCAGAACTTATATAAGGAATGAGTATTGACCCTGTTATTAAAGTGAAAGTCTATCAGTGCATTCTTTTCACTACATTTTGAGAGCTTTTTCATAGCCTGGAGAACATTCTTTTGAATATTTCAGCCCTGTTAAGTTATCCTTTGAGGACAGATGTTACTTTTGAAAACAGTGAAAATTCATTTAAAATAGGTCTGCTGATGGTCCTAGTCATTCCCATTTCTGGTTTAAAAAAAATGTAATTATAAATTAATGAGAGTGGTTTATTTAGGTGCCTATAAACTGATTCTGAAGGAGATTCCAAAAGACAAGTTCCAGAAATGTTTTAAGCAATAACAGGATCATGGAATTAAATATGTAGTTTCCCCAAGTAGCTACTTGGAAGGATTACACTTATTTGAATATGTCAAGGTCTGGTGTCTAAAGGCTGTGCCTCAAATTGAAAATCAAAATTCTTTTGATCACATATCATAGTTTTGTGGTTCAGCTGACTTGGATCTTGTGATTCATGTGATTTTGTCAATACTCTATGTTGTCAAGGTAGGTGTCTTAATTTACTTTCATTCTCATTTCTGTCCTGATATTGAGAAAATTGTTTTTGGGCTGATCTTATGGCATATCATAATTTTAGAGAATGAGACAGCCCACTGGTTGCCCCCAAATATCCTCCAACCTAAAGCTGATGCCTAGGATTCTTCTATTCATGTCCCAGCACTTTAGTTTAAGACTTTAATACCTACTAAAGTTGCAGGTGCCCTTGACAGGGACAATACTTTAAGGTTATTGAGATATTCTTTCACATTCAGGAGTCAGTGTCCAGAAGGTAAGTAATAATTAAAGGAAAGTGTGAGAAGAGGTGCCAGGGAAAAATCCTTATGTACTTCACAGTTTTGTCTGTAATTAGACCTGTCAGTTTAGTTAAGAGGCATTTATGAAACACGCATAGTTCCTACCTGCCCTCAAGGAGTTTATACTCAAATAAGAAAGGAAATGTGGTTTGTTCACAGATATCTCTAACATAGGGCATAATATGACAAATATAAAAGGAGATTGCTTTCACCTGAACAGATCAGGGAAGTCAGCATGGAGAGAGAGTGAGAGAGAGAAAATAGACCATGTCAGGCATGTGATTCTACATAAGCAAAGAGAAGTCAAGATTCACACAAGAAACTGTGAATAGTCTAGATTTTCCAAAGCAGAGAATGTTTTAAAAGAGATTTTATGAAATCTATTTATAGAGGCAGCTAGATGATGTAGTAGATAGTATTTGGATTGGTAGTTAGGAAGACCTAAGTTCAAATGTGGCCCCAGACATTTACTTGCCTCAGTTTCCTCAACTGTAAAATAGAGATAACGATAGCACCTACCTCACAGAGTTTTTGTGAAGATCAAGCACAGTGCCTAGTACATACTCAACATATAAATGCACCTTCTTTTCCTTTCCTTTTCCTTCTCTTTACATAGTATGGAGATAGATTTGGAAAGTCTCGAATGAAAGAATAAGTAGTTTGCTTTTTAGTAGAGTAACATAATCAGAACTCTGCATTAGTTTTGCTTGACTGTTTATTTGCTGCAACTTTTTTTTTGTTATTACTGTCACAGCAATGCAAAGGACAAATCATTTTGAAAAGGGAAATGACTAGAAACTAACAGCAGTCCATGAAAGAAATAATAAGAATCTGAATTTATGGCAGTTGCAGCAGAAGTGGAACATAGGAAATTGGGCGCAAGACATATTGCAAAAATATAATCAACAGGAACAAGCAGCTTATTGAATCTGAGGGTTAAGGGAAGAATCAAAAATAATTCACTCTGGAGTCAGTTGTTCATAATGCTTCACTATTCATGAGTTCACAAGTCTTTATATATTCACAATTTTCATCTCAACTCCATTGCTACCAATCATTTGATTCTAAACTGATTTGAAAGGAGGTATCAGTAGATACTTGTCTGTTAAAGACAGTTAAATGACTAACAGCCCCCCTTACCATTCATCTTAAGTGAAATGCCTCTTTTGAAATTCATCATAGCATCTTGGTATTCCTAACTTCAGACAAATTTAGTTTTCTAGTAGACAGATAATGAGTTTAGAATTCAAACAAAATGATTAAACTTGTTTTTTTTTCTCATTTGATGGGTAAATTAGCCATGTAAAAGTATTATAAAATATCAAAAGAATGAAAATAGACAAATTAAAATATTTTAGATTTAGCCAGTATCTATTTTTTCTTTATAAACTAAAAGAATCTGCCAGAAAATCCTTCATTAAGTAATAGATTTTTTAAAAGTTTCTCAGATTTTCCGTTGTTGTCTTCTAGTCTATACTTAAATTATTTGATTCAAAAGAACCAAGAGGCATTTTTAAATGTTGTTAACTTGTTTTTGTTTTGCATTTCCAAACTGGATCAATATTGTCCATTTAAGATTGCTCTTAAGAAAATAAACCAAACTTTTGACTACTACTCCCGTGCTAGCAAGATTTACCTTTTCCCCCCTTATGTCCTTAGTATCCTGACCTGGCAACAGAAATATTATCAATATTTTTTAGGCATTTGAGGTGAATTTATGATACCCAAGCACCTTTAGAAGTCTTAGAAGTGATCGTTACAGTGTGCTATTGTGTTTCTCTACATTGCTTTAAAGATATTGATATTAGCAGAATATTTGCCTTTAGGGACAATGATGTATTTATAAGTAATAAAAATCTGAAAGTACATTTTATTTCAGTGAAAAGTACTAGCACTCAGATACGTTTTTAATACTTTCCATTTTGTAACTTCAACATTCAACCCAAGCCAGTCAGAGGACTTATCATGCTTAATACCCAGACTTGAAAACTCTTGCAGTTTAAAATACAACTGTTTTTATACTTGTAGAGACATATTCTCCCAGTTCCCAATCTGTTTTTTTTTTCAGAAAGCTATATTAACTCTTTCAGACCAGTGAGAAATAAATTAACTGAAGAAGAGTTTAATAGCTTTCTTTTTAGAAAAAAAAAAAGTTATCTTATTTTTCTTAACAAAGAAACTTTATAGAATGTAATGAGCTGGAGAAGGAAATACCATACCCCTCCAGGATCTTTGTCAAGAAAACCCCAAATGGGGTCACAGAGAATCGGACTCAACTGAAAGGATTCAACAAAAGAACCTTAATATATTTGGAAGATACATTGCTCCATGAGCTTTTAGCTCATCGTTAAATGAGATCCCAATGTCATATTGTAACAAACCAATCAAACTTTAAGATGAAAAGGGAAACAAAAAAAAGATAGTATAGAATAAATGGAGTGGAATTTTCACTAACTTCCTAAAATAATTAGAAAATAGAAGTTGTTTGACATGCTTTCATAGTTGGTTGTAAATTAATTAACAAATACCTGCTGTGCCATTACACATAGTCTGATTGCACTTTCCTAGGTGCTAGGAATGTGACAGGCAAAAGGTAGAAGACTCAGAAGAATTTAAAGATAGTGATTCTTCCCTCTAGGATAGAGGTTTTGGTGGGAAAAGGGATCAAAAGCTAGAGATACAACCTAGAGATAATTAATTGTAGAATTTAAGTCATACAAAGTGACTCACTCATGAATCTCAGTGAGATACTATTGATAAGACTGTCACAGAACTACTTTCTTTATATTAGAGGTAGCTGATGGTACAGTAAAGAGAATGCTGGGCATGGAGTCCAAATTCAATCTTAGCACCTTACTAGATGTGTGACTCTAGGCAAGACACTTTATACTCAGTTTGCCTCAGTTTCCTCTACTGTAAAACTGTTATCAACATCAGTGCTGTTGTTATCAAATAAGATAATATTTATAAAGCACTTAGCACAGTGCCTAACACATGGTAGTACTTAATAAATGCTTATTCCATTCCCTTCCCCCTTCATATCATTAGACCAGTTTCTATAGATTAGCTTTTTCCCTTCTACTTAAGCGACTTTGCTTGAATAGATATAGGAAAACATTTTTAATTATTATTGTTATAACTGAGGAAAGACTATACTGATAACCTCTTAGGTGATTCAGTCCTTTAGTTTTCAAACATTGTTTCTTAAGGGTTTTTTTTTTGGGGGGGGGTAAGGTATAGACTGATATCTACTTATTTGGTCAATAAGGTTCATCCACCTTTACCTAATTTTCTGTAATTTGTCTCTGGTAAAGATCAGCTTTTAATTGATAGTAATAGAGTAATTTTGGGGTGGCTAGGTGGTGCAATGAATAGAGCACCGGCCCTGGAGTCAGGAAGACCTGTGTTGAAATCTGTCCTCAGACACTTAACACAAAAAAAAAGTAGCCGTGAGACCTTGGGCAAGTCACTTAGCCCCAGTTGCCCTCCAAAAAAAAAAAAAATAGAATAATTTTGTGAACAATCAGGTTTTTCTAAAATATCTCATTACATTAGGGTATATTTGTTCATTGAAGTCCTTAAAATTTTTAATTTTATGAGCTTTCACCTACATAATTGTAACACTGAGAACATAGATCTACAAGCTTACTAGACATAGTACTTGCCATTTCTGGGTTTGTCCAAATAGCTAGACTACACATTTACACATTAGGCTCTTGGGGTTCTTAATAGATGTAATAGTAATGTATTTTTGCTTAACGGGAAGATCTTTCTCATCCATTAATAGGCCCATGGGACCTTCTTAAGTCACATGGAAGCCTAAGTCACTTGAAGCTTGTGGTGGAAGGAGCTTGTCGAACAAATGAAGCAGGAAGGGTATAGCAGAGCCCAGAGGAATTTGGTCAGAGCAGTTAGAGCTGAGGGAGAGAGACAAAGCAGTTAGCGAGCTGTGAGTGAGAGGGTGTTTGTGGGAAGGCCCTAGCAGGGGGAAAGCTTGGGGAAGAGGGTACCCTGTGCATTGTTATTGTGTATAGATTTCTTTCTTGCTATGATGGATTTGACTTTCTGGTGTTGGGATGCAACTTTCTGGTGTTTGAAGAAATGTTTTTGGTTCTGTATTACATGTAGAGAGTCTGTTATATTTTGTGATTCATCATTACACAGGCGTGTTCATAGCTGCCATAACTGTACTGTGAATTTCACATTGGCGCTACAATAGGCCATTTTTGGTCCCATCTATCTAGGCCATTGGTGGGTAGTCCTTCTGTTGTCCGTTATCTTTGAAAATCTTCTTTGTATATACCAGTGTTTCCTGCAGAATAGTAGTAGTATCAAAAAACTATCCTGCTGCAGCTCATTTAGGAAAGCTAGAAGTCAATCCTGACTACATGACTAGTAATAATCAGCAAGTATTTATTAAGCACCTGCCTTAAAGATCTTACACTCGAATGGGGGGGGAAATGGTACAGCTTACTTATCAGAACCTTAGGATGTTTTCCAGGGCAGAGCCCAAGGTTCCTGTAGGAAGAAGTGCTGTTCAGAGTTTCAGCATTATAGTGTGTAGGTGGCCAAGGTGCTTATTCCTTGAACTGTTGATTTTCTCTCACAGGTTTCTTAAGCTGAATCAATGAGCTTGCTTGTTTTTGTTTTGTCTTGTTTTTTCATATTTTGATAACTATATTTTAATATAGTTGATTTCCTTTGTAATCCTATGCATTTTATTTTATGCATCTAAAAATACTCTTGAGAAGGGATTCATGGGCTTCACCAGACTTCCAAAGGGGAGCCATGACACAAAAAAGATTAAGAATCCCTGATCTAATCTAGACTCCTTCTACCCCAATTTATCTGCCTCTAACTGCTCTAACCATTCTTGACCAAGACCTAACTCTATTACTGTACTGCCTCTGTGATCTTATGATCTTACTTTGAAAGAAAGTCTATATTTTGACCAATAAGATTTTTTAGTACTGTAATAGTCATTTAGGTCTTGTTAAAAAAAACATCCTGGGTAAAAAAATAACACTCAATGGAACCACAAATTCCATTCTAGAAACATTTATTAATATTTTACCATATAACTAAGAAATACACTAAATATAATTTATCTTCATTGAAGTTAAATAACAATTTTTAACATTTATGTATTTTTTAAATTTTGAGTTCTAAATTCTATCCCTTCTGCTAACCTCTCCCCCACCCATTGAGAAAGTAAGCAGTCTATCAATTATAATACCAAGTCATGCAAAACATTTCATATTAACTATATTGCAAAGTGCAAAGAAAGGCAAGAAAGATATAGTAAAAAAAAATAATATTTCAGTCTGCACTTAGAGTTCATCAGTTCTCTCTCTGAAGATGGATAGCATTTTTCAACATGAATCCTTTGGAATTATCTTGGGTCATTGTATTTTTTAAGAGTAATAATAGTAATAACACTGTATAAGGGACCATTGTTCTTGATATTTAGAATAATATTTAGTCTTCAGGAGTATGTTGTTTCTCTTTTTGATCAAATATCATTTTGAAATTTTTTAAAGCTATTTTTAATCATCTAGCATTTTTTTTCTCTCCACCTTCCACCTCCTCAAGGTGAGAAAGGGTGGGGAGTGAAATACAAAACCCTCAAAACAAAAAAGCAAAATCAAACAAAACAAATTTCTACCTTGACTACATCCCAAAATGTGTCTCATCCTGCATATTAATCCATCTCTTCTCTTTCATGAGGTAGGTAGCATTGATCCTCATTGATTCTCTGGAATGATGATTAATCATTGTATTGATCGAAGTTCTTAAGTCTTTCAGAATTGCTCATTTATTACAGTATTAATGTTGTGGTATAGGGGCAGCTAGGTGGTACAGTGGATAGAGAGATGGCACAGAGAGATGGAATGGTAGGCGTGGAATCAGGAAGTCCTGAGTTCAGATTCATTCTCAGATACTTACTGACCTGGGATAAGTCATTTCTGCTGTTTGACTCAATTTCTTCATCTGTAAAATGAAGATAGAACAGTACTGACCTCTCAGAGTTGTTGTAAGGATCAAAGGAGATAATAATTGTAACATGCTTAAATTAGCACGATGCCTGGCACATAGTAAGCACTATAGAGATGTTAGCTATCCTTTATTATTGTTGTTGTTGTTGTTGTTCTGCTCACTTTACTCTGAATCAGTTCTTACAAGTCTTCCCAGGTTTCTCATTTTTTACAACACATTAGTATTCCATTATATATGCCATAATTTGTTTAATTGTCTCCCAATTGATAGGCACCCTCTATTTTCCAGTTCTTTGCCACTATAAAAAAGAGTTTCTATAAATATTTATATACATGCTTGTGTTTATATGTCCTTTTTTCTTAGATCAGCAAATATCATGCTAAATAGTATAGTTTAGTAGGCCAAGCAGAGTGTAGAAAATCAAATATTCTAAATTAACCTCACTTCTGTTATTAACCTGTTATAGTTGCAAGAAAATCATTTTAATATCTTTTACTTCTTTTCCTTTTTTGTGAAAGGGGCATTATAACATGAGCTACTTGAGTAGAATATCTTTTCATATTTTATAGTTTATAGGTGAAAACTCTTTAAGTGTATAGTGCAAACTACACCTTACTACAACTTAGTCCATAATATTTATTGCTCTTACACTGCCGGGCACAATAGTAGTCATGAAATAAAGAAAAAAATGTGTAATGTCTTCAAGAAGCATAGATTTAGTAACTTGAGATCACATTATACACATGAAGCTGATAAAAAAAAAATACATTGAGATGTTTGCAAAGCAGTATATCAAGAAGAGCGTATTAATATAATGTCAAACACATACGGCATTAAAATGACAAGGGTTCCTTAATAGAGACATAAAGGTCAGATGGGGTTAGTCATGGAAGGAGGTAGTAGACATTGAGTGTCATTTATTGCATTTGCAAATGCAAAAACCATAGAGATAGATAGGACCTCTTGAGTTACATTCCAATTCTAAGATTCTGTGATTGCATGAACCATTCATTCAGCAAACTTTTTTTTTAACTGCCTACTATGTGCAGGGGGTTTATTGGTGCCTTTATATAGCAATGATAGTCTTGGGCTTTTTGTTGGGGGAATAGGGGTAAGTTTTTATTTCAGCTAAACTGGACTTTCCTGCCTTACTTTCTTATTTCTGTTAAGGAGTCTAGGCCCTAAATTTGAGTCCTGTGACTTTTTCCTTTTCTTCACCCTCTCCATTCCAGACACTCTTTCACACCTTGTCAGTTACCAAGTTCTCAAAGCTTTCTTCCTAGTCCATCTCCTCTAGTCCATCCTATACTCCATAGCCAAAATAATTGTCTTAAAATATTTTATTCTTTTCAAAAACCTATGGTCTGAACTCAGTGAGCCATTCAAGGATCCCTGTCTTTCCAGTCTTCTCTTGTACGATTCCCCTGAATAAATACTACCCTTCATCTAGTTGCTTAGTATCAATGCAGCCTGCCATCTGCAGATCTTTTTTCATAATGCCTCCCCCTTTCCCTGAATGACATGCCTTCCTTGCTACTTCTTTGGCAGTATAAATCACACCTGTACTTAAAGACCCAACCTGAGTCTGATCTCTTCAATGAAGCCTTCACTGACCATTCTACTCATAATACTTATGGCTTTGCCATTGATTTGGCATTGGATCACATATTGCCTCATGACAGATCTTGAACTGTGATTTAATTACTGACTTGCTGTTTCGCTTTTGTACTCCTTATCATCATCATCATCATAATAGCTAACATTTATATAAGGCTTAATATGTGCCAGACACTGCTAAACACTTTATAATATTATCTCATTTGATCTTCACAATAACCTTAGTAAGTAGGTACTATTATTATCCCATTTTGCATTTGAGATTATAAGCCTCCCTGAGGGGAAGGTTATGCATGTTCTACTTTTTGACTCTCAGAGCACCTAGAATAACTCTATATAATGGGTACTCAGCAAAAGTTGCTAAGTGAAATAATTTTTAAGCTGTACCTTAATATCTAGTAAATTCTAGGGGGAGGGATTGTTTATTTTCATTTTTGAATCTTAGATAATTTTTGCAGTTGTTTGAGTTCTAGGAATGCCCCCATCTCCCCACAAACGCACACTTGCACACACAAAAAGTGAAGGAGTATTTCCAAAGAGAAAATAAAGTTATATGAGTACTATCAAAGTCATAAGAAAAGGTTTGTAAAGCTTTCAAAGATAGGCTATGAAGAGTTATGATTGAGTAAGAGCGCAGTCCCCAGCGTCGTCGGGAGACCCAGGATCGGTTCCAGCCTCAGATACTTGGCACCCACACAAAATAACTGGCTGTGTAACCTTGAGCAAGTTACTTAACCCCAATTGCTTTTAAAAAAAAAGTTATAATATTCAACCTTAAATGGCTGTTATAAATTGACACAAATATCAATATTTCTCATAGTATTCAAAGTTGTTAAGCCCTAAGATTCTTATTTCTCAAAAAAAAACCTAAACATTTTTTAAACTACAAAGTATTTTCATTACATCCTTCAAAACTGAGTCCCTTTTTTGCCAAGTTTCATCAAAGAGCAATTTTTTAAGGTCTTAGCTATAAATCCTGGAAAATAGGAGTTTCTGATAGAATTGTTATCACTGAAATTATTTTAAGTACAACAACCCTACTGGCACCCACTATTGCAAGATCCCCTAAAATCCAGCTGTCAACCATGTGGTCAGTTCTCACAAAGGGGAGAAAAAAGGTGTTTCCTCATACTCATATTTGTTTTAGTCACATAAATCTGTGTATGCTTAAATTTGCAGGCCAAATGTATCTCCCTAAGTTTGAGATACTCTTATAAATCATGCACACATACATAGATACAAGCCTTGAAAATCAAATACACATTGACATTGTAAGAAATTGGAATTATATCTGTCATCTTTAAATATTTTACCATCTGCACATCCTAACATTGTTTGAACCTTTTGTTTTGGTTAAGGATATTATGGACACATTTTAAATGAGACATTGTTAATATTTAAGTAATTAGAATTTTTACTGTTCATTTTGAAGCAAATACTCCTTGACAACATAAGGCACATTTTTCATTTCCATTATTTTTACCCAGAGTCTTATTAAGTTCATTCATAATTTACCTTGAAACTGTGAATTAAATTAAACCTTAATTTACAGGTTGGCTATAAATATCAGATAACTATAGTATATGAGGATTTTTTCCATTATTATACTTTCATGCATTAATTCAATGCAGAATTGGAAATTTTTTCAGTTTAATAAATAGCTTTAAGATAAGTGCTAATTATTATATATTATAAACAGAGCTAATTGGGAATTTGGATAGGTTCAATTAAAAAATTTTCCATCTTGTCCTCTCCCTAGTTGCTCTCTTAGGAAAATGTTAATGATTGAATATAAAGCATTAATTTGCCGTGAGGTAGTACATAGGAAAAAGAAAGGAATATGAAATATTTTCTTTTCTTTTTTTACCATTTGGTTTTCCTGGATGTGGTATAGCAAATGTTAAAATGGTTTTTTTTTAATGTTATTGTAAAAATGATATATGTAACATCTAGGTAATGAATAGTGTTAAAAGGCAATGGAATTAAAATGGTGCTGGCAGGGAAATTTACCGAAATGCGTTCAATAAAGCTTCAGTGGCCAAAAGAAGGCACTGGAATGTGAGAAACTAATTTTGGTTTGTTTTAACGCCTCAGTATGTTACAAATTAATCAAGTGCTACTTAAAGTCTAGAACTCATTAACTTTATAAGTTTTACTTTTCCCATGACAGAAATTAAGTTAAAGCATAAAGCTTCTTTAGTCTCTCACATTGATCAGGCTACAGCCTCTGCTGCACAAGTGCCCTCTTATCTGCTATTTAGTAAGTTAAATGTAGGCAATGGGATGTGCAGCTACATAAAAGTACTAGTTTTCCTGTTATGTAATGTTTTCTTGAAACAAAGTATAAATTCATGTTGACTATTAATTTCAAATTAACAGTTTACTCAGGGAAAACCATTTTATTTTATTCAGTTAATCTAAAAGGCAAACAAATGCAGAGATCCAGTTGACAAATAGTCTCCCAGTAACTTTTCCAAGACAGAATAGACCAAGGTAGAAGATAAGCATTCAATAATTTCTGCCAAACCCGGGATAAAGCAAAGTTGATTTATTATAGGTGTCTTAAAAAAAAAAAGTCACCTTTGGGATATAATTCCTTGCAGCTTCACCTCTACCCAAGTGCCAGCAAAACACTGAAAGAAATTTCACTATAGTCTATATTTGTCAGATTGTTCCCATGTGAACAAGTAGGTGCTACAAGTTATATGATGTGATAGTTTGACTAAAGCATCATGTCAAAACCTGTATCACTGCTAACTAAAATAAGTACAGTATGCAAACAAAACAGAGTAATACACAGTTCTGGACTTTACGTGGGGTAGCTAAGTTCATGCCATTTGCAGAACAGATTGAGGTTTGTAATGAAAAGGAAAATGAAAATGAAAACTACTGAGTGAACAGCAGGGCCCATTTGATGTGATTATGAAGGATGTTTCTTTATTCTGTCTTTTCTTGTGCAATCTAAAAACAGTAGCAGG
Source organism: Petaurus breviceps papuanus (assembly GCF_028583685.1). Taxonomy (NCBI): domain Eukaryota; kingdom Metazoa; phylum Chordata; class Mammalia; order Diprotodontia; family Petauridae; genus Petaurus; species Petaurus breviceps. The sequence continues at coordinate 54,728,482 of NW_027187391.1, forward strand.
GGGTTACAAGCAGAGTTCATCATAGGGTTGTCAATCACTGTCATTTAACATTTGCAGTAGAAGATGTCTTTATTCCAGGACAGCTGGGCAAATCAGAGAAACAGATTTGTAGTTAGTAGTCTGTCCAGCCTACACTAAACAAACAAGGACAGGGCAGACATAGCGGCCTCTCACATAAAAATATAATGGACTCTGCTGACCTTGGTGCCCCCCTTTCAGCTTCAATCCCAGTTGCATAAAAGCTTCACTCCCTATTCTCAATTTCCTTTAATTACCTACATGATGCAGATAAGAAAATGAACCTCACTTACAGTCAACGATCACACACAGGAAATTAAGTAGACGAGTTATTTAAAATTGGAGGAAGATTTTGGAAGTAAATACATGTCACATTGTGGAAGAAGTAGAGGTGTGTGTGTGTGTGTGTGTGTGTGTGTGTGTGTGTGTGTTTCTGGAATGCTAGGTGCTGGTGCTGCTCATTGTCAATCCTGTGACTCTTGTTTTCCTGAGCTAGAAACCTAAACTAGTGAAAAATCTTCTTTGTAAATATTCTGCAAAATCCAGAATGAAATCCTTGAAGGAGTAAAGAGCTAAGTAAAGGAGTGAAGCAAACATGCAACATTCTAAGGGCTTAGAAGGATGGTGACCCGAGATTCCAGGAATAAATGACCACAGTTTTCACAAGAGATTCTGGCAGTGAGATTGAGGATTAAAAAGCAGTTGTCTTCAGTCTGTCTTCATTTTTAATCTGCTTCTAGAGTAAGCAACCACATAATAAAATGCTAATTAATATTTCTTATGGTTCTAGAAACTTTTCATTAAAATGCTTTTCACTGATTTTGCTTTGATTTAAAAGACACTAATGTTTAATATCAAAATAACTTATCCAATAGCCCATTTTCTTCTAAGAAGTTTTACCTGATCTAGTAAAAAAGGATTTATCCTTCCACATTGTCTTACCACAGTCATTTCAGTTAGTTTCACTAAGGTACATTAAAAAGAGCATTTTTCCATATCACATTCAGAATCACTTGTCTTTGTGAACATTTAATTAATATGGATTTGAAAGAAGTCTGATTGGAGATTGGAGACTAAAGCCCACAGTATCAAATCTATAGTTCAAGAGGGATACAAAACCCTGAATATTTTATCTTTAATTTGACAGTCTCTTTGTAGAATACACAATTATGAATGCATTCTCCTATTATGAGAGCATTGTCTTTCAGAGAACTAAAATGTTCACTGACCCAGTTACAGAAAGTGTGTGATTCTCAGGAAAAAATGAACCAAAAATCAGTTACTTGTAAACTAGAAGCATGAAAGTTATCAATTTAGTGAGTTATATTTTAAGCAAGGTAATTTTATTTATATTTATATCTTAAATTACATTTCCAGGAAAATGAATGCATTTAAATGATTTAAAATACAAATTTCCGAATGAAACATATTAAGTATAACTTCAGTTGAAAATTTAAAAAAATGAAGGGGTTGGACTAAATTATCTCTGTAATGCCCCTTCCAGCCCTACATCTATGATTCTTTTCTCTTTTGTTCTCTAAAGTAGGCAGCCTTAGAAGCTGAGTCAGCATCCTCCAGGCTATCAAACAGGCTAGAGATCAAGTCATCTAAATGACTTCTAAATCCAGTGAGACTTCCTATAGAACAAACCATGGGTTCTTAGTAGGGTAAGCCAAGTTAAAACAAAATGAATTCATTTTCATAGGACACTATTTCTCAAAAAAAAAAAAAATGAGTCTTTGCTAGAGCAAAAGAAAAAATGAACCTGCTACAGTTTACCACTTTTGGGGTGAGGGTAGTAGGGGAGAGGAATTACTGGTTTGGTGTTTTTTTTTTTAATACTTTGAAACAGTGGAAGGAATAGCATTTTGATGAGATACTGATATTTGCCTTAAGCAAATGACTGTTTTCAGAAATAAACATCTAGATATTGTCTTATAAACCTTGACAATGAAATAGACCACCTGTTAGATTCCATACTCTTCCAGTGTACTACAGGTGCAGGTGAAGATATGCTCATCCTTTAACTAGTCTGATCCTTCTGCAAAAGATACTTAGTCTGTTATACCTTGAGCTTAGAACCTTTCCAGCTTGGTAGAACCTGCCAGGGCTTGTCCTACACTGACATAACCTTTAGGAGCCCAGAGTCACATCCATACTATGATGAAGAATTGTATTAAACCTTTTTTGCCCAGTAAAATGTGATGATCACAAAAACCATCCATTGTGACAAGCTCAAAAATGAAGAAAGACAACTACCTAATAGATGGAGACAGATTTTAGGTAAGATCCTCCAAGTGCCTAAATCAAACTCTTCTGGATTGCACTTCATTGCTAACTGTTAAATATGCATCTCTTATTTGAAAAGTAATAAGAAGTTACCTTCTAGGTTTTCCTCCATTACTAGAAGTGTAATTGCCACCATTTTTGTGTTGACCTTCACTGAAATTAATCTAGTCTATAAAGGATGATAAAGATTTTGGTCTTGTGTTGATGAAAATAAGACTAAATTTTCCTTAGTTAATGATGCCTGTCACTTCTCTGCAGCAGCTATTTACAAGCAATATCATGAATTCTCCTTTATATCATATACTGCCCTCTCCCAGCAAAAAAAGGCCAGAAACCTAACCATCACCATCACTTTAGTTTTCAAAGCAAATAAGATGTTCTTGTTTAGTCATGAAAGCTACCTGTCATGTTGCAGAATAGGGGCAGAGGATGGGAGAAAAGATGTACCACTTTTAGGTAAGTATTAAACTCTTAAGTAATGTATCTTTGCTAAGGGTAGAATTGCTATAGGAATCCAGTTACCATTATTATCCCTAGCTCCCTATGGTTATGCCACATTGTAACTGCCAAGGGGGAAAATCATATTTAATTGGTTTAGAGGGCTTTTAGTCAAAGGAATTGGAAAGCCACTAGCCAAGAGAGACTGTAGCATGCATTAAATACAGGGATTGCTGGATTGGCTACTTCAATCAAATGGATTTCTCAGGATAACATCTATGCTAAGATTTTACTCTTTTATTTATAGATTTACAAATAATTTCCAAAAAGTTGCCTGCCACAAAAAATTTTATCTGACCCTGAAAATTAAGCTTTTCTCACTACCAAATGCATCATATCCATGATATGATACTTCTGAATATGAACAAATTCACTCTTTACTAAAGATAGTAACTATTATCTTTGGGGTGAGGACAGTTTCTGAATTACTTAGTAGGTGATTTGTGTTTTTCAATTAAGACTTAGAATCTTGCTGACCTGCATACAATTCATTTTGTTTTAGACCTAACCTAATTTCCTACATAACTTTGGATCCATATCATTTTGTATGACTATAATAGCATGTTGATTTTTTTTCCTATGGGGAATAAACCAAATGGGATTTGATTATTTCATATGGACTAAAGATTATCTCGAATATTGAAATCTTTTTAGCCTAGTACATTCTGCAAGTGAATTTAAAGCTTAGTCTTTTGGATGAAGGCATGGGTAAGACTGGGTAGATTCCTGAATTATCCAGATTATTGCCACTTATTTTACACTTGCTTTGTCCAAGAGCAAGGTTGGACTGCATACAATTGTATTCCAAGTTTTGTTATTGTTGGAAGTATCATTCTCCTTATCCCTCTAGCTTAATAATGCCTTGGAATCATTTTAGATTGTTCCTCCTCTTTTTACTATATTTGTTTATGCTTTTTTTCCTTCTTAAGTTGTTCATAACTATCTTCTAAGTATACTTCAAGATCTAGAACAAGTCCTTCTTCCTCTGTAGAACTTTTCCCTCACAACTCTCTCACCTTTCTGAATTCCTGAAGCACTTGTTGTCTCTGCTACGTAATTTTATTACTTTCTTGCTTCCTGATTATTTCATGTGTTGAAGACTTATCTCCACAATAAGTTTGTAAAAGCAAATTATTCTGTCTTCTGTCCCTTTTGTCCTAGGTACATATTAGATGCTTCATAAATTCTAGTTAATTGACCAATAAAACATCTGATAGTCTGTAGTAGTCTGATGTGGATTGCTCCATATCACTGCCAATAACTTTTCTCCTAATCTCAAATAAGATTGCATGTTATGGTATGACCCATTTCCCAACTGCTGCCCCAATATAAAAATAGGAAGAATGAAGGTAGAGTCAATCAGATAATGGAAAGTAATTGACCCAAAGTGAGTAGAGCATTCAAGTAGATGAGAAATTACTGCTAAATCCAGAAAGAAAAAACAAGACAGAGAAAATGGTAGTCTTGGACAAAACCTGAGCAGTACATAGCAAGAAACTTTCTTAACAAAGAAAACTAAAATACAAAAGAATTACCATGTTAATTCAGCAAATCTTTATTATCTGTGATATGCAAACCACTCTCTTAGGTATTGAGAAAGATACAAATTTTAGTTGACATTTGTTTGCCCTTATAAGGGTCTGCATAGTCTCATAGAAGGAATGACACATTTACAGATAACTAACCTAAAAGAGGTTTAGGATGTTATGTGAGTCTTTACAAAGGGTCCAGTCACAACATGGTGCCCACTGTTCATTCATTTCTTGACATTACACATATGAGTTATCTAGTTATCCCTTGTTCATACCATATGGGTGGCCCACTCTATCATCTGGTCATACATCTTTTTGATGACATCCTATACATGTTTCATGTGCAATAATTCATAGGCAGACTACTCAATCCTAGTGTGCATCTTCCCATTGCTCCTTGGGTAACCCTTAGTTTTAATTCTCTGAGTCTGGTTTTCAGTGATATAAGTATACAGTATCACCAGAACAATGTTGTTAAAGAAATAGACCCTTTTTTCTTCGAAAAGTTCTGGAATCATTAAAGCACTATACAGTTTTCCAAAAGTGATACAGCCTTCTGCTCCTATTCAGTTCTTAATCCAATTTGTTGTCCATTCTAAGATATAGATGATAATCTATTCCAAGGGATCAGTAAAAGAGATATCCATTCTTCCTAAGAGATAGGGAGACAATCTCTATGAGCTGCCCATCTAACTCTGTGTTGTAGTCTGAGTAAGAGAAATTTTGCATCCACTTTTCTTGTGTAGAATTCACATGAGTAATTAAAGATCTCATTTAGGAGACTCTGCATTGTTTGGAGTTTAATACAGTCAGTTCTATGTCATCCCCAAATAGGAGCATCTGGAAGACATCATCTAGAGGGAATATATCTTCCATTTTGTCTTTGAAATGAGCATTGTCTAGGACTGTGGGGGTAAAAAAGCAAACACAAAAAACCTTAATTTTGGTATGTGGATTAATGAACAAAAATGTGTTATATGTTTACTATGTGCCAAGAACATATACTAACTTCTTGGAAGAAGCAAGACAGTTTCTGCTTTTGGGACATTTCCAGTTGTGAGAAACAAGAGATACATGCAGGGAAGACACATTCTTCAAGAAGCTTTTATTAATGGGGCATTTTGTTCTGCAGCAAATAATTTTTTTATAGTCAAGCTGTAAGCACAGTGAGATCTTTAGTTTACTAGACCTTTCAGTTAGTTGTATGCCTGCAAATATTTGGTCTGCCATAAAATATCATTTGCAAAACCTTCCTGTTGTCATACCTTCATGAAGGATACCTCTTAGATAGATGGATGGATGGATATATGCACATATACATATATATCTTCATACACATATGCAGGTTATTCTCAAAAAATTTTACTAGAAGTAAACATGTGGGACAGAAATTATTTCATTCTCTTTGTACCTTTTGGGAGGGACTTTATTTTTTGTAAAGTTAGTGATTTTTTTTCTAAGGGTTTGGTATTCTCTCATCTTTCAAACATCTTGAGCAGCTAGGTGGCACAATGGATAGTTCTGAACATGGAATCAGAAGATCCAAGCATAAATCTGGCTGTAGACATTGACTAGCTGTGACCATGGGCAAGTCACTTAACTTCTTTTTGCCTTGATTTCCTCATCTGTAAAGTGGGATAATAATAGTACCTACCTCCCAGGGTTGTTTTGAGAAAATTTTTGTAAGGCATTTTGCAAAACTTAAAACACTGTATAAATACTAGCTTATTAAACCCCAATGCCCACTGAGTTGTGTCACTCCCAGCAGTTCCCTCCTCTGCATATACTTAATCTACTTCAGCAGTTTTTTCCTCTTTGTTTTCTCTAGTACCATTTCTACTTCCTCACTTAGTACATTGAGGACTATGATAAGAGTCTAAATGTAGTGACCCTGCTGTCATTTATATAGAAAAGACATTCCTCTATCAAGCTTTACATGTTTCCATTTTTTGCATGTTTGTTGTCCTTCTAGTTTCTTCCTTAAGTGACTTTAGAATGATTTGGCTCAGTTAACAGTGTTAGCTTGATCTTCATTCATCATTACAGAACTGGATAGGGTAAGAGGGTATTCAAGCCCTGGTTAGAAGACTGTGGAAGAGAGAGCCAAAAACGGAAGATGTTTCAAGAAAACTCTTTCCTGAGATAGTGTTCTGGCAGGGCGAATTCACAAATCAGAAGAGAAAAAAGCTCCAGGGCAGAAGTTTCTCCAGGGCATGGTTTCTGGTGTAGGCAGTCAGGTGGTTAATGAGCAGGCTCTTTACAGATATTCCTCATGCTGCATTTATATCAGGTAAATTTCCTTGGCAAATCTTAACAATAGTCTTTGTGTCTACTCTATTATCCATTTCCCATTTTCATCATCCACAGCTTATTTAGATCAAGTTGTGATTGCCTTAATTGCTCACCATATCTTCATTTTTCTTTATTGTCATTCAGCATTGACTTTGAGCTTTACTCTAACAAGCTGGGTGGTCAACTGTACACAATTGGGTGATGGTTCACCCAGCATTTCCTATCTGTTAAAATATAACAAATTTCATTTTTGGTGATATTAGTTAATTAATCACTTGGACTCTTTCCTCAAAGAAAATATATTAATGATATGTAGGTTTGATATTTCTAAACCTTTGACCTCTCTCTTTTCTACTACTGCACCGTGTTTCACAACATGTATCTCCATTCTATCCTATTCCCACCTTTTCACTGAAATTAAGTATTAGAGGCAGCTAGGTGGCACAATGAATAGAGTGCCTACTCTGCAGTCAGGAGGACCTGAGTTCAAATATGGCCTCAGACACTTAACACTTACTAGCAGTGTGTTGGGCAAGTTACTTAACCCCAGTTGCCCTGCTTTTCCCCTCCAAAAAGCGAGAGAGAGAGAGAGAGAGAGAGAGAGAGAGAGAGAGAGAGAGAGAGGGAGGGAGGGAGGGAGGGAGGGAGGAAGGGAGGAAGGAAGGAAGGAAGGAAGGAAGGAAGGAAGGAAGGAAGGAAGGAAGGAAGGAAGGAAGAAAATGTGCATATTAAGTTTAAAGGGTCTAATCAAATTTATTTTAAAATTTTTCTACCATTTCATCCTCTGCAAAAATTCTAACATTTACAGAGTGAAATGAATAAAAGAATAAAGTTATGCATAGAACAAAATGAAGGGTGGAGAAGGGAAATGTACTGAACACTACAGAGTGCTGAATATCATATAATGAAACCTCTAAGGGGTGCCATCAGTAACTTCCTTCACATCCAAGAGTCAACAAGAATCAAACAAGTCATGGAAAAGGGGATAATTGTAGAACAAATGATTGATTTAGTTAAAACTATATGTAAAGAATAGCTCAGTTATCAAGGGCAATGGGGTGTATCTCAAATAATTACTTTTTGAAAAGTAAGATTCCATATTCACACAACACTAATAGCTAGAGCTAAAAAAAAATTTAAGAGGAAGAAGCCTACATACTTCTCTAAAATATAAGACACTCTCATTAATGAAACAGTAAACTATATTTTTATAACATTATCAATTTTCTGATTTCTCTAGTTATCGAATTACAGGGGGAAATATCCTCTAGACCAGAGGTTCTTAACCAAGGATTTGTAAATAGATTTGAAGGTGTCTGTGAACTTGAATGGGGAAAAAAATCACATGTTTATTTTCACTAGCTTTTGGTTTTCTTTCTAATCCTATACATTTTATTGCACGTATTTAAAAACATTCTGAGAAGTGGCCCAGGGACTTCACCAGACTAGTACAAAAAAGTTAAGAACCACTGTGTCAGATGGTTGAACATGATTTCATAGCACTAGAGTTAGGAAAAGGTTGTGTAGTAGCAGAAAGAGCTCTGACCCCTCAAATCCACAGTCATTCACACAAGATATTTGTTAGATACTCTGGGGTACAGTGTCCTCCCCAGAGTAGGTTTAATTTGTGAAATAGGCCATTTCTGTGTTTCTGTCTTATCAGTTTCTCAGTATTCACATATGGGCTGACATCATTCAGCTCAGTTTAACAAACCTCAAAAAAGTTTGGCCAGACTATCAGATTAATAGAGTTTTGCCTTACTGAGTATGACTTTAAAGACTGAAGAATAAAAACAAGGAAATTTCTAAACGTGAATGACTCCAAAATGTCTTTTCCTTATCTAATTAATTTAGAGTAAAATAAGCTTTAAGTTATGTGCTACCTAGTAATATACACCCACACACCCACAGCCACACTTATCCAAAAGACTACATATCACCACTGACCATGTTAACATTCAAAATGGTTGTTCTAAGTAAACAAGTCTAAGAAATATGGTAGTAGGCCTGATTTCTAAAAGTTGTTTTGAGGCACAGTCAAAAGCAAAGCAACTATTTATTCTTAGGTCATGAAAGAGATACATATATGTAAATATTAAAAATATATACATATATGTATATATTCATATTATATATATATATAATTTTCCCATTTTGTTTTTAAGGATGCTGAAGAGTATGCAGATCTGCCAGTAAGGCACAATGAAGATCAGATGAACAGTGAACTGGCAAGAAATCTCCCCATTGAAGTAAATCCTCATTCATTTGACAATTCCCACACAAAATCACATCTCCTACTTCAAGCTCATTTCAGCCGAGCCATGTTACCATGCCCAGATTATGGTACTGACACTAAAACAGTATTAGACCAAGCTGTCAGAGTGTGTCAGGTATGACCATCAATTTTTATACCATTTTTTTCTCCTTATGTGTTACAGTATTTTTCAATTTCAAAGAAAAGTGTGCTTTAGTTTTTAAAAATTTATTTCTGCATTATGGTTAGACTTAGTGAATTAAGTGAAAATAAGAAAAATTAAAGAACGCCACAAATATGAAATCTGGTTATTTCCAAAATTGAATACTTAGCAGATATAAATTGGCAGATATCATTCCACATATTATTTCAAAGCCAAATAGATGATTCAGACAAAGAACAATCTATTTGTCTTTTTTCTGTTTTGGTTGATGAGACTAGGAAATCAGTTTCAGTGAAAATGAAAATTAAGTTTAGCATTTTTATTTAATTTGTAGCAAAGTGCCATTAAGAATAACCATAATCTGCTACATGTAGTAAGAGTTTAATGCCTTCAGTTCTAGGTTCTTAGAAATAAGATTATACAAACTCACTGAGTTATTTCTTTGTATCATTATGGTAAAGGAAATATTTTCCTAGTTTTCATTTGATATCTAGAGATTTCAAAATGTTTTTTCAAAATATGAAAAGAATCCATTACAATGAATGTGTCTCCTGTTATTCTTATGCTAATGGGTGTCTATTAAGAAATCTGTTAAAAATAGGCCCAGGGAACAAAAAGAAAACATGGTTCTAGCAGACATAAATATTTTTGACGTTGTTTTGTGACTAACACATGGTTTATGTCTCCAAGAAGATGATTTGCTTTTCATTAGTCACTCTTTACAAGCTAAGGTTAAAGATCCTAAAGTTTTAGCAGTGGGGTGTCATTTGATGTAGGCACTATAATTTTTTTTTCTAATCTTTGACTTATTGGTGAATTCTGTGATAAAAAGAATTGTAAATGGAATTAAACTTTTTAAGTACATTTATAAACCTCCAAGTATGTACAGACATATATGTATACATATATGTTATGTTGCCTGAGTTGATTTTATAATTAGAGAATCCCTATATATGTTCTTTATTTGACTTTCTCATCATGTCCCTACCTTAGGTCTTAAAAGCTATAGAGAAATAAAAATAATAGGATGATTTCAGAGAAGTCAGTCTAAGCCAGTAGTAAGAAGGAAAGTTAGATATGGTCAAGGTTTTTTTTTTTTTTAAGTTTTTTGTTTGTTTTTTAGTTTCCACTATGGGTTTTTCTTAGTAACATGATATCTTCTTAGTCCTATGTTAGTCATTTTAAGAGCAATAGCCTTGACAATCTTAAATATTATATTTTTTTGGTTACCCAGCTTTTTTAGCTTAAGGATCTCCATCCTTACACTATTAAAGCTATAAAGAAATGTCAGTCAGATCTATGTCTTAAATCCTGTTCTCACAACTCTTTCCCCTCCAGACTTGTGATAAAGATAAATCAGTAGGGAAAAGGAAAGAAATATTCAGGTGACTGATGGAAAACTTTGGAAAGCTAAAGAGTTGATTTTTTCCATGATTGGCTAACCATCCTAAACCCTGGGCACTGCAACTTTCAATCGGCATATGTATGCTCTAGCTTTTATATGCATTTGTTTAAACAGAGTTGTTGGGTTTTTTTCAGGTAACAATTATACAGGCTGATGGAAAGTTAGAATGTGTTGTGCTACTACTACCTTCACGGGACAGTGGCATGACCTTGTAGTCTGAGAACAGGATTAACCATAAAGTCAGCTCCAGTACTGCTTCATTCTAAGGCCTTGGGGAAGTCACTTAACCTCTGCTACCTGAGCAAAACTACTACCTTACACAGATGATATATTAATGTTTATAAAGTAAACAGTGATTCTGGGACTTAAAGAGGTAGGCATAGATTGATATTTTAAAGTTCTTGAAAGTGTTTTCATATTTCTCTCCCTAAAAGTGTGAATAATTTTGTTTCACTAAAAAATATCATACTAGATAGACTATTTCATATTATCGACACCATAGTACAGTCATTTACAAAGAATTTGGTTATTGTATTTTCCCAACTCAAAAACATCCTAGATATACCCTTTACACACTCTCACCCACAAATCCTTTAGAAGTGAGATTTGTGCATGTTTTTGTCGGCTTCTTTTTTCACATTTTAGTATTACTAGCAGTGGTATCTTTACTTAGTCCCTGTTATCCACATAACTCAAAGCCTTGTGACCATTTCCCCATTCTCTCTCTCTCTCTCTCTCTCTCTCTCTCTCTCTCTCTCACACACACACACACACACACACACACACAGAGTCTATCAGCATACATACTATCATACTTTAAATATGACTAATATTTTCCATTTTTATACTTTTATCAACTATTTTGAGAAATTTTAGCCATTTTCCACATACATAATTAGATATCTTGGTCCTTCACCTCTGAAAATGTTTCTCTTGATTATATCAGCTAATAAAATGTATCTGTAGTTCCTGATACATGAACTGAAATTATTTCTGTACTAGTATACTAAAGAAAAAAGCCTTTATATTAACCCTCAGAGTCAATGCCATTATCTGTATTTTGCTGATGAGATGTGCCAAGAAGTTGTGACTGGTCCAAGCTTACCCAACAAATAAGTGACAAAACTAAGACTGGAGAGAGGAAGTGGCTACTTGTTTGATTGGCTCACCGAGCTACATTGCTTTTCTGAATTGACAGAGCAATGGATGATTAGAAAACTAAAATAATTCGAAGTTGATATTGTTCCTCTTATAGTTTACTGTGGCATAAAGGTGACCTTGCCTTCTAAAAAACTGTGCCCCTGGAGCATAATCTCTGACACATCTACCAAGCTGAAAAGTCTTTGAGTTTAAATTTGGAGATGGGCTATGTGTATATATGTTGTCTGAGGACCTACCTATGCTAATTTTGAAGAGGCCGCTTACAGCTTGACTTTAGGGTGATGAATTGTTTTACCTACATTCCATGTTCCATTTTTGTGTGTATATTTGAACTTTAAGGATATTAGAGCAAGGGTTTAAAACCCATTCATGACACTAATTTACCAGGCAAACTTGTGAAAATCACCTAAGCTTAACACTTAAGAGATCTGTAAAGTATTGTTTATATCAGCGTGGCTTACATCAAACCTTCAACTTAATTTCTTCTGATCCAGCAAATAAATGACAAAACTAAGACTGGAGAGAGGAAGTGGATAGTTGTTTGATTGGCTCACTATGCAAAGTACAAAGTAAATGGGTGCAAAGACCAAAAGTAAATCTGTGTATGTTTGTCACTGTGAAAAATGCAATATAGTTTTTAAAAGGATCTAGTAATAATATTCTACAAGTCCACAACATAGGGATTTTATTTTATGAAAGTGGATTGTTTTTCTCTCTGTAAAACAAAATATAACATTCCCTACTTTCCGGAGCAAGAAATTCCCAAATTTTAAAATCATCAGAATTTCTCTATTGAAAATGAGAGAAGAAATTCCAAAAAAAAAAAAAAAACCTCAAGAATTTAATTCAACTAAACATTTATTAAACACCAGATGTGCACAGGGTACCAAGCTAAATGACTTGCCCAGAGTCACAGAGCTGATAAGTAGATGAAATAGGATTAGAACTCAGCCCTTCCTGACCCCAAGTCCAGCACCAATATACTTGTCATATAGTTGCCACTTTTATAGCACCTGTAGTACTGTTAAACAATAAAAATATAGTAAATGACCAATACTCAATAAATCAAAAATAAAACAGGTTAGTTTCATGTGCTGTCCTGATTTGACCTACAAATCACTTTTTTTTTTCCCATGTTGTGAGTCCTGAATTTAATTGTACTGTAGAAGGTCAGGTAAGAGACAGTAGGGATAAAATAACAGTGGTATAGTGCTGATAATTTTAACATTAAGTCACCAAAAGCTAAATTCATCCTTATAGCGAGTCAGCTAATTTGTTCTATAGTATATTTTTTTGACCCAGACTGTTCTGTAATCAAATTACTTGGAGTCAGAAAGGACCTTCATTCAAATCTTATTTCATCAACTTACCAGTTGTGTGACCTGGGCAAGTAATTTATGTAGGTTTCAGTTTCCTTATCTGTAAAATGGGATAATAATAACGAAACCTACCTCTCAGAGCTGTTGTACAGATCAAGCAGTATAATGTAATGTACATTATATACATTAATATATTAATATATACATTAATAAGTAATAATGCAATGTAAAGCATTTTATAAACTTCAAAGCTCTGTATGAATGCTAGCCATTGTTATTATAATATACAATACCCAAGAAGTCTCTGCTTTCAAGGAATTTTATTGTAAATAAGTAAAATAGATCCTAAGATTTCTTCATTCTTTTTCTATTTATTTTGCCTTTTTAAAGCCCTCTCTTTACCTATTTTAACTGAATGGACCTAGATTTCTAATGGACCTCTTTTTTTTTATGCTTAGGGCAATATGAAACAGGCCAGTACTATTCTCTGATGCCACTTTGTTCAGAGGAACATAAGTTTTTACAAAAGCTGCCCTAATTGTGATGTGTGCTGCTTGCTTAACAAAATATCGAATATAATAAATTAATATTCCTGTCTATGACATTTAATACCCATTTAAAAGTTTATGTTTCAGATAGCACCAATTAATGTTCTGTTCTTTAATGCCCAACTATTCTAAAACTATTCCATCTTGAAACAAAAATGTATTTAATTCTGAGAACAGGGAATGGATTCAGTCTTTATTCATTGGCACAACTTTTTTTTTTTTAGAACTAATATGATTGCAAGTGCCTCTGCATTTGTATTAGCAAAGGACTTCCATTTCTAGTAAATAAAATCACATAGATATTTAATGTTAGCAGGATAAAACTTCTATATGAGCAAGACTTCCTTAGCCTTTGAGGAGTATTTACCTATGAATGGGTTAAGCACAGAATCAACAGGATACTAGTGTGTTGAGGGATGTCAAGACCTATTACATGAACAAGGTTTAGAATTAGAGAATCAAATACCGTTTGCAAGAAAAATGTCCCAAGTATCTCTGGGCTTAACAAAAGAAGTACTTGGTCAAATCCCTTGTTCAATATCTTCAGAAAATGTTTTGGTTAAAGGTGTTAAAATATATCCATCTAAGTGAGTTTTTTTTAATTCCCATATATAAGCCAAATGGAATTTACTCTATATCTCACAAAGCAAGCATCTAATAAATGTTTATTGAAATAAATTGAAGTAAAGAGAGACTACAATATTAATTGGCTTCCAGAATTGAATGGATGATATAGTTAGCAGCTAGACTACTAAATAAAGTCATACATTATTTTAAAGGACAGAATCTCTTTCCCTCAAATCTATTGAAAAGGCATAAAAGGGGAAAAAAGTTCATTTATTAATATGTATTCTCTAAGTGTGCATCCACTAATATTAATCCTATAATTGTATTGTCTGTATGTGGGAAGGCAGTCTGGTGTAGTTTTTTTTTATTGCCCTGGATTAAGAAATCAGGAGACCTATGTTCTTGTCCTTGCTTTCCTTGTGCCTTTTGATCAGCCCTGTAGATTTAGGGAAGTCATTTCAGTTCTCTGGGACTTTGATTTCTTATTTGGAAAATGAAGGACTAATAATAACTATTCACGTTTACATAAAGCAGTCTTCAAAACAAACTAGTAAGGTAAATTATGTAAGTTTTTTCTATTCTTATTTTTTAGAAAAGGAAAATGAAATACAGGGTAGGTAAGTGACTTGGCCAAGGTCACACAGCTAGTAAATATGAGTCAGGATTAGAACTCTAGTCAGTGTACTTTCCATTATTAATTTAATTCTATTTCAGGATTTCCAAAGCAGGAACTGAAACAACATAGAAACAGGAAGCAACTAATTACTCAATATGCAGATTTAAGGGTATAAGCAAATAGTCATGTAGATTTACTAGCAAAAAGCCTTCCTGGACTCTTCCACCACCCTCCACCACTCCCAAAGCCCTCCCCCTCCTCCCCCATACAGTGTGATTTTACTTAGAAGCTTTTGTGTGGCAGTTCGGTGATGGTTTTTTGAAGATGTGATACTGCTTATGAAGAATCTATCCCCAGCTTCCTCTTTTCACGCCCACCACAAAACCTTTTCCCGTTTGGGGCTGTAGGAAATGAGTAATGCTTAACCCATTTGTGTGATCAATTCACTTAAGCAGCTACTGTGAAATGTTAATCACAACTTTAATTTGTACTGCATTAGCATTTTGATTAACTTGTATGCTTGCTAGCGCACTTGAAGCGCTTTTACTCATAGTTACAGCTCGGAAATGACTTTTTGATTAATTAAGTTTGTTAGACAGCAGCTGAGCTTCCTGAATGCTAACCTTCTGGGGCTAAAAGTTCAGGAGAAAGTTACTGTGAACAACTGTTGCTGCTGAAAAGGATTCTCATAAATGTACTTATATTATTTTAATTATTGACAGAATATTGTATCGTTACTTTAAAATTGACCTGAACCTTTAAGGATTGTAGATTTTTTTCCTCAAGAAAACTTTTTCAGTTTTTCCTGACATCATTAAACTCTTAGAAGCTACCAAACTAGTACTGTGGTTTGTTTGTTTTTTCAGTTTCATTTGAGAGGTTTCTTGTATTTGAAGTTTTAGTTTTTTACTAATGCATTTGTTAACATGAGTTTGTATAGGGTTTTTTTTCTACTTTTATATATTCCTATAAATCAACCACTTGGATTTAAAGAATGATTGAAAATCCTTTTCTTATAGATGGACTAAGTTTGCATTCTTTCTCATATACTTTTCTTAGTTTTTTGTGAGTATGTGCTGATATTATACTAGAATACATGTGATCTGGTTTTTGAAAAGTTTTAATTTCTGTGATTGTATCACCAGATATGGGGACTACACCATAAATCAGAGGAAAGGGATGTCTAAGACTTAGGAGGAGTGGGGAGTTTTGAGAGGGCAGAGATGAGAAAGCAAGGGTTCATTGAACATTAAGACGTTGGTGGAGTGGCGCCAGAGAGAGATGGAGAGAGAGAAGAGCCATCTGTCCCATTCTTTGTACCCCTAACAAGGTAAACCCTTTTTCTAGTGTACTAAATGTAGGTCTCATCTAGATGAGTATTTTTTAAAATGCTAACTTGCACTAGTGTCAAAGATGTAAAAACTCTTTATATTGAAAAATATTAAAGTATATTGACTATTCCCAAAAAATTTACAAGATCATAGAATCTTATCTCCCAAAGGCACCTTATATATTATCTATTCTAATTATATAAGAAGTCCTTTGTGTCATTTGGAATATGTGATATTTAAATATTATAAAATAATAGCTAATCTGATTTCTAATGTATTTTTTCATTTACATTAAATATGAGTATAATGACTGAAACTTGTTTTTAAAATTAAACTGTAGTTTTTTAAAACTATCAATTCCACTTAAAATATGTTGAATAATGCATTTATCCATATTATTGAGGTTATCTCAGTATTAACTAAGAGCATTAAAATTATTTTAAACATCTTAGATTTGTACTTTATTTCACTCATAATCTAAGGTAAAATTCAATTAGTGACTCACTAAGGCTCAAAAGGAATTTAAATTTATATATTTCTCACCATATTAGAAAGAACACTGGATTTTGAGGACTGGGTTCAAATGCCACTTCTGCTATTTTGCTACCTGTGTAACATTAGACAAATCACAGAACTTTAGAGTTGAAAAGGGTCTTGACAGCCTCTAGTCCATTATAACACACTTGACAAGTCTGCTTAAAGACCTCCAATGAGGGAAAAATCACAACCTCACTGAATTTGTTTCTTAATTTTTAAAATGTTAGTTTGAGATCAAGTGATCTCTAAGCTTCCTTCCCAGTACTAAATTTTATGAACTAATATTTAATTCTTTTCAAAATAATCACATACGGTTTGAGCATAGATGGCCTTAATATACTAGAGTTTACTATTTTGATGTTATTTGAAAGAGATGTCAGTGTGTCATAAAAGATTTAGTGAAAAGTAAAATGCATATACAATAGTTAAGCAAATATAATTTGTCAAAACTGTTAAGAAAAAGTAAGAAGGAAAACCTCTGGATTTGAATTTTCAAAGATTTTAATCATTTCTATGGCAGTTTTTTAGAAATTATTTGTATGCCCTGTGTACATGAATCTGACTCTGATGCAATAAAATTTTTTCTAGGAGATACTTGCAGGAGGTTCAAGTTAAGCAGAAAGAACATGAGGAGGTACCCAAAGCAATGACTATAGCTTGTGCATCCTAAATCTAATTGCCAAAAGAATCTGCTTCCAAAACTTGTCCATGTTTTATGAGACAGTTATTTTTTTCCTTTGAATAAGAATGGATACTTAATTTGGCAATTAATTCAGTTTTCTATTTAAATAGTAAAGACAAGACTGAAATACCTGGAAAACGGCCAAACCTTCCTAGATGATTTTAGTATAGACCCTGCCAAAAACTGTTAAATTTAAAAGTTTTATTGTCTTATCTAATAAAAACCTCATGGCTTCCTGTACCTTGATATTTGTCAAGACAAATCTCAGAACCTGAAAAGCACGCGTGCACACAACACACACACACACACACACACAAACACACACACCAAACCAAAGCCCAACATATAGGAATTTTGATTTATACAAATATATCACCTCACAAACATTCTACGCAAAATATTGTAGTTGGTTTATTCTATAAGTTTCTCTAATAGCAAAATTCCTCTTACTCATCTCTTCTCCTCCCTTATCAGTTAAGTGCTTCTGGAATTCCTCTTCACTCAAGAAATATGGATAGCACAGATAACATACCTTGTATCCACACTTCCTACCTTAAGCAAATCCTCTGCATTTTGATCCCTTTCCAGATTAGCCCTGCCCATCCTGATAGCCATTCAACCACTATCTACTTTGAACTACCCTAGTATCAGGCCCTTTTTTGTCAACTGACTTTGCTACATTTGACTAGATATGGATAATACCAAAAAATTGAAATTGACCTTATCTTTAAAAACTAGAAATAACCAATTTCTGACAGGCAGACATTTTAAATATCAAATGTCTTTGTACAATCATATTATCAGCTAGATAAATCAAAACCAATACTAAATTAGGAGAAAAGATGAAAATGCCTCATAACTTTACAGCTCTGACCCAACAAACTTATTCAGGGCAATTAAGTCTATCATCCATTTTTAGAGAAGATTTAAGCCACACAAAGCAGTCTCCACAAGAACATGAGCCAAAGATCCCAAAAACTACCTCAGTTGGCAACACTTGACATCTTTGTCATGTGAAGAGATGAGGTAGACAAGAGCAACACTGATTTAAAGTTATAACTTCATTCATAAAACACTATGAAGAAGGGGATTAGAAAAAAGTGACAGACTATATTATCCTCAAAATAAATTAGATATACAAACAGACAGATGAAAGCATTTAAATGGAAAATGAATCCACAGAAAAACTGGCCTGGGCCTAGTGAAGCCAGATCATCAGGAGAGCCATCTATAAGTAAAACTGGAGGGAGTGGGGAAAAAATAGCAGATAGATGTGAAATGGGCCAGATCTACCATTATTGCTTTAATATACAAGTTGTGGGGAAGTGGGTATGTATGTTGTTCTTACGGACAACAGTGGAATGACCACATTTGGATTATGCCACTTTAGTATCTGAGAGAGTGATAAAGGCCCTTGAGAAAATTAAGTCAAGAAAAGGCACTAGATCTGATGAGATACCTGTGGAAGAAATGTTATGGTAGAAACAATTTTAAGGAACTCAAGACAAGAGAAAATAAAATATCCAAAAGAATGGGAATATTCATGGACCATACTTTTATCTAAAGACAGGAGTGGAGATGGGGACCTACACAAAGATAGCAGATTTATTCAATTCTATAAAACAGAAAATGTTCTATTCAAGGAAATAAGGACACTTGAAGAAATCTTGAAAGTGAAACAAATATAGTTTCTTAGAGCAAAACTCATTTTTATAGTCAGAACTGACTGAAATATAAGGAAGTAGATGATCCGGTAGTGTTTATTGATTTCAAACAAGTATTTCACTTTGTAAAGAAAATGTTGCCTAAAAGGCTCTCCTCAGATAAAGTGTCTCCCACTCATCTGTGTAGTTATATGAGTCTTCCAGAGCTGTTACCATTAAAATTAACTTTGTTCAATTATGTGCTAAATATCAGTATCAAGCAAGACATAAAACAGAGAGACATGCTAAAATAAAATACGTTACAGTGTCATGGAGTATGCCCTATGCAGAGTTTAAATAGAAGAGGAATTTTCTGTTTATGACAGAGTTAACTAGTTGGTCTAGTTTGCAGATGGCATTGTATTGATTTTAAATATCCCTAGAACATTGTACCTTGTCATTAAGATCCTCATTTGAAAGATAGTAGTCTAACCACTAACACTAGCAATGTGGATGAAAAAAATAATATTTTCTAAATTCTGGCTTACATTTGAATAAAGAGTCTATTTAGTTTATCCCTTATATATCTTAGATAGGCACTGGTTCATAGGAGTCAGAGTCACAAGGGATATTAGAGACTTTCTAGTCCAGCCGCCTTATTTTACAAATAAAGGAACAGAGGCCTTTGGAGAATTTCCTAAGATCACAAAATAGTAAATAGAGGTAGATTTGAACCCAGGTCTTTTAACTCCACCTCCAGAACTCATTTTCCTATATCATGCTGTCCTTGCAGATAAATAGTGAACTGAACAAGTGGAGGGTACTGGGGACTAGATCACATTTGAGAAATTGTTCCCCATTCACTGCTAATTTTTTTTTAAAAGCCCATCTTTTAACACAATAATTCTACCAATGATTCTTTATGGCTGTTGGTCAGGAGATACCATAAAATCTTAAGAGCCAAGTTAAAAGCCTCCCAAAGAACAATGAAAATACATGTGATAAATATAAAGTAAACTACAGTTTATTACCCAAAAAAAGGATCATGAAGGCCTTGTTAGGAATAGAAGGTAGACTAGACATACAGTGAGAATGAGAGGTAACAGATAGCCTTAGTGCTGCTCTCTAATACTGGCAAAATATTAAAAGAACCGTACTTTCTATGGAGAATTTATGCAAAAAAAAAAAAACATAAAAAAGAGTCACATGGGATGAAAAGACATGAAGAAGTTACATTAAACACCAGGAGAGGGTAGTGTCCACTGAAGATATCACAGTTCCATTAAAGAAATATATGAGAGTTATAAGCATATACTAAGAGATATGAGCGTGGATAGTTCTTTACCAACTAGAGTAAGTCTTCCCAGAAGGGGTGGTGTTTTGATTAGGTTTCAAGTATAGGTTAGAATCCCATACAATAAGAAGGAAAAAGGGAAGCATTGTAAATAGAGGGAAAAGTAAGATCAAAACCAGGCAGGAAAGCAAGGGACATGTGTTAATAGCTCTCTTACATGCTTCTTTGATAGGACTATGATCTCATCAATTAGCATTCTCCTCTGGTTTATGCTTCTCATACCACATAATTGTTTTCTAAGTCTTTTCATAAATCCTATGTTATCAACATCATAATTATTATTATTTTATTGGCAGTGAGTATGATATGAAATAAGGCTGGAATTAAGGTGAAAGCAAGTTGTGAAGAGTCTTAAATGCCAACTAAAGAACTTGAACTTTATTCAGTAGGCAATAAAGAGGGAGTTGTTGAAAAGTTTTGAGCAGAGGAGTGATACATCCAGATCTGTACAGTTTATGATCAGTTTGGCAGTGATGTGCAAGATAAACTAGAAACAGAAAAAACCTATGAGGAGGCTATTGCAATAGGCCTGGAATGGCAACAGGAATAAAAAGAATAAAGATGCAAGAACGATTGTGGAAGTAGAATTGCCATAACTAAACTATATGTTTGGTTAAATATGAGAATGAGGAAGAAATTAAAGATAATAGGAAGATTTTGAACATAGGAGACTAGGTGAGTGGTGGTACTACTAAACAAATCATGTAAAATCATAATGAACCAGTAGTGCTAAAGTCATAAAAGAAATTCAGGAGGTACTGACTTCTAGAAGTTAGCAGATCATAGTGATAAAGACAGAAAAATAGAATAGTTATTTCATGGTCTTCAAAGGAGGAAAGCTCATTCATTTAAATCTAACAATCATTTGTCAAGCACCTGTTAAATTCAAGGCATTGTGTATAGATTCTAAAGACACAGAGATAAAAAGGAAATATCTCTGCCCTGAAGGAACTTACGGGGGGGGGGGGGGGTGGGGGCACAGTGCAACATATATACTAAAAGTAAATATAAAATAATTTGAGAACACTAACAAACTAACAGTTAAGGAGATAGTCAATGAGTGAAGGAGCAAAATTTATTATTTATTATGTGACAGGAACATTGTCATCAGGAGAGACTTCCTCTGTGAGATGGCACGTTTGTTGAGCCTTAACAGAAGTTAGATGTTCTATGAGGTAGAAATTAAAGAAAGTATGCATAAGGGACATAAGGGACCACCTCTACAGAGGCACAGAAATGGAAGCTATCCCATTAAGTTCTGTTAAGAACCTAGCTATTACATAGATTATGGGGAGAGAAATAAAGTAAGTCTAGAAAAGCAGATGGGAGCCAGATTATAGAGAACTTTAAAAACTGAGTTCTATTTGATGCTAGAAGCTGAAGCACTGAAATGAAGTCACATAGACCACGATTTTAAGAATACTAATGTGTCAGCTCATGGAAGAAGAAACAGACCAATTAGGAACATAGGATCACAGATTTAAAGTTGAAAAGAACCTAGTCCTCATTTTATAGATGAGGAAACTACACACAGAGAGATAAAGAAGGAACAAATGGCAGAACCAAGACTAGAACCCAAGTCCTCTGGTTCCAGAAGTAGCAATTTGTTTCTTTTAATGGTACCATTATCCTCTCAGTAATCTGAGGTCAAAACCTGGGAGCTATGTTTCATTCCTTTGCTTATCAATATCCATTCAGTTACCAAGTTCTGTCAATTCTCCCTCCATGTTTTTCATTCAATCCATACTACCACCACCATGATCCAATTTCTCATTACTTTTCACCTGGACCTCTACAATAGCTTCTTAACAGTATCTAGCACACCATGTCTTGCACATACCGTGTTTCCCCAATAATAAGACCTATCCCGAAAATAAGCCCTCCCCTTACTGAGTAAGATTCCTCTAAAATAAGCCCTCCCCCGAAAATAAGCCCTATTGAGATTGCAACTGTAGTGAAGGTGATCCCCTGCACTACACGCTACATTACGGTACCCTCTGTATGCACCGTCCTCCCCACCCCCCCCGGGTGAAACACACGCTGCGCTCCGAGCTGCATCCAATCAGAGCTGCAGCAGTGAGTGCATCATCCTGTTCTTCCCCAGTGATTTGCTTGCTGGCGCCATTGAGAGCAGTGCTGCGGAGGAGAGCTGAGGCAGGACAACATAAGTGCTCCCCGGAAAATAAGCCCTTTGGTGTTTTTCTTTCCAAAAAAATTAATAACACAGTGTCTTATTATCGGGGAAACACGGTAATAGTCACTTAAGTATTTATTGGATGAATGAATGACTTGGTTTCTCCCACTTTGTCTCACCGTTCTTCCAACCATCCTACACACCAATTAGCAAATTAAGTTAGGTAGCTAGGTGTGTGGCTCATTGGATAGTCAGACTTGGAGTGAGGAAGATCTGAATTCAAATCCTGCCTCTGACACTGCAAGCTAGCTGTTCTTAGTATAGCCTCTTATTACTTCACTATTCCTTTGCACAAAAATACTTTGTGATTCTTTGTCATCCGCTAAATGCAGGCTAGACTAGCTTGAAAATGAAGACTCAATGTGATCTGACCCCCAACCTTATCTCCCATTACTTCCCTAGACATGTACACTATGCTCTTATCACCATAGATGCTTTTTTTTTTAAGCAGTTGGGGTTAAGTAACTTGCTCAAGGCTACACGGCCAGTTATTTCTGGGTGTGGTGCTAAGTATCTGACCCCGGATTCAATCCCAGGTCTCCTGACTCTGGGGCCGGCACTCTTATTCACTGCGCCACCTGGCCACCCCTTGTCACCATAGATTCTTGATCTTTCTTTTTGTGGAAAAAAAAAAAAGAAAGTAAAAAGTTTCCAACTCATTCTGTGCCTTTTGGTTTCATTTACTTCATGTAAGCAGTTACTTAGCATTATTTCTTGCTGTCTCACATCTGGATTTTACTAGGAAAAATTATTGAGAAATGCTATAAATTTTGTGAAAACTTTCAGCTTCATGAGGAAAACTTCAGAGTTAAAAACAGATGTTTTAGCCAACTGCTTGTATGCAAGCTGTCAGTATGGCGCAATTTCCAACCAAATTATAATCCAACATCAAAACTGAGATCACTAAAATTACTTTAGAATACAATTTTACAAATAATGATGCTTCATTGGGTCTAATTACTCATTTATCCCTTCCCTTTCTCTTATTTTAGCAATGTCTAGCTGATTTGTCTGAATAGGATATGGTCCTATTCATCATGGATATGACTTTGCCTTGATTCATTCCATTTGTTTCATAGAAAACTGATGGATTTCAATCAACTTGGCAGGACTATGAGAGGAGTATAAGATTTGAATCATCCCTAGATTTTAAAACATGCATCTTTTCATTATATTTAGAGGAATGCCTTCTTATAGGTTGTACTACAAGTAGAGCTGTAAAATCATTGGTTCTAAAAATTATTCTGTCCATTCCCTTGCTAGTCAGCAAAGACTTTCAATATTGCAATTCAGTAAGCAGAAACCAAGAAACGTCAATCCATTCTACTATATGGCTGTGTAAGCAGACAACGCAGGTGGATAGCTTTTATGAAAAGTAAATAGTTTTTTTGAAGCTGTTCTGTTGTGCACAACATACATAGCAACTGTAGATTTGTCCATTTGTTGAGAAAGTTAATATCATGCAAAATTATTTTCAGTGGATTGTAATGTACTTCTTTAATTGGAAAGCTTCAGAAGAGGAAAATTCAAATAAATTATTTGGTAAATATTTATTAAAGATAGCTCAGAAGGACAGAAATATAGTCATAAGTAGTTACATTTGTTCAGCAATTAAACTACCAGAAAAGTATTTCTAAAATTCTTTTCCCATACATGTTAATATAAATGTGCATTTTAGTGATACGTTTATGAATAGATGAAATGATTGTAATTAAAATGAAATTTTAAGCATTTACTGGCTACCTCTAATCCCTGCTACTCTCAACTCTGAATGCCTCAAATCTATTAAAATCACATTGTAGGCTACTAATGTAATATGGGTGTCTAACCATGACTCATACTAGCTCATATGTCTTTATGGCAGCATCTCTCCAGAATCAGTCTAATTTAATTGAAATGGATTTGCCTGTATAAACAACTCTTTTGTTTAAAGAAGATTTCATTGTTTAGTTTTGCCTTAAGTAAATGCAGCCTTTTGTTTGTCCATAAAACATTTGATTAAATGTATAGACTAATATGCGTAGTTCCTCATCCTTCTACTAGCTGCATATAAAATGAGTTAGAAGTATTACAGGTTTGTACTTTTTTGAGATCATGAATAGTCATTTACACTGAAAGAATAGGGATATATTTTCTGGGGAGGAACTTAAAAGTTTTTATCTTCCTGCTATCATTGATACCAAGTTTAAAAGACTGTACCAAGATTACTGTTTAAAGATTTTCTTAATTTGAGTTTAAACTTCATTAAAAATAATTTATTTTTCAAAATAGTGTTGAAAGCCAGTAAGTTTGTTTTTAATAATGTCCTCTGTTTCTTACATCATGATAGTAATTCCCAGTATCCTTTCTGTACCCTGCCCTCTTCCCCAACCCCCCAGCTATCCCATATAACTAATAGTGTTTTTAAAGGAGGGAAAAATTCAGTGCAACTGGTTTGAATTTGAATTTGAAAAAATGCATGTGCAAAACATGTAATATGTTATTGGGTTCTGCTTATCTCTATGAAGGGCTAGGTTGGGGCTGTCTTCTCATATCTCTTCATTTAAGTCATGCTTGATCTTTATAACTTTATTATATTCACTTTTGATTTTTTTGGTGGTTCTTATATACATTGTTGTAGATATTTGCTGTATTGTTTTCTTGATTCTGCTTGCTTTACTCTGCATCAGTTCATGTAAATCTGTACTTCTCTGTATTCATCATATCGTTTAATTACAGTACAATAATATTTCATTAAAAAGTATAAATTAACTTTGGAAATATTGTCATTTTTATTATAATGGCATGGGATAGTCATGAGCATTGTACATTTATCCAGCTATTTAACTTTTTCTTTATTTTTTTATGGAGAACTTTATAACTGAATCTATATAAGTCTTTTGTATGTTTTAACATTTTCATTTTCTAGTTCTTTGGAATTGGATTTTCCTTTGTATTTTTGTTTCTTGGATTTTATTGTTATTATATAGAAATGCTTTTGATTTTTGAGATTTTATTTTGTAACCTGCAACTTTAGTGAAGCTATTAATTGTCTCAGTGAGTATCTTTGCCGGTTTCCTAGGATTTTCTAAGAATACCATCATATCATCAACAAATCTTTAGTTTTATCTCCTCCTTACCTATCTTATGCCTTTTATGTCTTTATCTTACCTTATTGATGCTTTTGGAATTTCCAGAACTATTTCAAATAATAGTGGGGAGAGCAGACATCCTTGCTTTCACTTCCATGTTTATTAGGAAAGGTTCTAATGCATGCACATCACATAATGATGCTTGCTTTTGGTTTTAGATAGATGCTTTGTATGATATTTTTAAAAGGTCCTTTTATGCCTATACTTTGTAGGGTTTTTAGCATAAAAGAATGATTCACTTTGTCAAAGGCTTTTTCTGCATCTATTCAGATGATAATGAGTTTTTGGATGTTTTGATTTTTGATGTGATTATGTTAATTGTTTTCCTAATGTTGAACTGGGAGTAAGGTTTTTTAAAATTCTGTTTCATATTTTAAATCAGTCCATTCTAGCCAAATGTCTCCATAGCAACAGAATATGTACAACCATTAGTATACTGAATACTGTGCATTTGTAAAACACACCATGTTGCTACTGAGCAGTGTTATAGGCTTTATTTAATAGTCTTTATGTCACCTCTTTAGTGTCATTCAAAAGAACAGGAATTAGTACCTTATACATAATATGTATTTCGTAAGTATTTCACAGAATCCCATAACTGGAAGTAACCTTAAGAGACTAACCCATATCTAAATAAGAATTCCCTCCGCAACATCTTAGGCCAACCCATCATCCAGCTCTTATTTAAATACCTCCAGTGAAGGAAAATCCACTGAAGCAGCCCATTCCATTTTGTTAACGTTTTTCCTTCCTTAGCTTCCCCCATGTCTCTTAGTTATTGGCCCAGCAAGAAAATGTCTCATCCTTCTTCCACAAGGAAGAACTTTTCTTATATTTGAAAATAGCTATCACATGCTTCCCAAACTGTAATGAGTACATAATGTTTACCTTATCTTTTTCAACACTGAGAAAAGTAAGGTTAAATCTTGAAAAAGGGAGAGTGGCTCTAATTTGAAGCTTGGGTCTTATCATGTAATTCAGCCACACAGCAAAAAAATAAAGAGTCCAGTAACAAATTCAAAAGGTTCTTGTATTTAGACACAAGGGTAAGATGTAATACTGGGGTGGCTAGGTGGTACAGTGAATAGAGCACTGGCCCTGGAGTCAGGAGAACCTGAATTCAAATCCAGCCTCAGACACTTAACACTCACTAGCCATGTGACCTTGGGCAAGTCACTTAACCCCAATTGCCCACAAAAAAAAGTAATATTATTTTTATGATGTATGTGTTTTCCTTTCCTAGGCAATGTTGGATGTTGCAGCAAACCAAGGCTGGTTGGTAACTGCCCTGAATATTACCAGTCTGATTCAGATGGTAATCCAGGGTCGATGGATAAATGACTCTTCTCTACTTACCCTGCCAAACATAGAGCAGCACCATCTTCATCTTTTCAGGTACAGAATTATTTTGTTCGTATATGCTTAATGCCTTATTCAACCACCGATTTTCTTCATAGCACTTAAAATTAGTACTCGGGCACCTAAATTTCACATATTTTAGATTGTACCTTTGTTTCAACTAAAAAAGATCCCTTTTGGTTATTGTGACTAAGGCTCTAACATAGATTTTAGGATTCTGTCCGCACTTTTTGCCTGATCTCTGCCTCCAGGTTTTCCCGGCTTCCTTCAAGTTCTAGTTTGTGCAAGAAGCCCTTCATGTTCCTCCTTGATTTTAGTACTTTCCCTCAGAGATTATCTCCAATTTATCCTGAATCTTTATTTTTATACATATATTTGTATGTATATTATATATATATTTGTTTATATATTATCTCCTCCTTTAGACTGAGCTACTTGAGAGTAGGCACTATTTTTTGCCTTCCTTTGTATCCTCTTCACTTAGCACAGTACCTAACACATGGTAAGCATTTAATAATTGCTTGTTTACTTAACTTGATCTGATTTTAACCTCTTCATGCCTCCATTTTTCCATATATAAAATTGGATGAAAAAGTTTCTCTTAATAGATTACTCTTTAGGATTATTGAAAAGTCTTCCTTTAAGCTCATGTTGTTAAATGCTTTGACATCCAAGATAACCTAATTTTCTCAGTTAAGACTTGTTAACCAAAAACGGTATCACAAGTCCATGAGACATTGTGTCACAAGTTCAGGGGATCCCTTAACATTCCTTAACAGATATGCAGGAACTGAGAACTGATCCATGACCATTCCAAGGCCACCCTAAAAATCTGTTAAGCTGAGTAAGCTTGCACAATCAACAGCAGAGTGGTTTTGATGGGGTATTTGGGCCTTGGTATTCTCTGGGTCCCAGCACCCCCAAAGCCTCATAAGTTTTAGTCATATTTGAAAAAGAGTTTATGCTAGTATTTTAGGATTTAACACTGAGATCACATATATATGAATGACAAATGTAAGAAGAGGTTATAATTGTGGAGTAGTGGTGGTGTTGGCAGCGGTGGCATGGGCAGCTATGGTGGTGGTAGATAGGTGGCAGAGTGGATAGAACACTAGACTTGGATTCAGGAAGGCCTGAGTTCAAATCTAGCCTCAGACAGTTATTAGCCGTGTGACCCTAGATAAATCACTTAATCTCCTTCTGCCTCAGTTTCCTTATTTGTAAAGTGGAGCTGATGATAACTTCCCTGGGTTGTTATAAGGATAAAATGTGATAACATTTGTAAAGAGTTTCACACACCTCAGAATTCTGTATAAGTACTAGATATTATTACATCTCATAACAGATGGGCAGTGTAACGTGGTAGAGAAAAAGCCAGCTTCAGAGTAAAAAAAAAAACCAACCTGTTTTCACATCTCACAATTCTGTCATATACTAGCTGAGTGTCCAGGAGCAAATCCCTTAACCTCTGTGTCTTAGACAACTGTCTTAGATTAGAAGTGCCATCCTGCATCAATAGAGAGAATTTCTTCACTGAAAGTTTTCCATAACAAGGATTCACAGGTCTAGTTCCCCTTTCCACAACAAAAAGTCCCCCTCCCCCAAGATTTGCATAATGATACCACATTGGTACTATTCCATTTGTTGCTTGTTTTGTAAACAAACAATAAGATTTGTTTGTCCTGAATAAGTGGGGTTTGTTTGTCCTAAACTCTTGGTATTACAACTGTTATTGACCCAGAGATTCCCATGCTACATTTTTAATTTCATGTTTTCTAAAGATTTTAGTCAAATAATCATATTGAAGAGGTCCATTTGTGACCATAAAAAAAATGCCAATGCCAGGAAGTGGTAATTTTGCTAAATAGCTTGAAAGAGTCAATGCATATCCAGAAGTATTAAACAGCTTCCCAATAAACTCGCTCACTTCCCGCAAGTATTTTCTGAATTGAAAATTCACATAGTAAGTGCTTAATAAATTTTTGTTGGCTGTTGTTGAATAGAACAAATTCTTTGTCAGATAATCTTCATTTATGGTGATCTAGAATTTTTATGTTGTAATCATTGTGGTCATATTCACAGGAAATGGAGCCAAGGAAAAAGAAGGGGTCCACCTGGAAGTTACCAAGGTCCCATTGAGTGCCTTCCCGAATTAATTGCTGCTTGTGAAGGAAAAGAAAAAATATTCACTTCCATTATAGATGGAGAACTTCAAACTACACATGCGACACAGGTAACAGTCTCTTCCCTGTGTAGTAGAAGCAATGATAAGAATGGTTTTGCACTCCTCCCACAATAACACAGTGATATCAGTGGTATTTGTTACCAGGATACCATTGTCAAGGAAAGTTGTAGAGTTAACACCTTCAATCAGTCTTTTTAGAAAAGTTTAGAGTTCTACATGGAACTTTTCAGATACCTTTGCCAGTCCCTTGTTTTAGTCTTTCCCTTTTTTTTTCTTTCAGATACATTTTGTTGTCCTTACAGTGTATTGCTCTTATTTTTTTTATTCCTAATAACCACTAATTTTTCCTATGTTTCTTGTGGAATTTGTGTTATTTTCACTTCCTCGCCACCTGGGAAGCATGAACCAACTTTTAGCATAATCGGCATTTTTCCAGTTTCAGTGTTCATTTTATTATGATGATAGTAGGGGTAGGGTTTTTTTTTCTTTTAGCAATGGTATTAGACTTTATGTGTTACTTTACAGGTTTTAGACTTTAAATATATTAATGCTTCTAGAACCTAAAATGTTTTTTTTAATGAAATTTAGTATTTGATCACAGTATGATTTTTGTAAGAAGGTGAATTTATTTTCTGTTGAAAGATTATGTAAGTTATCTCTTCATGTTTCTTTCTGGGAAGGTGAAAACTACAATTGTCAAAAAAAACTTCGTATACCACAGGCTTTTATTTTTTGAACAGTTTTTCATCTGAAGTATCCCAAAATAAACATTCAGTATTCATAATATGATTGACATATGGCAAATCTAGATTTGAAGGAAGGGAAACTTTAGAACCAAGTGTGTTAGTGGGTTTTTTTTAAGAAGTTAATTTTGTGCTTGGGTCATGAAAAGTAAAAATCTATGACTGACTGTTCAGTTTCTGTTGAACCCAAAACTGGCACCCAAAAAAATTTAATATCTTTAATAAATGTCTGTATTCTAACTAAATTATCATCAAAATTTTGAATAAAGACAATTTATTTAAATCAAAACAAGGCTTCTTTTAACAACAACAGATTTCTAACATAACATACATTGATTTCAGTCCAAGTTTTAGATGTGATGAAAAATTAGAACATTGTTATAATTAGTTCAGGGAGAACTCAGAAGTAAACTTACTTAATTTATTTGCATAAATTGCCATTCTGTTATCTTTAAAACCAAATGCAAATTGGCTCTGTCTGATATGATGATGGTTATTTGGCTCAAAAGTGCTTCAATTTGCAGAGCAATCTGGTGTCGTCTCTGCTGTGAGGCAATCCCAGGTAACATACAAATCCTGAATTATTCCAGAAATTAGTATGTTTAAAGCATCAATTTAAGTGCTAATTGCAGTAGTAATGAGAAAAAGCAGTACGACTGTGAGATTTGCATCTACTGCCCCATCAGTATGCCTGGAACGACTGCTGACTGGCAGAGGATTTGGTTGCTAATTAAATAATTGTATGCACGGCAGTGTTCTCGCCTGATTCAATAGATGAAGATTAATCCTCAGATAAATATGTTTGGCTGGTATTGAAATGTCTTAGCAGTTTCTTCAAAAATAGCTCATGTTTTATATACATGAAAATGTATGTGTGTAACACATATATATACATGTGTATATACACACACATAGGCATATGTATGCTTTGTATGTCCAAAAACATGAATTGTATAAAGGTTTAAAACAGACAAAATCTGTTTTATTCTGCCTTTGTGAAATAATATCCCACCAGGGTAGAAATGGGAGTTGTCATCTTGGCACCCGATTTGATGGCACGAGTGGGGGGAAAGGTGAAATCTCACTTTCTATAGAAAACGCCTTTGCTTTGCCTCACAACATTAAATATTTCACACAGGAATGTGTGTATTTATATATCCTCATGCTCCCTTTCCCACTTTGGACACTCTTAAAACAACTCTCACTGACTGGTTTTGGTCTCCACTCTGTGACTGGTATGCTGCAGGTGCCTTCCTGTCATTGTCAATCCAGAAGCACAGCATGGGAGGCTACTTTAAGTAATAAATAATAAATACCATATTTATGATATGGTATAAGTCATAATTTCAGATGACCAAGACTAACCATAGGACTAGAAATTGAAATGTAAAATGATTCTGAAAAATAGTACTTGGATTTACATTTTTTAGATTACTTTAGGGGAAGTTTAGTTCATCAAGCTACTTCATTTCAACTGAATGTACTTAGAAGCACTAAAAAATCTCAGAAAAGGAAGTCAGAGCTCACAAGAAAATTTGTAAGAAAAACTAAAAAGACTTTTTCCACATATCCTTGAATGATAAGTTTTAGGATATTAACTGTTAAAGTTGTCATTAAACAAAGGTTTTATTAGGACATTGGCACCACCATTACAGTAAATATTGTGAAACCAAGACTGCAATTAATTATAAAATTGCTTTGGGGCCTTTTTGCAATGTCTTTTCACATGGGACTTGTAACCTCATTTCCCACTACTATCTTTCAATTAAAAAAGCAGGAGTGAAACCATCAAAGTTCATTGGTGTCCATTGCCTTGACATGTGCCATCATTGTTGGCTTTCTCAGAATATTTTTCTGGAGCAACCAGGGGGCACTATAAAATGCTTTCCTTTCAGAAAACTAAAAACTATTCCAGAAAAATTTACTTTCATTGCC
Organism: Petaurus breviceps papuanus; assembly: GCF_028583685.1. Lineage (NCBI taxonomy): Eukaryota > Metazoa > Chordata > Mammalia > Diprotodontia > Petauridae > Petaurus > Petaurus breviceps. The sequence continues at coordinate 54,760,238 of NW_027187391.1, forward strand.
AGTGAACCTTGAAAAAAGTACAGATCATCAGTGTTCAGTGATTGCTACGAAACTAAAAATAACACTTTATGCTTCTTGCTTATTATGAGCATTTTTCGGGTTGAGTGATAGGTTCCTGAATTCTTACCCCTAAGATATGCCTTCTGCTTTAGAAGTTAGAGGAATGTCCGGACACATAATTCTCAAAAATATTTTACACATTTTAAAACCCAATATATTTTGCCATGTAGTAAAGGACTATCTCAGTTCATAAGCTGTTTGATTAGGGAATGTTAGCAGTAAGAAGATCACATATTCGGGTAATGACCTCAAAGTATTTATATCCTCTTCATTATGTTAATAAAGCTTTCAAAAAACAGAACACAATATTTTCTAGTTAATCATCCAGTTTTAATTGACAGGGGTTTCATATTTATTTTTTGGTCTTTTTTTTTAGGCTTGGAATTTCTTGTCTCATTTGCCAGTGATAGATGTTGACTTGAGTATTAAAGGCTCGTGGGATTCAGCTGAGGGACAGAACGAACTGTGTATCCCAACTTTGGCAACAGATGGACGAGATGACAAAAAATGGATCGAGTTACATACTGATCAAGAGTATGTGCTTCAGGTCAACTTGCAGAGAGTCCACATGGGGTACCAGAAGGTATAGTATTCAGTTTCCATTCTCAAATACTCTGCCCCAGATACCAGCACACACCACCATGCATATCTCTTAGATGACTAATGCTGTCATGTAATTCATGAATTCTGTTTTCTCACATAGCCTTAAGCAGACAGGGTCTAGTCTTTTGACATTAGTCATTGCTCCTCACGTGCATTTGTCCTCTACCAAAGGATTCAACATGTGTAATATGGTACCTCAGAAATTACTTGAAAATCCTAAATACTTTGTTCTTCTCTGCTTCTGAAACCTGAATTAATTTGCTCCCCTAAGAATATTAAAACTCATACATATGAATTTGTTTTTAATAGCATAATACATGAAGGATGAGACCATTTTCTCTCATTATAGTTACTAACTGAATTTTACAGGGTTTCTTACTTCTAGCAGAAGTTCTCACTAATATTAAAAGTTCTTCATGCCTCTCCTCTTCTCTTTTCCCCCTTTGGTCACATACCAAAAAAGTATACTTGCTATTTCAATAACTTTCCATTACTAAGATATCATTTCCAGTGGTTGTTTCTTCAAACCACTTCTCTGGGTTCCTTTCTTCAGTGAAAATATCTGTCTCCACAGTTATAGCCACAAAAATCAGTGCTTTACCTTGAAAATCTTGACTGAAGCCTAAGCAAAATCATTTCAAGTACGATAAAGGAGGAGAAGGTTGAGGTCAACTACTTTTGTTCAGGATGATTCTTTAAGAAGCAATATGATAATGATAGAAAAAATGCTAGCCTTATAGACAGAAGACCTAGTTTCAATTCTACCTCAGATACTTTCTAGCTGTTTGCTCAAGAACAAGTCACTTAACTTCTCATAACCACACTTTCCTCATCTGTAAAATGGGGATAATACTGTTGACACTGTTTATGTAACAGATTGTTATGAAGGCTGCACTTTGCAAACTTTAAAGCTCAATGTAAGGGGCGGCTAGGTGGAGCAGTGAGTAAAGCACTGGTCCTGGAGTGAGGAGGACCTGAGTTTGGATCCAGCCTCAGACACTTAACACAAAAAAACTAGCCGTGTAATCTTGGGCGAGTTGCTTAATCCCAATTGCCCTCCAAAAGGCAAAAAAAAAAAAAAAAGCACTACGTAAATGTGAGTTATTTTATTTTCAAAACACAAAGTTAGGGTAAACTTTTTAAGCTCAACTAAGAAGAAAGCTGGGAAAAAGCTCTCAACTCTATTAATTCTTAGTTTTTTTTTCTTCTCTTCTAGGGAAAACAAGACAGCAAAGCTGTTGCTCCTAGATTTCCCAAATCCAAGGATGAAGGGTGGTTTTTGATACTAGGAGAAATAGATAAAAAAGAACTTGTTGCTTTGAAAAGAGTGGGGTACATCAGAAATCGAAATTCTGTCTCTGTTGCTTTTTATACTCCTGAAACATCTGGAAGGTAAGATGAACTTCATAACCAATATTCTCAAAGATTTAGAATTAGATTTTCACCTCACCAGAAAAAAAAAATGGTCTGCAGCAGCAGTTCCCAAAGTGTGGTCCATGGGCCCTTGGTGGTCCCCTGAGACTCAGGGGTGTCCTTGTGCTAAAAATTGTTTTTGTAATAATACTAAGACATTTAATTTCTAACATGGCAAGTATCAATAGATATAATTTATCTAAGCAAAAGCTCTTTGGGAGGTACTCAATAATTTTCAAGAGTATAAAGGGATCCTGAGACCAAAAATTTTGAGATGTACTGATATACAGTGTTGTTCTATTTTTATATCTTAGGTATATCTATACACTTTATCTCATGAGTGACAGCTATCTTGGCATGGACCAGCAGTATGACATTTATCTGAATATCATCCCAGCAAATATTTCAGCACAGGTCAACACCAAGGTCTCTGATGCCTTTACTGACCTGGCTGTGAAGTAACCTGACCTGAACAATACATTTGAAAGAAGTGGTTGTGAAATCTGGCCATTCAGTCTTCTGGACAACATTGAAATTACTTGATGTTTGCCTTAGTGGAATCAACTTCTAACCTCAAGACACCTCGGAAATTGAAAAGTGGCTGCTGTATTGACTCTAGTAACCCAGAGTTAGCCACAGTGGCCTTATAAAAAGTTGCCTTTTGTCATTTTGTCTTCATTGGTTTCTTGAAGTGTAAAGTGAATAAGCATGTAGGAGAATATTTTAATTTGTGTACATTCAAAATGATATCCTTTATTTAGAAATTATTCATTAACCTTTCACCATTGTACATGGTACTGTTTACACAAATACTTGCTTTTTTTCTTCTAATGAAAATTACACTGAGGAATGAAAATTCAATACTATTAGGGAATGTTACAGCAGTTTACAACCCTATAGTATAAAAAGTATAGGATAAATCTGAGATACTTAATTTGTTAGTATAATTTATACTTTTAAGTGTGAATCCCACACAGCAATCATTTAAGAATTCAGTATATAAAATCTGACATGAAAGTACACTAAGGAGTCTAAATGATGATTACCAAGTGAACAGGATATAATCATTTTGGAAAATGTAAACACTATAACTGATGGAAATAAATTTTTCAAATACTCCCCTGGGACAAATATAGTCATTTACTTCTCTTCCCCATCATAAGATCTGTTTTTCTTTTTGTCCTATTTTCTTTTATTCTCTTCTCCAATGTCAGATACCATTTTCATAATGAGGAAAACATTAGTATTTTTAATTTATCTGATAATACATAATAGGTTATGTTCGATAACCCTGTCTCTGTATCTTTCTGTCCTTGATAGTGTTGGAACAGAGAAATAGAAACCTTTTAGCTCCTAAAAGTCAGTTTTCCCCTCTAAGTCATCAAATTTTTCATGTCCATTCATATTTCTTCCCTAAGAGAAACTTTTCCAAAATAAAAGTTAGTAGAAGAAATGAAATATTTATTGATATTGTAAGTTTTATTTGAATGAAATTGTATTCTATAGATGAAAAGAACTGAGAAAGAAGGATTTTTCAAAGTGATCTATGCATTCTTTGCCTTCTGATTCAAATTAATTAAACATGTTTCTGAACTAGACATTTCATGTACATTCAATCCTTTCTCTTGCGAAAAAGAAACAATGAATTAGACTCTCAAAAATTTTCTAAAATTATTGTGACCACACAAAGTAAAGTTGATATGTTTCACATGTTCTATTGTCAAGTTTCTTTCACATGTTAATTCTGATTTTCTTCTTTGCAGGGTTTATTTCCACATCTAAATTAGCATTTTGTCATTGTTTTATAGGCAGTTGTTGGATTTGGGGAGGAGAAGGCATTGAAGATTCTTGTGGCAGTTTAATTTTTTTTTAACTAATCTATAAAAGAAGTTCATTATATCAGCTATATTACCTTTCCATATTGTTAGCATCTTAAAATAAATTTTAAAAAAACAGCAAACTTTACACAGACATATATCTGATGCCCTAGGCATCCACACTGATGTTGTGGATCCCACCCCAAAGAGGAAAAAAAAAGACTTGCTTAGGACCAAACTTGTTATGATTCAAAGTGAGATCAGTAAAATTAGACACACAGTTTAGCTAAATTAGTGAGGCTGGGAGAGATGAAAAGATGTTTATGATAATAGCATGGAGAGGGAAAAGAAATTGTCTTTTTTATCAACCTTAAAGACAGTATCTGCATAAAAGATAAATTCGGTAGAATATAAGCTTCTTGAGGATAAGGACTTTTTTTGTCTTTGTATCCCCATGCCTAAGAGGGTGGCACATGTTAGGTGTTTAATAAATACTTGGTGAATTTAACTAAATCTAAATTAAGATCAATTCAAACTAAGCACTACAATCAGTCATCAGCAAAGGAAGGTACATATGGACTTAGAAGTATAGTTTATTCGAACATGTAACTCAAACTAGTCATCTGTAACTATTCTCATTCATTAATCAACAAAAGTTTTCGTGTTGAGTGCCGATTGTAACAGTCCATGTGTCAACATAATTAGAATAGTGCTACTATTTTCAGTGCTGTAAATCATTAGCTTCTCATCACTTAGTAGCCAAGATTCCCACCAGTACTCAAAGGCCTCTTTTTTCCCTATCAAATAAGTATCTTGAAGAGAATCCTAATTACCTAGAGAAGTTAATTTTTCTGCAGGAAACCCCAGAGTGATTTACTTTCTTGAAAAATGAGTAATTCTTATAGTTATTTCGATGGGCCCATGTTTTAAATCAGTCTGTGGTGAAGCTCTCATCCAAAGCCCTTGCCTGACTTCATCCCTCACTCCTGGCTAGCAAGGAGGAACCCTGATTTTAGACCTTGTAACTTTCATTTTATAGTGCACTGTTTCTTATTCTTCTGGGGTCCCTCAAATCAGTCTAGAGTAGTGCAGTACAGATGTTCAGGCAGGATTCATTCATTCAACAAATATTTGTTGCACATAGTGATAGAGTGAACTTCTGGAATTAATGAACGTGTTTGTCACTGGAGCCAAATGTGAGTAATTTAAGTAGCAGGATAAACACAAGGACTCAAATAAACTGTAACCTCTATGTTCTTTAAAAGTATGGCACAGAAAAGATTTCTTCATCCTCACTCCCTAGGGAAAAAGTGGGGACACACACACACACACACACACACACACACACATACATATCTAATGGGAAGTTTTTCTCTTATTTGGTACTCAAAGAAACAAAAAAAAAGTTAAAACTTTAACTTTGTTGATGTTCTTTACAATAAATTTATCTTTACTTTATCTGTCAGTTTAGTCCTGCAAACATAAATAAATTAAATGTCTTTCTGGATCCCAAAATATTGTGCAAGGTGTTAGGAAATAAACAGTTCTTACCTTCCAGTAGCAACTTACAATCAAAGAAAAGTGATGACTTATCAAAAGATGATAGTACATACTAGATTATGACATACACAAAGGTAAGGTCCAGAGTACTCCAAAAAAATTCTAGGAAGAAGAAATCATTTCCTCTCTGAAACTATATATACATATGTGTGTGTGTATGTGTGTGTGTGTGTTTTAAGTTCAGATCGGTACTATTAGAGGAAGTGTGTTTCCTCACTAAAAATCCCCCTTATGGGATTGTACTTTTTTTAAAAAAAATTACATGAGTATGTACTTGATTTACTTTTCCACCTACAAGTTATTCCCCCATCCTTCAGTATATCGTAAGCTCCCTGAGAGCAGGAACCTGTCTTAGTTTTATCTTTTTATTCCCAATACTTACTAAATGCCTATTTCTTTGATTTGTTGCATAAATCAAATTGTAATGAACTGAACTAAGCTGACCAGCACCACAGTTTGTGGCTAGAGACCACAAACACAGGAATGAAGTAGTATCTTGGCCCAAGTACTCAGTCTGACTTGCATCGATCATAGTTTCTCTTTACCCAAGATTCAAAATTTAGTTGTAGTCGTTAAAAAGATATGGGCCACCAATCTATGCCCTTTAGCAATAAGCTTTCTACAGTCACTTATGTCAGGGCAAGTTAATGCAATATGAGGTAGTGAATAGAGCTTTGGTCTTGGAATCAGGAGACCTGGGTTTGAATTCTACGTTAGACACTTATTAGTTGTGTAACCATGGAGCAAGTCACTGGACCTCTCTCAGCTGTAAAATGGGAATACTAGTGCTGGTATCCCCTGCCTCATAAGGTCATGTAAAGAAAGAACTTTGTAATTACTAAATTCTGAGGCAGAAAATTTGAGATTAATTGTTCCATTAATATGTTCTGTTCTATCAAGGACTTCAGTTATCAAGTTTTGATTTTATTCCTAGCAATGTTGGAAGCCAGTTTATAATATGTGCTAGATAGTAGGGATGCTTCTATCAAGTTTTATACCTGTAATTTCAACTTGAGGTTCCATATCTAGTCCCCAGTGCACTATGCCATTTTTCATGAATCAGATGGTTTGTGAATTTAACCATCACAAGCTTTATGTCTGTCCAGCATTCCACCTTGCATTTATCCTCCTGCCAATACTTTTCATACTGAGTCTAATGCAGTCTTATTTTAAAAGCTTGATGTATAAAACCTTTTGATTTGTAACTGGAACAGATTAAAACTCTTGGAATGTCTATTCAAATTTTGACTTAATCTGGCACTGAAACTAGAATAGGTCAAGCATTTGAGCCAAGAAAACCAGGTCTGAATGATTTCTTAATTTCTCACTTTCATTCTCCAGCAAGTCTGCAAATTGAAGGTTATATTAAAACACATTTGAACCAGGTCCAACAATAATGCTCTGTCTGTAAATAACTTCAATTGTTTCATTTTTAAGAGACATGGAAAAGCTGCGAGTCCTTTGGAGGAATCCATGTTTAGCTAAACATGACAAAAATTCCTTATTAATTGTAAAGATTGGCTTTCCTAAACCTGTATTTCTTTATTTGGAGGTATATCTTTATTATCTGTATCAATTTGAGAAGCTCCATCCTTTTATCAGAAGCATGAATCTGCAATTGCTGTAGTATATGTTGAAAGACAAGGAGAGAGATAGGGTGCACATTTATTGTGTTTACACGGTAAATTGGGAAAGAGGAAGCTATCCACACAAGACCAGCCAACTTAGCTTAGTGGTGGAACAGGTCAGAGAGTAAGCTGGAAGTGGAGCGTGAGTAGCACGGCCTAATTACTCAGCCTTGTTGTGATATGGCAGGGGCTTGCCAGTCATTGAGTAAGACTCAAAATTAAGTCCACCCCTCAGGAAGGTTAGGAAGTCAGTTTGCAGTTGGATCAGACCCAAGAATAAACTAAAAGTGGGAAATGGAGAGTGAGCATCATGGCTGGGCCTTCTCATGATATGGTGGTTTTAGACAGAGATTCACTAATCATTGAGTTAGCCTCAGAATGGGATCATGCCTAACCCCATTCCTGATGTGGTGATGAAACACAATGGACAGTAAGCCAGAAGTGAAGAGTAATAAGTAACTTTATGTAGCACATTGAAGTATACAAAACACCATATGTTTATTATACATTATGAAAAGCATGTAACCCATGAAGTCCTGAAATCAAGGATGGATGAAAGGAGCCAGGCTTCTTAGCCTTAAGAAAAGGAGGCAGAACAGTGATAAGAGACTCTACAAATACATGATATAAGCCGAAAATGATGGATGGGGTTGATTTTTTTTGAATTATGACATTTGTAACCAACATACTGAAATGCCTATATAGATGTTGTCATCTTCTAGGGAAATGCCCTTAGTACTCACATGGCACATTCTTCTAAATTATCTCAAATGATGATATGTTCATCCTTTGAAGGACCAAGAAATAAGATGAATGGATCAGTCTGTAATAAATACACTTGAGGTGAAAATACAATCTGTGGCTAAAAAGTAGTGAAACAAAATTCTAAAAGACATCCAAAAATGTCATAAGTTCATGAGATGATAAATTTCACTGGCAATATGTACTGGAATATGTAGTTTGCTTTTTTTTTTAAGTGAACCTTTGGAGTCATAATTATCCATTACAATAAGTAGCAAGAAACATGAAATGCTCATTGTATAATGAGCACTATGGTACAGTACAAAGTTTAGATACACTCCCTCCCTTAGGAGACCTCAGATTTGTGTAAGCATTATTAGAAAGATGACATTAAACAGTTTTCTTTACATCTCCACAGAGGGCAGGGAAGAGAATGTGGTTTAGGTTACAGAAGAGTAAGTTTGATTTGATCCTACAGAAGATCATATCAATGGAATCATTAAACACTGACACAGACTGCCAAGGGCAATCTCCATCTATAAAAATCATTAAAAATACACAAGATAACCATCTGTCATGGGTGATTTAAGCCCTCATTTCTGAAAGTAAGTGGGCTGGACCAGGTGACTCCCTAAGGCTCTTTCTAACTATCATGCTTTTCTCTCAGGGATATGATCCATTCTTAAAAATTATAAGACATCAATGATTAGTGTTAGATAACAGCGGTGTTAGTTATAGCTTATTGAACAGATGAAGGATCTGCTAGCATTGGGGAGGTATCACCTGTATATAAAATTAGTGTTCTTGGGAAATTCAGGTTAACATCCTAAACATATTGCCAGACCTTCCCTTGCACTTTACCTCTGGAAATGTTCCATGAAAAATCAGTTGATCCTATCTCATTTAAATCAAATATTTCCTGCTATTTTCATAGTAAGAAATAGCATCATGTATTTTTAAAAGTTCCTAAAACAACATTCAGGATGAAGAATTAACATTTAATAGAGATTTTTCCAACAAGGGTTTGAGCAGATCGCTCCCACCATTGTGCTCACCCCCCCCCCCTTCCTTGCCTTAGGGAAATAAACTCTGTTTCTCTCAGAATCAAATATAAAGTTATCTGGTATTTAAAGCTCTTCAAAACCTTGTCCCTTCCTACCTTTACAGTCTTTTTACACAATGGATAGGGCACTGAACTGGAGTCAAGAAGACCTATGTTTATATCCTGCCTCAGACACTTATTAGCTGTGTGAACCTAGGCAAGTCATATATCTTTGCCTCCGATTCCTCAACTATAAAATGGTGACAGTAGCACCTACCTTCCAGGACTGTTGTAAGGATCAAATATAATATTTTTAAGTACTTAGCAACTACCTGGCACATGGTAAGTGCTATGTAAATGTTATCTTTTTTTTAAATTATAATTTATTTGGAGGCAGTGAGTTTAGATCCATGATTTCACTGATTTAAGGAACTTCTGGTGTAGAAACTCCCTAAAATTATCATAATTTAATATATTTACTGTAAATGTGAAGATATGATATCTGTCATGGATAATTTAAGCCCTCATTTCTGAAAGCAAGTGAGTGGGACGAGGAAATTCCCTGAGACTCTTTCTAACTATTATACTTTTCTCTCACGGATATGATGCCCTGTTTAAAGTGGTAGGAGGATATCAATGATTAGTGTTAGATATATCTATAAGGCAGAAGGTATCACTTGTATATAAAATTAGGACATCCTATTCATTTGTGGCATGCTATAGAATATCATTTGTGAAAGACTACCTGTTTCCTTTTTATATTTTCACCAAGGATAGTCTCAATGTATGTGCAGGTTATACACAAAGATTTTGTAAGGAGGAAAAGGTAGATACACGAGTTTCTCATTGTTGATGTCTCATCTCCATCACCTTTTTTTTTTTTATGGCTACTCATATTGTTTGTGATATTTTTCCCCATTCTTTTTACATCTTTCCCTTCCTGAGGTATCTTATAAGACAACCCTTCAATACTAAAATGACCACTCCCAAATTTGTCTTAAATGTCCCCTAATATTCACCTGTATCCACTGAAATATTAAAGTATATTTCATTCTAAGATGTTTTATTTTTATAATTTCTGTTCTCATTTTTCTTTTTCTTTCGCTCTCATTCGTTCATGTCTATTTTGTTTTCTTTCTCTCACCATCTCTCTCTTTGTCTCTCTGTCTCCTTCCCTCTGTTTCTCTCTGTCTCTGCCTCTCACACATTATGAGAAGGAACAGGTGAACTATCTAAAATATCCTATCCACCCACAGAGAGCCCAGTCTCAGAATCAAGAAGACCTGAGTTCAAGTTCTGCCACTGACAGTCCTTACTATGTCCCCTTGGGAAAATTACTTAACCACCCAGTATCCTCAAGCATTCTCAAAAACTATATATTACCATCAGTTGCCAATCTCCATTCATAGACAATTTCCTCATTAAGATTTCTTTATAATTTGTAGATGGAAAACACTGTACTTAAAGTCAGGAGGATATGAATTCAAGTATGATCATGGACATTAGCTATGTGACCCTGGGGAATTCATTTAATCACTGTCTGCCTCAGTTTCCCCATCTGAAAAATAAAGACAGTAATAGAACTTAGTTCCCAGAGTTGTTGTGGACATAAAATGATGCAATATTTATAAAGTGCTTTCCAAATCTTAAAACACTACATAAATGCTAGTTGTTACTACCATTATTAGCAGCAGCTAGATGGTGCAGTGGATAGAGTTCTGGTCTTGGAATCAGGAAGACCTGAGTTCAGATCTAAGCCCAAACAATTACCAGCTGTATGACAATGGGCAAATTACTTAACATCTCTCAGCCTCAGTAAAAGTCATGATAATAGTACCTGATTTACAAGATTGTTATGAGAACCAAATGACATAACATTGCTTTGAAAACCTAAAACATGGGGCAGAGTCAAGATGGCGGAGTAGAGAAAGGACTTCCACAGAACTCTAGCTTCCACCTCCCCCAATTCATGTAAAAGGGGACTCTGAACAAACTTTGGAGCTACAGAACCCACAAAATGACACAAAGAAGCTAACCTCCTGCTGAGGACACGCCGGCAGGCTGGCAGGAATTGGCCAGCATAGCTCTCTGGGAGCTGAGCCTAGCCCCACAGTTTAGGCCAAGGGCAGGCCTGACCAACCACTGAGTGGAAGGACTCCAGACCACCAGCAGCTGTGGCTGTTTCCAGAATTATCAACACATAGATTCTAAGGACAAAGTGAGAGGTCAGTGCAGTGTGGACTTTGGGATCCAGTAGTTGGGAGTGCTCTCCCCCCAGGGAGAGAAGCTGCTGAGGAGCCCCGCTGTGCAGCCGCCCCCACGTGGCAGCTTCAGCTCTTGGCCTGCAGAGTGTAGGGGGACCAAGCAACCAGTCTGAGGGTAATCACTCTTGCTTTAACCTGATTGGATTTGGATTGCAGTTTAGGGTGGAGGTCCTGGGGTGTTTGATCAGCTTGCCAGAGAATGTGGAGGCTTCAAAGAGGGCACACAACTAATACCTTCAGCAGCTAAGAAACCCCAGAGTTTGGTACGAAGCTCCCCTGTCTGGTAGCAGAGTTCTAATGTGGCAAAAAGCCAAAAGTCAAGTAATTGAGTGGCAAAATGAGCAGGCAAAGGAAGCAAACCAAGCAAAGCAATCCAACATTAGACTCCTATTTTGGGGACAAAAAGGATCAAAGTATGGAACAGGAGGAAGCAGCGAAGTCAGAACACCTGCACCAAAACTTCCAAGAAGCAAATAAGAGGAGTGGAGGAAAAATTGGGAAGAGAAATGAGAACGATGCAAGAAAATTATGAAATGAGAGTCAACAGCCTGACTGAGGAAAATAACACCTTAAAAAAATAGACTAACTCAAATGGCAAAAGAGGCTCAAAAAGACAATGAGGAGAAGAATGCCTTAAAAAGCCCAATTTTCCAGATGGAAAAAGAATCTCAAAAGTTCACTGAAGAGAATCATTCCTTCAGGATTAGATTAGAGCAAATGGAAGCTAGTGACTTTATGAGAAATCAAAATGCTGTTAAACAGATCCAAACAAATGAAAGAATAGAAGGCAATGTGAAATATCTCGTTGGGAAAACCAGTGACCTGGAAAATAGATCCAGGAGAGATAATTTAAAAATTATTGGACTACCTGAAAGCCTTGATCAAAGAAAGAACCTAGAAATCATCCTCCAAGAAATTATCAAGGAAAACTGCCCTGATGTTTTAGAAGCAGAGGGCAAAATAAAGGTTGAAAGAATCCACCAATCATCCCCTGAAAAAGATCCCAAAAAGAAAACTTCTAGGAATATTATAGCCAGGTTCCAAAATTCCCAGATCAAGGAGAGAATATTACAAGCAGCCAGGAGGAAACAATTTAATATTGTAGAAACACAATCAGGATAACCCAGGGTCTGGCAGTTTCTACACTGAGGGATTGAAGGGCTTGGAATGTGATATTCTGGAGGTCAAAGGAGCTGGGATTAAAACCAAGAATCACCTACCCAGGGGCGGCCAGGTAGCACAGTGAGTAAGAGCACCGACTCCAGTGTTGAGAACACCTGGAGATCGAATCCCGGGCTCAGACACTTAGCACCCACCCAGAAACACCTGGCCGTGTAACCTTGAGCAAGTTACTTAACCCCAATTGCTTAGGGGCAGCCAGGTGGCTCAGCGAGTAAGAGCACCGGCTCCAGTGTCGGGATGACCTGGATCAAATCCGGGCTCAGATGCTCAGCACCACCCCCAGAAATTATAACTGGCCGTGTAACCTTGAGCAAGTTACTTAACCCCAATTGCTTTAAAAAAAAAAAAAAAAGAATCACCTACCCAGCAAAGCTGAGTATCATGTTTCAGGGGGAAATATGGTCATTCAGTGGAATAGAGGACTTTCAAGCATTCTTGATGAAAAAAACCAGAGTTGAATAGAAAATTTGACATTCAGATACAAGAAGCAAGAGAAGCTTGAGAAGGTAAACAGGGAAAAGAAATCATAAGGAACTTATCAAAGTTGAACTATTAACATTCCTACATGGAAAAATGATAATTGTAACTTATGAAACTTTTCTCAGTATGAAAATAGCTGAAAGGAATAGAAATATGTGTGTGTGTATATGTGTGTGTGTCTATATAGGAGGGTGTATGGGCATATGAATACATATGTGAATGTGTGTATATATGTTTACAGGTATACATAGATAGAGGGCATAGGACCAATTTAATAGGAAGGGATGATACTTAAAAGGTGAAATTAAGAGGTGAGAGAGGAGTATAATGCGAGGAGATGGGGAGAGACAGAAAGGGGTAAACTATCTCATATAGAAGAGGCAAGGGAAAATGGCTACAATGGAGGGGAAGTACAGGAAGGCAAAAAGGCAAAACCTTATTCTCATTGAATTTGGCTCAGGGAGGGAATGACATACACAATAAATAGGGTATCTCACCCTGCAAGATAGTAGGAGGGAAGGGGATGAGAGGGGGGATGATGGAAGGGAGGGCAGGCTGGGGAGGGAGGGAATTTGGAAGCACCCACTTTTGAAAAGGGACAGGATCAAAGTAGAGAATAGAACAATTGGGAGGTGGGATAGGAGGGAGGGAAATATAGTCAGTCTTTTACAATATATCTACTATGGTAATGTTTTGCATAGCTACACATGTACAACCTATACTGAATTGCTTATCTTCCCATTAAGGGTGGGTGACAAGGGAGGAAGGGAATGAATCTGGAATTCAAAGTTTTAAAATCAAATGTTTAAAAATATATAAATACAATTATTAATACTATTTTACATGTAATTGGGAAATAAGATATACAGGCATTGGGGCATACAGATCCACCCTATCCTACTGGAAAAGTGGAAGGGGGTATGGGAGAAGATATGGGAGAGAGCAGATTGGAGGAGGGGATATCCTGTGGGATCGTTATTTTGGGGTGGTGAGTAGGGGAAAAATGGGGGAAAAATTTGTAACTCAAAATCTGGCGGAAATGAATGATGTAAACCAGAAGCTAATAAAGCATTTTAAAAAAAAGAAAACCTAAAACATTATATAAATATTATTATTATTATTTGATTCTTATACCAAGGAAATCACAGATCTTGGTTAAAAAAATAAATAAGATGAAAATATCAGCCTACTTAAATACTAGTCTCTAACATTAAACTGTTTGGGATAGAAATGATAAGAGGAATGCTCAGTTTAGTAAAGTTTCAATGTTTCCAGACACTTTAGAAAAATGTATTTCTCTAAAAACACAACCTACAAGGGGGCTTTAGAGGAATTGCAACATTCAGGAAATCTTTGGTCTGCTACAAAGATACTCCATGGGCAATTCTAATTAATTATAGATGCATAACTAGACCATGATTATATACTATACCATGGTGACAAGATTGGCTTTTGTCCATCCATTAAAGTACTGTAACTCATAAACATTGGGCCTGCTGCTGTGGATGCAGGTTTTCAACCTAGAAAGCTTAAGTTGCAATTTATTGGCACTTTCTGTGCTGAAAATGAGTGTACATCTGTAGCTTGGATTTCAGTTTTATCATTTAGTTGTCTTTGCCCAACTATGTTAATTATTTTTGGGCTACTTCAGCCCATCCCTAAACAATATATTTGAAACCCTCTTGAGAATGCATTGCAGAAATATTGGATTCATGAAAGGCAGAATCGAAAGTAATTCAGAATGAATTGAAGTAAATTGATTGGAATCAACTTTTATGAAGGAAATCTTCCAGGGACAATTCTGATATATTTAAAATAGCTGCTTGGAGGTGAAATCTGCATGTGCATGCCAATGAAAGCTAGATGGCAGAAATCAGAGCAGAAGCAACTGGCTTCAAGGGGTGGGGTGGGAGGAACAGTGAAAAGGGAACAGGACAAATGTTGCCAATTATAAGGTCCTAAGAAAATTTAAGAACAGAAGCATTAGAATAAAACCAAATCATGACAGTGTAATAATGGTAAATTATTTTTAAAAATAAAAATAAAATTCAAAATCCAAAGGCAAACCTAATCATTGCCCATATGTTTGATGGGTTTGGGAAACAAACCCAAAGGTGAGGGAATTTCCATTATGTGATGGATGAACCATGGTAAAGGGAAGGGAATGATTACAATTTTTCTCTTTCACCCTAATATAGAAGTCAGGGGTCTTGGATGGAAGATGAAAAATTGCAAACTAATGCCAGATGATCCCTGAAACGGTTATCAGAAAGGTCAGAGTTTCCCTCTATTGCTCTGCCCCCATAAGATGACAGCCTGCATCTCTGATTCCATATGGCTAGAAAGACACAGACAGAGTGGGAAGCTTTCATCAAACCATAGGATTCAATTTGGATAGTCATATTTCCCAATGTATAGGAATTAAGGCCCAGATAATGAATTTCCCTCCAACTTGGGCCCTAAGGTAATAGAACTTTAAAAAAAAAATTTAAAGGCAGTTAGGTGACTCGGTGAATAGGGTGCTGGTCCTGGAGTCAGGAAGACCTAAATTCAAATCTGGCCTCAGACACTCACTAGCTATGTGATGCTGGACAAGTCTCTTAACATTTGTTTGTCTTAATCCACTGGAGAAGAGAATGGCAAACTGGTCCAGTATCTTTGCCAAGAAAACACCATGTACAGTATTGGTGTGCTATGGTCCATGGGCAAAGAGTTGGACATGCAGTAGATAGAACACCAGCCCTGGAGTCAATAAGACCTGAATTCAAATCCAGCCTCAGAACAATCAACTAGCTGTGTAACTGTGGGCAAGTCACTTAACGCTGATTACCTTTTTAAAAAAATTGAGCTCCTTCTACCAATGCAGATCAATGCTTTCTCTGCAATTTCTAGGCTTACGAGAGTTGTCTAGGACACTAAGAGGTTAAGTGGTTTGCCCAAGGTTACACAGCCAGTGTATGTTAGAAACAAAATTTGAACCCTGTTCTTGACTGTGATTTAGCTTTCTATGCACTGGGTCATCTCTCTCTCTCTAAATCCATTAACAGGTAGAAAGTTCATTTAAAAGTAATCATTCAAAAAGGAGGCAGGCCACCAAAGAGTGTCTTGAAATTCATTTTCCAGATTGGATGAGGTTGCAGAGTATTAGACAAGGCAATTTCTCAAACCCTAATAATACCAATAATCTTCTAACAATAAACTCCATGAGGGTTGGCAAAGTCCTAGCTCAATTTTCTCTCTCCACCAGTGCCTAGCAGAGTATTCTACATACTTTTTAGGAACTTAATTAAGATTTGTTAAATTGAAATGAGTATAGAGGTCTGTACTTGTGACACCTAGTTCTGATCAGATAGGACAATTCTAATTCTAGGAGCATAATTATGCCATTAAGAGGGCCATGATGATCTCAGAGTTAAATTCATTTTCAGTCCAACCAGAGATTCTGTATCCATCAAGAATACTCAGTATGACCACAAAGAACACCCAGAACCATGAAGCCTCCAGAAGTTCCTCTGAATTGGAAATTAGTGTAGGATTGTCCTCAAACATCTTTTTTTTTCTCCTTCCCATTCAGATTGCACACCCCCATGACTGGGTCAGAACCACCCTCCTGGGTAGGGCACTATTTTCTGGGATTTGAGCATTCTCCCAGTTGTGGTTTAATCAATTCCATAATCTAGTGGTTCAATCTGAAAGTTCGTGGGGGAGCTGAAGAAATTAATTGTCCCAGGGGCGGCCAGGTAGCACAGCGAGTAAGAGCACCAGCTCCAGTGTTGAGAAGACATGGAGATTGAATCCCGGGCTCAGGCACTTAGCACCCACCCAGAAACACCTGGCCGTGTAACCTTGAGCAAGTTACTTAACCCCAATTGCTTAAAAAAAAAAAAGAAATTAATTGTCCCAATTATAGTACACTGAAAAACAGCTTTAATCATTGTAAAAACATTGCTGGGGGTGGGAAGAACAAGAAGGAGGGATGGTCTTCATCTAAAATACTCAAGGTTGGTGTGGCTAGGTGGCTCGGTGAATAGAGCACCAGCCCTGGAGTGAGGAGGAACTGAGTTCAAATCCAGCCTCAGACACTTGACACATTTACTAGCTGTGTGACCTTGGGCAAGTCACTTAACCCCAACTGCCCTCCAAAAAAAAATACTCAAGGTATATCTGCCTGGTCAAGTGAAGGGTTTTCTTAATCATATACTTGTTTTAAGGAAGTCTGGTGGACTGAGTTGGGAGTAGGGAGATCAGAATGAGAAGATAAAGGTGAGTGGGTAGTGCTAGATCCACCCCCCCAAAAATCAGCAAAACACTTTTAGTAGACAGAAGAAACACAAAAAAGTATAGAAGAGGACATAAATAGAGCAACTCTGTTATTATCTTGTTAAATTTTGCATGTTTATAACTTTTAAGAAATAAACCATATGTAGCAAAAGTTCAATTTCCCATACAATTTTATTTCTTGTTCTTTGCATATAGAAATGTTTGTGTTGATTATTGATAAATTCACAATGAAAAATATATTTTTTAAATCTGCACTTTGGATGTTTTTTGCACACTGAGAAAATGAGATAATATTTATAAAGAGTTTAGTACAGTTTCTATGTAAATGGTAGTTATTATTATTAATATTATTGCATTGACAAGATAAGAGATTAAAAATTTTTAAATTTGTAATTATTTGCATTCTCCTTATCATTTCACTTTAAAAAAATTATTTGCTAATAGTAGAAATGGCCTTTGGCAATTATCTATACTTCATAACACCATGATATAAGAATTGTACTTCTACTAATTTCATTATTTCCAAAATAAGAAGAGAACAAAGAAATTATGGTTTTCTTCAAGTTGCCAAACAAGGGTTAGAAAATCTTTTGAAACAAGGCTTTATATTATTATCTTTGTCATTATTGTTGTTGCTACTTCTACTCCTATAATCATCCTAGTGCCTTAAGGCTTACAACACACTTTGCAAGTATTATTTTGCTAACCTTGACAACAAACCTTTGAATTTTACCTTGTAGGTTTATCATTCCCATTGTACAGATAAGTAAACTGCAGCGCAGAGAGTTTAAGTGATTTTCCCCTGGCCCAACATCTAATGAATATTAAGGACTCAAACCCAGGTCTTCCAATTCTAACGACAACATTTTGTCTACTATGGTGATCTCATCAACCCCCACGGGTTAAATTATTATCTCTATACTGATAATGCTTAAATCTACTTATCCAGTCCCAACCTCTCTTCTGATCACCAAGTCTTTCTTGCTTCTTCAACTGTCTCTTGGACATCTGTCCAGAGATCTTAAATTCAAAATGTCCAAAACTGAACTTGTTATCTTGCCCTCCAAAAGTTCCCTTTCCAGGACAATGCTAACCTCCTGCCAGCCTGGCTCACAAACTAGATATTGTCCTTGATGCCTCACTCTTTTTTATTCCCTATAACCAAACTATTGCCAAGGTCTATCAATTCTATTTTTACAACATCTTTGCCTATATAGCCTTCTCTCCTCTGATGCTGCCACTACCCTGAGGCAGCTCCCCTGCCACCCTTGATCTTGCACTTGAACTATTGCAATAGCCTGCTGCTTGGTCTGCCTGCCATAAATGTCTCCCACTCCAGTCTGTCCTCTATTCAGCTGTCAAAATAATTTTCCTAAAACACACATCTGATCATGTCATCCCCTCCTCAATAAATTCCAGTGGCTCCCTACTACCTCCAGAATCAAATATAAACTCTTGTGTTTGCTGTTCAAAGCCCTTCATAAACTGCCCTTCCCACCTTTCAGTCTTCTGAAAGTCTTCATCCCCACATACATATGTTCTTTAATCCCATGATTCTGGCCTCTTTACTATTCCTTGAATAGCTCAAGAAAATGAGTTCAAATCCAGCCTTGTATACTTACTAGCTGTGTGACCCTGGGCAAGTCATTTAGCCTCTGTTTGTCTCAGTTTAACTGCAAAATGAAGATAATAACAGCACCTACCTCCCAAAGGTCAAATAAGGTAACATTTGTAAAGTGTCTAGCACAGTACCTGGCACATAGCACATGCCATATAAATGCTTATTCCCCTATTCTCCCCTTCAAATGAGCCATCTTCCGACTCTGGACATTTTCACTGACTGACTTCCATGCGCAAAATGTTCTCCCTTCTCATCTCTACTTCCTGGCTTCCTTAAATTCCCAGCTAAAAGTTGTGCTTTCAGCAGGAAGCCTTTCCCGATCTCTTTCGAGTACTTCTGTTGATTGTTCCTTCTATTGATTATTTCCGTGTCTAGCTTCTTTGACATAGTTATTTGCATATTGTCTACCCGGCACCATTGTGAGCTCCTCAAGAATGAGGACTGCCTTTTGTCTTTCTCTGTATCCCGAGCACTAGGCACAGCACCTAGCAATATTGTAAGCTCTTAATAAATGTGTATTCTGGGGCGGCCCGGTGGCTCAGCGAGTAAGAGCACTGGCTCCAGTGTTGGCACCACCGGGAGATCGAATCCCGGGCTCGGACACTCAGCACCACACCCAGAAATAACTGGCCGGGTAACCTTGAGCAAGTTACTTAACACTGATTGCTTAAATAAATAAATAAATAAATAAATGTGTATTCTGGGGCGGCCCGGTGGCTACCGGCTCCAGTGTGGGGATGACCTGGGGATCAAATCCAGGCTCAGATACTTAGCACCACACCCAGAAATAACTGGCCGGGTAACCTTGAGCAAGTTACTTAACCCCGATTGCTTAAAAAATAAATAAATAAATGTGTATTCCCTGACTGACTAGGACTATGGCAGACTGTCTAACTGAAGCAAAGTCATCTCTTCCTCATGTTCGTTCTTTGTTCTTGAAGAGGACCAATAACATCAAGAGGGGGATTAATTGACTTGCTTGTGAATTGGATTTGAGTCAAAGTCATAACCTCACATTCTCCAGAGTCATCAAAGTCCAATGGCAAGACAAAGGTCAAGACAACTGGCGATGCTATGAATAATAACTTTTACATAGTGCTTTAAGATTTCCAAAGAGCTTCATGAATATTCTCATTTTATCCTTGCAACAACTCTGGGAGGTAAGTTCAGTTATTATCCCCATTTTTACAGGTGAGGAAACCGAGGCAGTCAGAGGTTAAGTGGCTTGTCTAGAGGATGAATCTTTTAGAAAATAATTCTGCCCCAATTTTATACTTCTCTGGCATGGATATGGCTGAAGTAAAGACAGATTATGAAGATCAAGCCAAGAAACTAGTAGAATTAATGGAAAAATTAATGGAAGTGTTGATTAAGTACTTAATATGTAACAATCACTGTGCTATATATGCACTGACTATGAAACCCAGTGCCTGCCCTCAAGAAGTTTACATTCTGATGGAAGAGACAACATTTGGTGATGGTGATAGAATTGATGGCAAGCTGGAAAGAGATGTCAGACAAAAACTCAGTCTCACTTTTCATATTTCTTTGTCTTTAATAAAATTAGAAAGACAAAATTCATTTTGTTCTTTTCTGGTATTCTACTAATATTTGCCTTTGGCCCTTTTCATTACCCGTGAAAGATTTTTCCTCCTACAGGGTAATTTCTCAGTCACAAGAAAAAGAGTGGAGCAGGGTAGCTAGGTGACACAGTGAATAGAGCACTAGCCCTGGAGTAAGGAGGACCTGAGTTCAAATCCGACCTCAGACACTTAACACGCATTAGCCATGTGACCTTGGGCAAGTCACTTAACCCTGATTGCCCTGCCTTCCCCCGTCCAAAAAAAAAATAAAGAAAAGAAAAGAAAAAAGTGGACAGTTGATGGGCTCCGTGTTTTTCATTGCTTCACTGTGTGACTAGAAAAACAAAAATGATCTAGCTTGATGGAGTTGATGATTTACCAGCATCCTGTACTTCCAGCCCAAGAAGATAGAACTGTAGCCTGTCATCTTATAGATATAGCCTGCTCAATTATTAACATCAATTAACACAAGGACTGGAGAGCATAAGGCCTCATCTGATGCCCCGGACCTTAGTCAAATCTTGTTTCTTCTCATTTGTAAACTTTCAAACTTGTCATTCAAAATAGTTCCTTCCTTTGAATGTTTGTTTAGTTTAGTTGGGGTTTTTGGGGGGGGAGGGAAGGGAGATGGATAGTTGGGAGGAAGGATGCAAAAGAGGCAGCACTGACAACAGTCCAAGACTTGGAGTCAAAGGACCTGGGCTCCACTCAGCCCTGCCATTTACTACTTGTATTAACTTGGGAGTCAATTCACCTCTCTAGGACTCAGTTTCCTCATCTGTAAAAATGAGGTTGGATGGGGTAGCTAGGTGTCACAGTGAATAGAGCACCAGCCCTGGAGTCAGGAGGACCTGAGTTCAAATCTGGCCTCAGATGTTTAACACTTACTAGCAGTGTGACCTTGGGCAACTCACTTAACCCTAATTGCTCTGCCTTCCCCCCTCCAAAAAGCAAAAAAAAAAAAAAATGAGATTGGTATTCAGATTACCTTTAGGTTCCCAAACAGCTCTTAAAAACCACACTACACCAACAGATGGGTGACTTTTCTCCCTTCCCATTGTATCCCAAAGAAGTACCCTGGTTTCCCTAAACCCGGCCTTAATAAATAGGTCTACCGTTTTAAAACATTCTTGTTGGTTGAGGCTTGAGGACAGTTTCCATATAGATAGGGAGCAATTTTTCAAACCTTAGCCAAGATTTCTATTGAGAGTTGATTTCTATTGAGAGTTTTTCTATTCTGTAGGAATCATGAAACTAATTAGAACTGAGACCAGGCTGGATCAATAACTTATGCTATCCTGTCAGTAGGATGTTTTTGTTGAGTTTTTAAAAATATTCTCCTACAATTTAATTATGACTCTCACTATTTAAAAAGCCCATATTATTTCATCTGAGATAGTCTGAGGTCCCATCCCCTCTAACATTCTGTGATTTGAGCAGTACTGGATTTGTCTTCATTTTAAAAGGATGTATAGAGAGGCAGTTACAATAATGACACTAATTTCCTTTTTTTATAGGACTCTAATGTTTATAGATTGCTCTCCTCAAAATAACCCTATGAGAGGAGTGCAAGAATTACAACCTGACCACAAATTAGAAAACTGAGTCTCAGAGAGATTAACTAATTTGCTGGCTCAAGTCAGAGCTAGTAAGGGACAAAACCAGAAACAGGACCCAAGTCTTCTGTCTCCAGATTCAGTCTTCCTTCTACTACAGCAGATAGTGATCTCTTCAAAGGCTCCACATTTGTGGTTGTGGGTCATTCATTGGTGATACTCCCTCTCCAAGAACAAACACATGTCTTCTATGCCAGAAACCAAAGGTAAACACAACAAAACAGAAAGAAAGAAGCAATGCATTTTCCCAAACGTGTATTTGGACTCACAAGCAAAGGCATTTAATACCTTCTGAAAGAGGGGATCCAATGAACCATCACCAGATCATTAATTAGCATTACTGGTCATTATGTATTTTCTTCTTGCTCAGAGAGACTTTGGAAAGAGTTCTAACTAGCAAAGGTAAATTTGCTTTTCTTTTACCTCATTGATCAGCACTAAATGTAGAAAATTTTTGGAGATATAAATATAATTTGTAACTCGTCCTTCAAGGACATTGTCACTGAGGCTTTGTGGCACTTGGAGGCAGTGGGGAGTGTCTGTAAGTAGGTTCATATGACTTTCTAGGGGCTTTTGACCCTGGAAAGGAACTATCTTTTACTAAGGAACTAGGCATCCCAAAACCCACATGTAGAGACAGAGGAAAGGGAGGCTTGTGAGCCACCCTTTTCCCTGATGTTTCTTCTATTGATCTGTTGAGAACTAAGGAACTGGGTGCTACCTTAAGGACACAAAGCAGGAGAAGTCATGAGAAGATATTTCAAGGAATGGATAGGAGATAGCTGAGTGGAGTAGAGAGTAAACTATGGCTAAAATTATTAGAATCCAGGTCACAGTACCTGTCTTTCTTTATAACTCTTATAACTATAAGCACTGACGAGGAAAAACCACAGATCTTTGTCCATCAATTTAATTTCTTCTTTGTCCTCCAAATATAAGTAGAGAGGGAAAAAGGAAACTCAAACTCTCCTCCCTCCCCTCAGCTTCAGCCATCATGGCCAGGGAGTAGAAACTTAATACTTCAAATGTGTATTTGTGTTTCCAAGCCATTGAAAACTTTTATTAAAGTATGTAGCCATTATAGTGATAATGAGCTCTTCAGGGGGCTCCACATTGATGTTGTGGGTCACACATTGATGATGCTCCCCCTCCAAGAACAAATATGCCTATTCTACAACAGGCATCAAAGGTAAACATGAGGAAAAAGAAAGCAATACATCTTCCAAGACTTGAGTATTTGGACCCATTAAAAAGTGAAGTGGGGATACCCTATGAGTTTGAGAGAAGAATATTAATCCCAAAGGGAAAGGAGATTTTCTTCAGCTCAGGCTAAGATGTGTGTGTGTGTGTGCCCATGCACGCACATGCATGAACTCTTATGCAGGTAGCAAGGGGAAGAGAAGATAGAGAAAATAGCTTCTGCAATCTTAATAATCTCTGAGAAATTCACATCCCATACTTCTTGTGGACGCAGGAAAGAGACCTAACAAGGAAACAAGCCAGTAGCAATAAGCAATTAATGTATTTGTTTAGATGTCCATCCTGCAAATAGCACAAAGTCAACATTCTACCTAATTACAAATAAAAACCCACCCATGTACAAAAGAATGTATTCTCTTATAACTCTAGCAGAATTATAACTGAATACCCTCTGATCTCTCAGATACAAAAAGAAGGCAACAAATTCACTTCAGAATTTATGGTGGTAAATTATTGTCTTTCTATAGGAGTTCCTTTCCCTAAACTCTGGAGTCGATATAATCCAGTCATGACTCCATTCTTCATGATTCTCTTTTGTTTCCACATTCTAACACGGCTCCATGTCCGGTCTCTCCTGTATCTACTCTTGCCACTGGTGATATTGCTTCTCTACTCCCAAATCCACTTGATCCCTTGTTTATGCCACCTTATATATTTCTTGCTTTCTACTTTTCAAAACCTATCACTTGTCATTGTTGTTGTTCAGTCATGTATGAGTTTATGTGACCTCATTTGGTGTTTTTTTTTTTGGCAAAGATACTGGAATAGTTTGCTATTTCTTTCTCCATTTCATTTTACAGACAAGGAAACTGAGGCAAACAGAGTTAAGTGACTTGCCCAGGGTCACTTAAGTAAGCATCTGAGGCCAAATTTGAACTCAGAAAGATGAGTCTTCCTGGCTCCAGGCCTGGCACTCTATCCATTCCACAAAGACAATATCTTCACTTGGTAATGTTACCACCCAGAACTCAAGCAGAGTCTTGGGAAATATAATCCATAGAATTTCTCCCATAGCCAAAGCTCTCTTGATCTCATGCATTGTGAGAAATGAAGTCCTACAAACATGACCACTATGCTAATACATCTTTCGCCCAATTGAAAAAACAAAGTTGTCCCTGAAAATCTCACCAGGTTCACAGACACATCTGTTGAAGCATTACATAAACAGTAATTAGGGTGTAGCATCATTATAGGCAATTATCCCAAATACAGAGTATACATGCAGGTACATAGTAAATAGCATTCATATTTGCGTTGTATATAAAAAACAATACACAGAAGTTGTATTATCCAACAAGAATTTTTAAGTGCTTAGCATGTTTCAGGCACTGCATAAACATAATACTTAAAGAGAAGTTGCATATCATAAACCAAATGTGTAATATAAAACATACAATACATTGTATCACATAACAGGGTTTCACCCAGGAGATTAAATATAGGGGTAACATGAAATAACATCACAAGCAGAAGCTATATACAAAATACACATCACATAGAATTTACAAATAGGCATCATCTGGCTACATGTGTAGTAACATATCTTATTATTCTGAAGCTTGATCACCAGCCAGAAAGTCTTGGCACTTCTGTGGTTTCTTACTGTCCATTATCTACCCACAATATCCTCAGACCCAGTGACCTGATCTCAATCCTAAACCATAGATGGTCAAGGATGGCTATTGCTGTCTCCATGACCTAATAATTTAGCCTCTACAAAATTATCCTCTGTTCCCTTCAGTCCTCCACAGCTAGAGGGTTGGGTAAAAAAAATGGATAGCCTCTGGACTCAACTATCTCCCTGATCTAGACAGGAGTACTTATGCCCAGACATCCTTGGCAGACATTCCTGTCCTCTAAAAAGTACAAAGAAATGCTCTACATATAAGCCATCGTATGACTCCAACTATCTATCTGCAACTGTTGTATGACACTTTCTTGGTACCTCCTTTCCCTATCTTCTATCACTCCTGTTCTCTTGGCAGTCAGAGAAAAATTGCCCAATAGGCATCAGACTTTTGTTATGAATAATCTTTGTAAGGTCCAAACCATTCCCTGGGACTATCTGGTAGGGTTGCAGATTGTCCAATCTTTCAGCTACTTGGTATGACTTAATTCCCCACCAGCCCTCTATCTGGTCTTTTCCCTAGACTCCAGGATTTCATAATAGGACTGTCTCCCGAGCTGGAATTCCTAGCACATGCTTTCTCCCCTCTGACATCTCCTGAACTTACTCCATACTTAGCCATGAGATCTTGAAAATGGTGGACAATGTCTTTTCAGAGCCCACTTGCCCTGTTCTTCAACCCTGCTGTCCTGCTGTGTCAAAGAATTCACCTAATTCTCCTATTGAATGTTAAGATCTTAAATGCCTAGCATAGAGTATTACATAATACAGATATTAAATTTAATTTAATTAGTCAGTTTCTTGTCACTTCTTAGATTAGTAGGCCATATACTGAATTTATAAAAGAATAATGCCAAGGATACCTTACCACCACCTTCTGAGAACGTTTTCACTGGAGTGAGTGGTAACAGATCAGAACCAAAATAATCTCTCTATTAGGTTCAGAGAAAAAGGTTTCTGGACAAGATTTGTACCCCATAAATATTTATGGATACCTAAAACTGTAAGTAAGTGATAAGGATGAGATTTGGAGTTATAACCCTGGGCATTTCCTTTAAGATAAATAGAAATGAAATGCTTGGGCCTCATTTTATCCCCTTTCTTGCTTTATCCCCTAACATTAGCTTTTGGTGAAACACACCTGCAACATAATTGCTCTATTCTCTTTAGCAGCAAAGTAGAGTAATTGAGAAACTGAGTCAGGAATCATAGAAATAAAACCATTTCAGCTCTATATGACTTTAGCAATTGGGGATATGTTTACCTGTATCAACCATGTACTATCTATATGTATCTGCTTTAATTGAACTTGATTTTAAGTTCCTCTCTGGAAAGGGTCACATCTTACTTAAAGTCTTTAGAACTCAACAGGCCTAATAGAAGGCCTTTGGTAGCAGAATTGGAATAGCTACTTCAATCAACCAACCAGCAATTAATTAGTAGACTCCTAATATGAGCCACGCCTCATGTTAGGTGCTGAGGATACAGAGACAAAAATGAAATAGTCCCTATCCTTGAAGAATTTACATTCCCTTACAGGAGTGAGAATGACAGGTACACAGATAAGTAAATTATACAAAATAAACACAAAGTAATATCAGGAAGAAGAAAAGGAACTAACAATGGAGGAAATCAAGGAAAACCTCCTATAGGCAGCAACACTTGAGTTGAAAGGAGTTTGGACTGAACTTAGACTGAACAAATGGGTAAAAATGAAAGAGATCCATAGAATGAATGGTGACCCCTGTCTTTTCACTGATCTCACCCCTAAGAGGCATTGAATAACTGCTTGCAGATTGACTAGTTGGACCTGGAATCAGAATGACCATCATTCATTATTCATTTATTAGTTGTTCAATCAGCAAGCTTTTGTTAAGCACCTGCAACATATATACAAAGCATTGTTCTAAACCTAGAAGGTATAAGGACAAAAGGAGAACAGTCCCTGACTCCAAAGAACTTGCCTCACTTCATCTCTGGCACATACTAGCTGTGTAACCCTGGGTAAGTCATTTCGCATCTCTGAATCTCAGTTTCCTCATCTGTAAAATGAGAATGATAATAACTCCAGAACCTACCTGACACAGTTCTTTCAAGGCTCAAATAAGATACAATAGGTAAAGACTCTACAAAAGTCAAACTGTTATATCAGTATTAGTTACTAACTTCTGTAAGGTCAGAGGATAACCACAAAGGCCAATTCCTCCCAACTTACCCAAGTCCTCATTTTTTGAAGCCCAGTGAAAGGCCAATCACAACTGTTATTGTAAACCATAATCTCAAATAATTTTTCTCCTAATGAACCATAAGTTATGACTATCCATGTATTAGCATATTATTTCATTATTCAACGAATCTCCATCCTCCACAGTGAAGGAATAAAGAAAAAGTTCACCTAATAAAGAAAGGTTAGATCCTAATTAGAAGCATGTAGCAGACTTTGCTGTGTGTCATCTACCCCTGCCAATTGTTCTCGGGTTGACCTTGGTTAGTATTAAAGGACAGTGGTTTGAAAACACGTCTCTTTCTTTCACTGTCCTTTTCTCAAAAAATACCAGCACCTTCCAAAGACCACCAGAAGAACTGTTCACTCCTCCATCCCCACTCCTGTAGCCCAATTCTGAAGGGACTGCTTATAGGACCAGAAGGCATAGATTTAGAGCTGGAGGGGACCTTAGAAGCCAACTAATCCAGTTGTCTCATTTTACAGTTGAGGAAAATGGGGCCCACAGAAGTTAGACAGATTTCCCGTGGTTACACAGGTAGTAAGTGGAAGAGCTAGGATTTGAACCCAAGTCCCCTGATTCCAAATCCAGTATTCCCTCCATTGAATCACCACTGTTAGGAAGTTGATATTTTTAAACTACATATAGGACCTTGGCCAGCAAAAATTACCCAAGTTCCCCATGAAGTCAGTAACAGACATAAAGATCTTCCATACTCCAAAATATCCACAGCAGCACTTCTTGTGTTAGATAATATAAATTTATTAAACATTTCATACATGTCAGCTAGATGGTAGCTAGATGGTAGAGTAGATAGAGCACTGGTCCTGGAGACAGAAGACCTGAGTTCAAATTTGAATCAGATACTTACTAGCTGCGCAACCCTGGGCAAATCACTTAACCCTGTTTGCCTCAGTTTCCTTGCTGTAAAATGAGCTGGAGAAGGAAATGACAAGCCACTCTATTATCTTTGCCAAGAAAACCCCAAATGGCGTCCCAAAGAGTCAGACACGACTGAACAACAATCTGTCAGGGACTGTGGTAAGCACTGAGAATACAAAGAAAGACATAGTCTAATAGGGGAGACAAAGAAAAAGTGTTAATAAAGAAATAGAAACAATGAGGTGCTAGAGGAAAACTGTGGCATCTGAATATAAAGGAATTTTATTGCACATAAGAAATGAACAAATCACAAAAAAAAAAACACATGGGAAGAATAATCACTAAAAGGGAAACAAACTCTAAGTAACTGAAAAATCAGTATTGGTCCCAGAGAACAA
Source organism: Petaurus breviceps papuanus (assembly GCF_028583685.1). NCBI lineage: Eukaryota > Metazoa > Chordata > Mammalia > Diprotodontia > Petauridae > Petaurus > Petaurus breviceps. Next base: position 54,788,521 of record NW_027187391.1, read on the forward strand.
ACAGAAAAAAAAAAAAAAAAAACCTCCTTCATCTCTGCAGAGAGTCAGGGAAATAACAGGACTAAAACCCATCAGTCGGAGCCATTGTTGTTGGGAGTTTTGCCTCAACTTTTTATTTTATTTGCTTCTGTTCTTATGAGTGAGTTCAATTTCAGAGAGAAGGATCCGTATTTCCAGACATGACTGAGAAGTGCTGGTAAATGTTTAGAAACTGGCCCTCCAAAGGGAAACAATATATACATGATGCACTTTTAAATTTAATCTGCCTTATTAACTTTTTCCCATCACTTTCTTACATGTGTACAATCAACAAAACAATAAATCAATCCCCAATTTTTAGTGTTTGTTTATTTTCAAGGTGTAAATGCTCACACTGAAAATTTAGCAATTCTAGCCCGTAATAGCTGGCTCCAACAAAACCGTGATTGTGATGTAAAAACAAAGGCATCTACAAAACTTATTGAAAAAAAAATTACACCCCATCCCTTCTGTGGGCAATAAATCTGAATATCATACACAACTAAGGTCTAAACAAATGTATTTTGAGACCTAATATAGAGAGTGGGGCCTGGCCATCATCACTCTAATCAGCATCAGTTCAGTCATAAGCAACTCACAAAGTTGAAGGCAATTGACCCACCAGCCTCAGTAGCTTCTTCCTTATAAGGGCTGAATCTTGGGTAGACATGCTGGAAAGGCTCTGAGATAGGAATATTGCCTATACATGATGAGGGGGGAAAATTACTTCATAAAAACCATTTTTTAAATCCCTTGTTCGTGTGATCATCATGTAACTGAGTCTGTGATTTGATAATGAGATCGTCTGTGGCTTTATAGAATTACTTAGTCTATCTTGCTTGCTGCCCAGACATTGAGGGGGAAGTCCATGGAAAAGTTCTATAAATGCCCTCTGAGCACTCTTGCATCCAAGGGATTGAGTCAGCACTTTGGAAAACTCTGGTGCTTTGGAAAATTTCCATCAGTTCTAGAGAAGTCAATATGACTTTCAGAGACAAGAAGACCAGAAAGGAGAAAAGGGGAGATTCAAAGAATAAATTCATTGTTTATAAAGTTCAATTTTTAGTGAGACCTAATTTTACCAAGGTTCAATGTGAATTAGATGCTAGGTGACTGCTTATTACTGCAAATGAGAAGTGTCTGGAAAATAGTCACAAAAAGAATAGAAAACTGTGTGGAGTCCAAATGACTCCAGAATTTTTCTTTCCTTCCATTTTAGATTCCTGTTCTCTATTTTAACCCAAATAATCCTCCAAAAGTCCTTAGACTCAGGAAACAGTGGAGAAAGCAGAGGTTTTTTGGGGGGAGGGGAGGCGGGATTTCATTAAAAACCAACACAAGAAAAATTCAAATTAACATACATTAGTAAAGATGGGTGAAGAGAGAAACTGAGAATTGTCTAAGGCAAATCAGGTTTGGTTTTATAAACCTAATCTTGTGTTTGGGGGGTAGTTCCTAGCAACAGTGATAAGAAAACTCAGAAAAGGTGGGAATGAGAAAGGCGATCAGTTCCTCCCACTTTGGGGACCTGTTAGTAGCCAAATTCTGCACACCACTTAGCGTGTAAACCCCACACCCACGCACATGCACACAAACATGTCTTTGGTTCCACTTTTATTCATCAAAGACACTCAGGCCACTGCTATCCTTTCCTGGTGAATCATAACTATGTTTGCCCACTCTATTATGTGCCAGCTTAGTCACCTGCAGAAATGTCTTGTGTAGGCACAAGCATAGAGTATGGGCCAGGTGTACCACCGCGACCCAAGGTTAGGTGACTTGCCCAAGGTCACACGGCTAGTAAGTGTTAAGTGTCTGAGGTTGGATTTGAACTCAGGTCCTCCCGAGTTCAGCCTGTGCTCTATTCACTGCGCCACCTAACCCCCCCTTCCCCCGGCATATTCCTACTGATTCTACCCTCCTACCTCAGAGTTTTGTCTCCTTGGAAGGGCCAATAAGAATACTTGCATCAGGGAGTGCCCACATTGTTCCCTGCCCAAGCTTTAAGTTGCCATTTGCTTCTAGGCCTGTGGAATTATGTACCAAAGGCATCCAGGAAGCTAATGGTCCTTTTATTTTATACTCCTTTCTAAGGTGCTATCTTTGAACTCCATTTCTTAGTTTCTACTTTTGTGTCAAATTAATTGGCACAGAGACAAAGAACTAAATTCATTCTCCATTTCTGGATCTTTGCTTTGAGATTGTTGTGCCTTTTAAATGGTCATAGCCTTGCTTGAGGAATAGTCCTTGGAGCTATGCTACTACAACAGGAATTTTCAGTATCATTTCTTTTCAGAAATTATCATAGTACTTTGAACAGGGCTGTATGACCTTGCCAAAACTTATCTTTTATAGGATGAGACCCCTCCTTCAGGAATGTCAGAAATACTGCCATACTATTAAAAGCTTCATAGCTGTATCTCACCAAGTGATATATGTTTCTTAGTGGCAGTGTGTGTGTGTGTGTGTGTGTGTGTGTGTGTGTGTGTGTGTGCAGGCAGGGTGGTGGTGGAATGAATCACTCAAAAGTGGGGGTAAGGGAGGAATTGACTTTCTGGCTGCATCACACAAAGCAACACTTTTTAAAATTGCAGGATAGAGGGGACTGTTTATATAACCAAGTATTTAAGTGTTTATAGGAATCTTAAAGAGAGGTTCTTGGAAAAAAAAAAAGATGCTCACCTGGAATTATAGGGGAGCTTCCCAAATCTTCCATGACTCAAGCTGATTCTAAGCAACCTTTTGGGCCTTAACCAACTCATCAAACACAATAAGGTAACAATGTAAAATAGTGTAAAAAAAAGTTTTAATAAACACACTAGAATTTGAACACTTAAATATTAAATTTTGGAAACTCCTTCTGGTGAATCTTCTTCAGTACCAAAAGCATTTATATATTTTAATATTGCAGTCATATCAAATCTCTATCCTTGGAAGGTGAGTTTGGTTTGTAGAAAAAGCCAGAAGTCATTTGCAACCAATTCTGCATTCAAATGATACCAGTTTGGATGGGTTTCTTATGTAGCTTATAAAATAGTTTTTAAAAGCAATTCAAAAAAAAAAAAAAAAAGAAAGGTTCAAAGTAATAGTAGCATTGTTGGAACAAATTGTGGTGAGGTGAAAAGAGAACTGAATTGAGGTCTGAATCCCAGCTTATTAATGGTGTGACCATGGGTCAGTCACTTAAATTTTCCAAGCTCAGTTTCTGTATCTATAAAATGGAGACATCAATGCTTATTATACTCTTGTCTCAGCCGGCTTCTGTGAGTGTTCCAGGCAGCCACTTTGAAAAGCAACACAGATTCAAATATTTCAGTTCTGCTAGGCTGCTTATTTTGTCTCCTTTACAGTAACACCAAATAGAAATGCAATTGCTTTGGCAACTGTATTAAAAAAGTAGTTTAAAGCAAACATTTTAAGACTTGGTGTTATTTCACTAGGGAGCAGCAATTTTACATTTTCCAAACTGGTGGAAATGGAAAATTAGTTGCCTTGAAGCCCATATAACTAATTAGCAAGTACAGGGTCATAACGGATAAGCTCTTTACAATTGCTTATGTTTCCTGGCATTCATAAGCTGCTGAGAACAAATGCTAAAGTTTTAGTTTTGAACATGCTTCTAATGCCAGGACCATTTGGGGGTTAGCTGCCACCTGCCCCTTCTCTCATTTATTGATAGAAAATTGAGCTCATTAGGAGACAATTGGGAACTTAAGTAGCTGAGAAATATCAAGGTTTGTCCCATGCAAATCTCTGCCATCACAGAGACTAGGGAGCTCTTATTCCATCCAAAACATTTCGAGCTGCTTTTGGCTCAGTTCCTGAGTAGATGTTTGCATGTTATAAGAGACAGATTGAAGATTGATAGATAAACACATACATACATATAGATATATCTGCATATTATAAGGGACATATTGGAAGATAGATAGATACATACATACATACATACAGATATATAGAGTTATGTCATCTCTAAATTGACTCCTTTTTTTTTGACAGTTTCTGAAACAACTGCACACCTCACTGAAATTAGCACAAACTTGTCCTCTGATCCAGCACTGAAGAAAGAGACACTTTCTACCTTCCCTGCTGACCAAGTACAACCGTGATTCATGAGACAGACTAACAGGAGGCTGTGATGGAATCTCAGCTGTGTGTTTGGGAACACAGAAGTGTCACCCAGGAAACCAGGGCTGTAAGGTCTATGGACGTCTCTGAGGAGTTGGTCTACTGTCCGTGAACACATGTGAAGTTTGGCATTGAGCTAAAAGGGTGTGTGTTTCTAATGAGCCAAAGTCAGGGAGAAATAGTAGGTAGGAGGAGCCTTAGACATCCTAGAAAACATCAAGGAAAGAAGAGCCAGGCACCTAGCTGCAAAGAGCCTTTCAGATAGCAGCACATAAGGGTGTTCCACTCAATCATCCACCTGTCACTTAGGGGTTTTGGCTGATGTCTCTCACCCACTGGAACAGAACAGCACTCAAGGACCTCAGAGTGGTTTTTTTTGTCTGAAGGTGAGTGTTGACTGTCCTCACCATCATTTGTTGGGTGTTTCTTTGAAATTAGTCCATTTCTAATGTTGTATTGCTAATGGAGCTTAGATTTACATTTGATTCTGAAAAAAAAATGTAATTAAAGTTATGTTTCCTTTTGTTTAGAAAAAAAAATTATGTTTTTGTTATATCTTATTGGAAATTCCTTCCTCTCAGAATGTCATAGGTCCCTTCATGGCCAGCTCAGATGCTAAATTCTTCAGGAGAACTTCCCCCCAATTGCATATGTTGCACTTACTTATGGATGTACTTGTTTCTCCCCTGTGGAAATGTAAGTTCCTTGTAGGGAGGGAGCAGGAACTGTTTCATGTTTGTCTTTACAAATCTCAATATCTATTGTACAAATGAAGTGATAGAAAAAGATAGGAACAAGAACTGTGATTTCATGGCATAGGAACTCTCAAGAACAGAAACTCCTTCTACTAATGCCAGTCAGTACATTCTCTGATCTATAGTCTTAGAGAGTTGGCTAGAGCACTGAGTGGTTAAGTGACCTAGGGTCACCTAGCCAATGTGTCAAAGGTAGGACTTGAACCTGCTTTTCCTGACTCTAAGAACTATCTACTATGTCTTGTTGTCTTTCAGTTATATAAGAAGGTTAACCAAACTTGTGAGTGCTCTCAAAATATCTTGCCAAATGTGGATGGATAAATCAAATTCCCTTCCCTAGGAGGAGAAAGAAAATTTAGGGCAAATTCACATGAGCAGAAAGAAAGAACGTTCTGAGTTACAATCCTAAATTCTTGATCAGATCTGTAGGCTATCCAGAAAATGTGACCCTTCAGAGGCTCCAAGTTTTATGTCAATTAACAGAAAAAGAATCATCTGCTTTCTCCAAGTGGTTTCACACCACCTTTCTGGTGGCAGGGTGTCATCCAAGTAAGCAGGAGAAACTTAAAAGCAATCAAAGAAATGCTGAGGAAAAAAACCCAGAAGAAATTAATTCCTTCCATTGACAAACTCTGTGTATGAATTCAGTGGCAACTCAAATAGAAGTTATTTCTAAGGAGAAGATCCCCAGGGAACCAAGTCAGAATGTTCCCCCCACCCAAGTCTTTAATACAAACCCACTTTAAACAAGGCCCACTTCTCTTTAACACAAACAATTCTATAAAGACCTGGGCAATAAAATGCATTTCTCTTCTCTTTTTCCATGCTTGCCCTTTTATTAAATTTCATTTTATTGATGGAATTGGGGGAAGGGAGAAGGTAGAGATGAGAGATTTTCTAACTCTTGAGTGACACTGGTCAGATTTTCTCTGTATCCTGGCAAGGGAACACATAGTCACTGCCAAACCACAGAGTAAAGTCTCATTAAAACCCTCACAGACAGTGATGTTTTAGGCTTAAGCCTTTTTTTATTTATATTTGGACCACCACCTGTTGACTTCTAGTGGAACTCGTCAAGGACAGCTAGATGGTGGGAACCTAAAACAGTCTTAGCCCATTGGAGAGAGTGCCTCATTTTTCCCTTTGAAGATTTCGCCATTGTCTTTAATTGAGCTTGGTCAAGGCTCATCAGCTCCAAAGTTAAAAAACGAAAAAGGAAAGAGCTTATTTGAAGTAGGTCCTCTCTCTGCCCAGGATATGATTATCACTGCATTCTCAGATCATCCCTTTTAATCCAAGAATTGATTATAGTGGAACCTTCGACACATTATTTTCTGGTCCTAACACATTGTTTATGAGCCAGGAACAAAAGAGAACGGAAGAAAACCAGTGCAGGAAGTGTGAGGACTTGGCCAGTGGGCCGATTTATGGAGCCTTCAATGTCACTGATGTATTTTCCTGGACAGGGACTGATACAAGCTGGAAAGGGGAGAAGCAAGTCTCTGAGGAAAGTAAAAGTGGAGGAAAAGAGAAAAACTCCAGCTTTCAAATAATAAGGGAAGGTTCAGGTTTGCCAAGAGCATTGTTTAGATTGAACTTTCTTGGTGAAAAGTTGACTGGATTAAAGTCGCTTCCTCTCATTAAGCATACATTTCTCAGGCTGTATTGTTCTGGGTGGAGAATAAGCTAATTAGCTACAGCCCATATCCTAGGGTCAAACCATTCCACATAAATCTCTAGATTTCTAATGCAATCCCTGAAGGCTTGTTTTAGGTGAGAGTGAAACTGATGGAAAGCTCTTTGAAAATTCAAATGATGTAGGGAGGAATTAAAGAATAGAGAGACAGGAGAGGGAGAAAAGAAGAAAATAGGAAAAGGCTAAAAACCAATGAAAAACAAATATTTCCCCAAATTTACTAGCACAAGTAAGTACCCAGGCCACTCTCTCAGGACTGGGATTTCTCAGACAATCGACATGCATGAAGAAATGAACATATGAATGGATGGATGCATATGAATGTGAATAGGTGACTTGTGAGCAGACTGATCCTCTAATGGATTTCATCATAATAATAGTAACAACTACTATCATTTACATAGCACTTTAAGGTTTGAAAATTTTGTGTTATCTATTTGATCTTATCACTCTATGGGGTAAGTGATATTCTTATCCCCATTGTACAGATGAGAAAACAGATGCTAAGAGCATGCAAGTGCTTTGTCTAGTGTGTCACAGCTATTAATGGCCTGAGGCAGAATAAAAACCCGAGTATATCTTCCTGATTCCAAGTCCAGCTTTTTATCTACTATGCTGACTAGGTACTTGAAGCAATTTCAAAGGTTTTCCACAAATGTTTTGAATGATTTCAGAGAACCATCCAAGCTGACTGCTTTGAAGAAAATGATAGTCACTTGGATCTAGAATTTCTGGTGTGTGATACACACACGTGCATATGTACACACATGTTTATGTGTATATGTATATAAATGTACATGTGTATTTTTAAAATCAGTTATACTACTTTATAGTCACAACATAGAATATATAGAGAATGTAAATGGAGGGTTGGGAGGGTCTATAAAGGCCATGTAGGTCAACCACTTTATTTTATAAATAAGGAAACTGAGGCCCAATGAAACAACTTACCCAAGGTCACCCTCAAATAATAAGAATTCAAGTCCACATCAGTTGACTCTCGCTCCATTGCTCTCCCTCAGAGAGCTGAATCAGGGTGGCCTAATGATAGTTTGGTACACACATACATATATACACTCATATTATCAGCTGCCAAGATACATAAACACATTCATATGTCAACTGTCAAGTTTTTGTCAGCAGACAAAATTTCTGCCAATTGGCAAACAGCAACCCAGATTTAAGTATTCCACAGTCATGATTATTGTCTCATCATTATCAGCTTCATCTTTGGATTGGAGATAAAAGTTTATGGAGATTGTAATAAAATGCATCTCTTTTATGTGTTTTGTCTGTATCATAATAGAATCAACATAACCAGGGGTGGTTGTAAAGCTCAAATGAGATAATGGATGTAAATCCCTTTGCAAACAAGTGTTATATAAATGCCAGCAATCATCATCATCATCATCATCATCATCATCATCATCATCATCATCATCATCATCATCATCATCATCATGCTATTATTATTAGTCTACAATTTCAACACAGGTCTTCCTGATGAGTACCCCTCATACCCTTCTCCTAGAAATCATCTCCCCACATGACTTAAGATAAAAAAATATGGAATTTCACTAAACTGAGTGAAGTCCAAGCCCACTTAGAAAACACCTCAGGGAAATCAAGCAAAGATAGCTTGGATACCCTGCTGTCCAAAGCATCAGTAAACAAAGGTTTCTCTTCTTGGGTTTCCCAGTGACTTAGTCAAATATCCTGGGGGGAAATGTCTTTAATTAACCCAGATTTATTACTTAATCATAGGGCAATAGCTCCTAAAGTGGGGGTCTTGACCCCCTTTAGGGTCATAAGAAAGTTCCTAGGGGATCATAGATAGGAACTGTTAGGATGGGATTGAAACAGCCTTTGCCAGGTGGCAATGCAGTTCCAATTCTCTTTCTTCCTGGATCTTAGCAGTCAGAAATAATGATTGGCCCTCTCCCCCAGTGAACTGAACCCTTGACCACTTCAGTCACTGTAACCTCCCTTAACTGCTTCTCCCTTATAACAACAGACTTACTCTGCTTGGGGAAGGATATTTCCTCTATGCTTTTCAACAGGATGGAATCTTGCCATGTCTTTTTCTTTGGAGGTAGAAGAGGACTTGGGATCTGTATATCATCCAATAAAAAAAAAATCTAAGAAATACTGTCTTGTTGAAAGGTGATAAGAAATGGTGAGCTATTGCTTGAAATTAAGAAGCAGAACACCAAATAAGAACATGGCTAGCCTTTTATTTACTATTGGTGTGGCTGATCCCCAGCTTATCGTAACACTCCTAAAATAAAAGAAAGAAAGAAAGAAAAGAAAGAAGAAAGAGAGAAAGAAAGAAAGAGAAAAAAGAAAGGAAGAAAAAAGAAAGGAAGGAAGAATAAGAAAGGAAGAATAAGGAGCAAAGATTATGAATGAGAAGAAGTGTAAGCTTAGATTACTTTTAGATGTTGACGGTTATTCCAGATTCCAAATTGACATTTATTCCAGCCACACTGAACTACTAGCTTTTCCCCAAAACTTAACATGCATTCAAATAGCTGATGTTTCCTGTGTCTAGAATGCCATTCTCAATTCTCAGTCTATTGAAACCCTTCTCTTCGAAGTTTAACCCTGGTGCAACCTCTTCTCTCAAATTTTTCCTAATTTCCCTCAGTTGGATGTATCTCCTTCCTCAAATTTCATTAGAGCACTTTGTCTAGAAATCTAGATCACTTCTTTGTCTCCAGCATACTCCAAATTGTACTGACCTTGTTTGTGGCCATGTCATAATATCAAACCCACCCTACCCTGAGCAGAATGTAAGTTCATTGTGAGGAAGAATTGTCTTTTTATTTTTTGAGACATGTCTCTCTACAATCACATACAGGAGAGGCTTAACAAGTTTTTATTTGGTTATATCAAATTCCTAGGAAATTTAAATAATGTGTTTTAGTCTAATAAATATTCAACATTGCTTTAAAGAGGAAAAGCTGACTTGCTTTTTATAGCTTAAAAAATAACCCTTGTTCAAATTCTTCATAGCCTGACTTTGATTCCTAACTGTCCTGAGGAAAGATGTTTAGGTAAATTTCTATTGTAAGAAAAGTCTTAAATGGAAAAAAGTAACACCCAAAGAAGGGGAAGGTATGTAGCACTAGCTCTGCCACTAATTAGTTCTGTAATCTTGGGGAAATTATTTAACTTATTTCCCTGATCCCATGTCCTCATCAGTAAAATAAAGATAGTGACTAGAGATATGTGTTCCTTTCCAGTTCTAATATTTTAAGATCTGTGGTAACAATATGGAAAAAGAATTTCAAACAGAGACATAAAATAATATTATTCAACTTGATATATCTTTTAAAAAAAAAAACCCTGTATGTGACAAATTTGTGGTTTCAAATAGAATCTTTTTTTCACTGGTTGATGGTTAAATTTATTTTTAAAAAGAATTTTTAAAAATACATTTCAGGAAAAGTAAAAAACACATCCCCACAAAAATGCTATTCTTAGTTCTTATCCTAATGTGGTTGTGACTATGGGTTCTGGAAGGTTATACCAGTAGAGAGCAACTGTATCAGGGTCCTCTAAGTTAGAAAAGCTCTGAGTATAATCCTGCTGAAAGACCATGTCTCTTGTGGAAGGACCAGCCTAGAAGAGGTTCATTTCTGGCAGCCTGGCCACTAAATGATGAATTCTTTGGCCACAGTAACCCATGAAGAAACAACAAGAATAAAATAAAAACTAGCCCTCAGCTCTGTGCAGATGTCTTCTGTTTCTGCACCGATAATGACAAGAGTGGTGGGAAATGGGGCAGAGAATGCTAAGAAACTCCCAATTTTAAGGCTATCTTCAAATATCACTTTAAGTATTGGAATGCTAACTGAGATCTTTGTCCAACATTCAAAGGAGTCAACATACTATCAGGAGAACTGAACTAAATCAACAATGATATACTTTCTATGAGTGAAAACATGAAAGAAACAGCTAAATGAAAAGATGGCTTACAGGTTCTACTTGAGAGGCAAACAAAAGTTGGCACACTTGGTATGATCATGTACCCAAAAGCAAAAAGGAATATCATTTCACAGAAAACTTGGTCTCCCATAAGGACCACCTTAAAGATAATTGCAATAGGCCTTACCATCTTCTGCAGCAGTAAAAGAGATAGAAAAACTCTGTGAAGATTTCAACAAAATCCTCCAAACCAAGTCAGCATTTATGTTTGTACTCAGTTATTTCAGTGAAAAAGTAAAAATAATAACAATAATGGCAGCTGACATTTATATAATGTTCACTATGTGCCAGGCACTGTGCTAAGTGCTTTATAATTATTATCTTATTTCATCCTCACAGCAACCCAGGGAGTAGATCCTATTGCTCTCTCCATTTTGCAGATGAGGAAACTGAGGTTAACAGTGGTTAACTGATTTGCCCAGGGTCACACAGTTAGTATGTGCCAGAGACTGGATTTGAACTCAGGTCTTCCTGACTCTAGACATGGTGCTCTAGCTACTGGCATGTCTGGAATGGGGGAAGAACCCTGCTTTGCTGTATACTAGGAAGGTCACTTTGAGTCTTCTTTTCCTTATCTATAAAATGAATAGGTTGAATTAGAATACCTCTAAGTGTATACAAATACCACTGGTGATTTGCACACAAGAGGTAGCATGAAAGGTCCCATCCAGGAAATGTATAATCAGAAAAGGAGGCAGACCAATCATGTAGTCAAAGCAAGGGATAAGAACAGATAGCCTAAGTGATGGTACTGGTACCCAAAGAATGTAAAAAGACCTAGAGGAATGCTTCCAGTTCATTGGGTAGATCCTCTATGAAGAAATTTAAGGAAAAATATAGACAAGAATCACAGAGGTAAAAAAAAAAAAAGGTAAAAATATACTGTGACCTATGCCTTTGAAGGAATATTCAAATCAAGGAGATCACAGAAACACTGAAGTATCAAAGAAAATATCTAAGACTGGGGCATTGGGGGGTGGAGTTATCACCTCATTTCTGCTAATAATCATTTGAGCCTGAACAAATTGTTTTGTCTTTCTGTGCCCCGATTCCTTCAGATGTAAAATGAGGGGGCTGAGATAAATAATCTCTAAGGAATCTTTTCTAATGATCTACTATTATGACTAACTCAATACTAATTTTTTTCTCAAATGCCAAAAATCTATATGTTCTCATAACACACACACAAACATGATAGACTAATAAAATCCTTTACTGATGTTTGCTGATAGGATAAAAATTGAGATATTTTTGACATGTAGTACTATCATTCACACACTTTGCACTTTACAAAGATTGTCTTAATTTCTTGGTCCCTCCAAAGAGATAGAAGAGAAAAGAGGCTCAACCTTATTCAATTTTTATGAGAGGGAAGTGGTAGGAAGGTTTTTAGCCTTTCAATTCTATAATTCAATCCAACAAACATTTATTAAGAACCCACTATTTTCCAGATACTGTGTTAGGCAGTGGGGATGCAAAGACAAAGTACAGGCATGCCTTAGAGACAATGTGGGTTCAGTTCCAGGCTACCCCAATAAAGTAAACATCATGATAAAGTGAGTCACATGAAATTTTTTAGTTTCCCAGTGCATATGTTTACACTATACTGTAGTCTATTAAGTGTGCAATACTATTTTGGCTTTAAAATGTACATACATTAATTAAAAATAATTTATTGCTTTTGGAGCAAGCACATTAGTAAGAGTGTGCAAAGTTCATAAAGGCTCATCTCAATGTTTCAAAAAAAACCCTCAAACCAAAAAACCTTGGTATTTGGTGTCTCATTTTAAAAGTCATTTGGTTATTGTTTTTGGAAGTTGTTTTAATTTCTTTAGTGTGGGGAATAAATATTATTGAGCATTCAATAAATGTTCACCTTAAAAATGAAAAATAAAATTCCCTAGGTAAACACCCTAGGGTGTAAGAATATCCATGCCATGCCACCCACACCATATTCTCAGCCTGCCAGATAAATATATTCCGTGGATTTGAACAGAATTATTTCTCTCTCTGCCAATTCCCAATGGTAAATGCCTCACAGGATCGTGTGTGTGTGTGTGTGTGTGTGTGTGTGTGTGTGTGTGTGTCCTAGAATATTTGCCTGTTGTGTTTCTCAAAAAATATCTCATCTTTGAAACTAGCCCTGAAATCGCACTAGTCTCAGCTGAAAATAATTGTCTTAGTGGTTCTGGGTGGAGAAGCCTTGCTACTGCTTCTTATTCATGAAACTGGAAGATGGAGACTTGGTGCCTGTGATTTAAAAGGGAAAACCCCATCTAAAGTACCAGCAGTGGCTGAATCATAGGCAGACAATTTCCTACAGCAATGCTGGTTATGAGAAGTCATGTGGAGTCAGGAGTTGCCATGGAATCGATTTGTTTCTAAACCAGCTCCTCCTGCTGGAATAGTGTCTCATTATCATGTCCATCTAACTCTAAGGATTGGGGAGGGGGAAAAGGACCCAGAGCAGGGAAGTATCTTCCTGAAGAAGAAATTGTACTTTAGGGTCTAATTCATTCACACATCTTGAAGCCAAAAAAATTAAATTAAAACTGAAACTTGCAAATGTTGGCAGCAGCGTAGGTGGATGCTGGTTACAGATTTGGGGCAAAAGACTCACATATCAGTGTCTCACTGTCTTTCATGTCCTGTAAGAGAATATGAGGGAAAGAAGCATTAGCTTAGATCTAGTGTGACATTTATCTTCACAAGCAAGTTACGGGAAATCTCAGGAGTGAAAATAAAGGTCATCTAGAATCCACATCACAGTGGTTTGCACATTTGCAGTATGCTCAGTGTAGTTGCTATTTTCTCAAATGTGTTATTTATATTTTTGCTCCTTAAACAGATCACTAAATGGTGTGTTGGAGGTTTTTGGTGTTTTTGTTGCTGTTTTGTTTTTGTGTATAGTTTGTTTTTGGGGGGGAGACAATAGCTGTCACGATTTACTTCTCCCTTTTCATAAACTAAGAGTTGTCTCTTTGTATCCTGCAACTATATAGCCAACTGGGGCAAACACTCTATTAAAAAGTTTTCATAAATATTTATTAATACTATTAATAAAACTATTAAACACTATTAATCATACTATTAACCATACTATTAAGTACTATTAATAAATACCTGCTATGTGCCAAGTATAGCGGGACTTAAGGACAAAAAAAAAATGAAACAATCCCTGCTCTTAAGGAGCTTGTTGGAGCTAAGTTCAAATCCTATCTCAGACACTTACTAGCTATGTGACCTTGGGCAAGTCATTCAACTTCTGTTTGTCTCAGTTTCCTCATCTTTAAAAAGAGGATAATAATAGCAGCTACCTCCCAGAATTGTTGTGAAGATCAAATGAGACCATATTGTAGAAGTCTTAGCACAGTAAGTTAGTGATATATGAATGTTAATTATTCTATCTGGAGAGACAAGTATGTAGACATAGACACATACACATACATACATACATATACACATACATATACATAAATATACACATATATACATGTTTATGTGTGTATGTGTATACACTGAAAAAAATAGATGAAAACAAATACAAGGGAGTTAAACGGGTCATTAGGGAGGGAAGGCACTAATAGCTGGAAATCAGGAAAAGTTTCATGTAGAAGTATGTGCCTGAGATGACTCAAAGGAAGCGAGGCATTCTATGAGGTGGAAGTGAAAAGGGAATGCATTCCAGGAATGGAAGATGGTCAATGTAAAGGCATGGGTATGGAGAATGGAAGGGCATATGTGAAGCCAGTTTGCCTGGATCTAGAATGAAAGAAAAGGAATAAAACATTGTAAGCCTAGAAACATAGGCATGGGCCAAGAGGTAACTGGTTTTAAAAGCCAAATAAAAGAATTTATAATTTATCTTAGAGACCAGAAGAAATTATTGGATTTTATTGAATAGAGCAAGTAACATGGTTAGACCTCTGTCCAAGCAACATGAAATACTCACAAATCAACTTTGTAATTCAAGATTCAAAAAGACTTGATAATTCTTTAGTGCAAAGAAGTAGTTTGGGGTAGGCCTCAGACGTAGGAAAGGTCCAGGTTCAAGTTCTGCTGCTGACACATATAAGCTTTATAATCATAGATAAGTCATTCACAATCTCTCAGTGCCTCCCACACAATTCTCTATACCTGTAATCTATAGGATAGTTGCTAACTTTCTTTTTTTAATCTTATTTATTTTAATTTCAAACTTAAGAAATAAAACAAAGCATTTCCATAACATAGTAGAGTAGAAAAAAAGATGATTGTACATGAAAATACAAATCTAAAAACTGCTAACTTTCAGAGAGTGAATTTCTTAACTATTTCCCCAACATCAATGAAATCATAGCTCCAAACCACCAAAAGAGGGTAATTTCCCCCTGAAGAAACTCCCTTTCTTGATGCCCATCAGCAATTATAGTCTTATTAAAGATGCCCTAGCTAAGAAGGACCAGTTTTCAGAACACGTAACATTTCTTACTTTCCCCACCTGCTGGAACACCTAAATTGATAAATTCACTAGAATTGTTTTTTTTTAAATAATTAAATGTTTATGAGAATTGAACTTCAGTACACTGAAAATTCTTATATTAGAATGAAATTTTGAAATTCCACAATTCCAAAGTTCCATGTAGAATAGTTTCAATGAGCAGAAGATGATGATGAAGATGGCAACGACGACGAACTTGAATTACTTTAAGGCTTACAAAACACTAGAATTAGAATCAAAAGACATGAACTGGAATTCTAGTCCTGCTGCTTGTTGACTTGTTACCTTCTTGTCCTTGGAAGATCACTTCGTCTTCCTTGAACTATTTCTTCATCTGTAAAATATAGTCAGAGAGTTTCCTGGGCACTGGGGGATGAAGTGACTTGCTTGCATTCACATAGCTAACTTGTTTCAGAGGTAGGACTTCTGGACCTTCCTGACTGAAAGGCCAGTCCTCTATCAGCTATGCTACAATGCCCTTTGTAGGTAATAACAAAGGAAAATTCAAATGATTGGGAGGGGACGCCCTGTGCAGTAATGGAGAGATAAGAGATACTGGGATGCTGGTCTTCATTAGGAGAGACCCTGGGATACCTCAAAGCTAATGCCGGAGAGACCACTGATCTAGCTGTTGGAGTAGGAGGCAGAGCATTATATGGCTGGACAATGGAGGAGCTTACCTATGACATGGTTTGGAATCAGGGAGAGAAAGTAGGATTTACCAGCCATCTGATAATTTCTTATTTTAAGTAATTACTCTTACTAAGTGCTAAACTCAGTTGTTTTTCTGCTGCTATCAAATTATAAATATAGCAAAATTTAAAAGTGTAAACTCTCTTAAAATCATTGTTTTGAATGTTTATACCATCTAAATTCTAGCACTCTAGGGCACAGCCTTACTCACCCACTCCTACTCCCAGTTACAACTCTGGATTTCCAGTGCCATCATGTTCCTTTTTGAGATGTTTCTATGGCACACCCAACTGTTGTATTCAATTGCTAGACTTAAGAAGCATGAGAAAATTCAAGTCAACTGAATTTCAAAAAACTAAAAATCTGTGAGTTACCAGCAAGCAGAATTGATTTTCATTAATCGAGAAGGTCCCTTGGATGATGACTCATTAATACTGTCTTTAGTTATACAGAGATAGCATAGTGCAGTGAATAGAGAGTTGGCCTCATAATCAGGAAAACCTTATTCAAGTCCCACTTCTTAATCACATGGACTTTGTGACCCTGGGTAAGTCTCCTAATTTCTTAGTTCTGGAGGCACAGTTGTAAAACCATATAGTTTACAAATATGAAAAATGCATATGTCCATCTGCATTGAAAGGGGGAGTTTCTGCTCTGGGTTTCCTCTATACCACACAAGTTACATTGGGTAAAAAATATCATATTAAATTTTGTTATAAATATTGCTAACATACTTCATAAGAGAAACCTTCCCTATCTAAATGGAATATAAATGTATAAAAGAAATCATAAATAGTGTTATATTTATATTACCATTAGAAATGAAAAGGTAATCAGTATATTA
Source organism: Petaurus breviceps papuanus (assembly GCF_028583685.1). Taxonomy (NCBI): domain Eukaryota; kingdom Metazoa; phylum Chordata; class Mammalia; order Diprotodontia; family Petauridae; genus Petaurus; species Petaurus breviceps. The sequence continues at coordinate 54,805,128 of NW_027187391.1, forward strand.
TGCAAGTCTTACAGCATTCAATTTATTCCAAGTGCATTTTTTTCTACCCCATCTCTGCATTCTTTTTTCTAAAGTAAAAAAAAGAATCCCATCTCACTATGAAATTGAATGAAAATATGAAGTCATTTTAATTGTCCCCTCCAAATTAACTTCATGTTACAGAAAAAGAAACTGAGTCTCAAAAGGAGAAGTGACATGACCAAGGCCACAAAAGTAACAAGTTGCAAAGCTAGGATTCCATTCAGGGGCATGTTGGTGCTAGCTCAGACCTATTAGGGAGAGCCCAATGTTAAATTCTCAGGGTAACCATATAAATTATACCTCAGAAATTTACAAGTACTATACATCAGGACTTGAGCTATTATTTTGTTGGTTTTTCTAGACTTAGGAAAGTAATGGAGAAAGTATTAATAATGTAAATTAAACAAAAAAAATGGGTCCTGCTTTTTCAGAGAGCCAGGTGTCAAATATTTACCAGCACGCTTCTGATTCTATCCCAGGTCTTTTAACTTTAGGTTCAATGTTTTACCCAAACATGCAGTCTGTGGGCAGCAGGCACACAGAACACTTCTTAGTATGGCCAGAACAGATTAAAATGCAATTGGGAAATATTTGATAAAAATAGATAAAATGAAATAGAAATTAATGTATTAAAAGAATATTATAGATAAATTATTATAATATAGAATACTATACATGTTATAAATTATGTAAATATATTATGAGTGAATTTATTATAAAGTGTAAATAAAATAAAAATGGAACACAGATAATGTTAATATGTGATTTTTAAAAGTAAATATGCAGTATGTAGACATCCTTATGTATGGTTTAGTTTATATTTGAGTTTGACATCACTGCTTTAAAGTATTATATAATATGAACTGTTATTATTATCCTGAACTATCTACACAAACTACACATGGAACATCAGAATTATAAAAAAATTAGAATTTCACCCTACTTTTAAAATTATGTAGTTCAGTACTTTTAAAAGATTAATTGCACTATTTTTGACCTCTAGTGGATCTAGACATGTTGTTCTAGCATGAGGGAAAGTAATACATTTTTTGTCTTTTAAAACTGGTCCTTCCCTGTCCCTACTTTTGTAGATACCAAAGCAACAACCAATATCATTTTGTTTCTTCATCAACTTGTCACTATTGGTGAATATTTAGCAGTTGTCCCACCAGATCCTAGTGTTATGCTGGCATTATGTTGGGGGCAGAAGTAACTAGAGAAGAAAAGTCCAACAAATCTCAAGGAGCTGGCTCTTCTGACTCATCCTCATGAAATTGGTGTGGCATGTTATTCAGTGTCCTAAAATAGAATTTGATGGTCTGTCTGGTTCATGGATATGTAGCTATTGGGAATGTTCACATGGACTTCTGTTTATCTGGTGGTGAATAAAGGGTTAAAAATTTGAGTGTTTCTGAAACTTCCCAAATATATTCATATAATTTTCCCCTTTATCAAATGTTTGCCTGCATGCTGATCTCAAAATAATCTTCATAAAAAATACTGATCAGCAAATGGGCTGTATTAAAGACTGAGTCACAGAATGTAAGCTAGGATCTTTAAAATTATCTAGTCCAACAATTTCATTTTTACACCTGAGGGAACTGAGGCCTAGAAAGACTTAAGCCATTTATTCAACATGGGTAATTATCGGCAGAGTGGGAACAATCAAGGGTCTCCTTATTCATGGGTCTACTTAATAGTTCCCTTTCCATTATATCTTGCTACTTCTTGGTCTTTCAATAATGGGAAAGAAATGGACAGAAAAAGCTCATGCGAGTTCTCTGGTTGTTCTCATAGAGAGGAGGAAATGTGAAGATGGGTTTCCTATCACACATTGCAGATGATACTATTGCTCCAAGGACAGAATTCCTTTGGTCCCAAAAAGGGCTCCCTCATCTTCATTCAACTCTATTAGCATTTCAATGTAGCTAGAGGACAGGAATATGAAGATTAAAAAAAGGAAAAAAGTGGGAAAAGTCCCCATCCTCAAGGCACTTATATCCTATTTATACCTCCCCACCCCTCCAATTCTGCACTTCTACTCCACTAATATATGTATATATTTATTTTTTAGTAAAATACAAATTCTGGAAGGAAAATTGAAAAGGCCAGAAAAAAACTTTGAGTTGGATCAGGCAAATGCCAAATGAAATCAGTAAACAATACCCTGGACTGCAGGAACTATTACAACAAATCCTGAAAGAAAACACTTTGCCAAGGGATCACATTGTTTACTACCTCTTATCTTAGGGGCACATAACAGATGATAGAAGGTGCCAAATATTCTATATTTAGTGCCCTGACCATAGTAGTCCTTTGATGCATATTTACAGAAAGATATGATCAATGCCATCTCAATTCACCTTTTTCCTTCCTTTAAAAGGCTTTGTAGTTATTTGCCTTGTCTTAGTATTCCTGAGACTGTATGAGACTTCATTACTGAGGAGCCTTGTAATGGTAATTTGAAGATCTTCCCTGCCCCCTAATAGGCCAAATGTAATCACATGGAATCTGTGGTGGGAGGAGCTTGCCAAAGAGTGGAGCAGAGTCCACAGGAAGCTGGGAGTCAGTTAGAACTAGAGAGAGGAAAGGATGCACCCAAGGAGACAGCTAGGCTTGTGAGTGTTTGTTTGTGGGAAGGCTAAAAGATGGTGTGACTCTCTGCTGTGTTGTGATATATTAACTTATTTGTTGCTATGATGATAGATTTGTTTTCCTGGTTTTGGAATTCAGTTTTCTGCTATCTGAATAAATGTGCTTCTGTCTTCTATATGGCAAGTCTGTTATATTTTGCAATGGAGAACTATACTGGTATATTCATATTACCATCAGTGCTGTGAATATCGTGTTGGTGCTACAGGCCTCCATTCTCCCTCCTTACAAGAATACCCCTATTAGGGGGCACAGGAGAAATTTCTACCTGCATTTAGAAAGCAGATAGTCTTGAATCCTCTGGGGGCACATAAGCTATGGATAATGCCACTTGGTATGTCTTACCTCTCCCCACCAACCATTTCTCATTTACCCAACTTAGGACAGACAGCGAGCCTATAGGCCTCATATATGGAGAATCTGTTCGGTGAAATTCAGTTCCATTTCAAGAAGCAAAGGGGACAACATGGTTAAGAAGAAAAGTTAGACTTGAGTCAGGAGAGAGTTAGGTTTGATTCCCATCTCTAACATAATATGTATGAATGGGCAAGTGAATCAATTTTTCCATGCCTCAGGCTCTTTAAACTGTCAGTTGGAGACAATAATGTCTCTAATACTTGCTTCACAGTTTTGTTGGGAGAATTAAATGAGATAATATGTATAAAGTTCTTTGCAAACCTCAAAGTACCATAGAATGATTAGTGCTTAAGAGGCATGCATTGTCATTCTGGTTCTACTACCAGTAGACAGTAATATAGATTTAGAGCTGGTTAGGGATATTAGAAATCATCAAGTCTAATGCTCTCATTTTGCAGGTGAAAGAATTGAGCTTGAGAGATGGTCATATAGCTAACAAGTATCTAAGGTGAGATCTAAGCCCAGGTCTTCCTGTTTCCAAGTCCAAGGCCCTATCCACTATTCCACAAATATAATTTCCAGGGTTCCTTTCAGTTCTAAAATTATATTACACTATTTTTTTTAAATTCCTTAAATAGGTCTTTCTTGCCAGGGCTATAATATGCCTTCCCCTATGTCTAGATTTAATAGCTCAAAACTTTACTAAGACTTTAGAGGCATTGTTCCTCCCTAAATTAATAGACATAGAAGGCACATATAAAAGTAAAAAATACTGGTTTTCCCTTGTGGCTTTGGTAGAGAAGATGGAGGGAGCAACAGAAAGAAAATTCAGCAACATCCTTTTGATCAATCTATCAACAAGCATTTATTAATTGATTACTATGCAGTATCATTCTGCACTAAGCCCTGGAGCATAAAAAGAAAAAATTAAGTCTCCACCCTCAAGGAGCTTATATTGTAATGGGAGAGAAAAACTGTATATAAATAGGCAAATATAAGGTACATACAAAACAGGCGAAATGTAATGTTAGAGGATTAGGTATTAGCAGCTGGGGGCAACCTGATGCCTCATACACGGGCTGTTTGAAGCTAATTTTGAAGAATGGCAAGGATTCTAGGGCAGCTAGATGACTGAGGAAAAAGAGCAGTAGGCTTGGAGTCAGAGAGATGTATTCAAATCCAGCCTCAGACCCTCACTAGCTATGTGATCCTGGGCAAGCCACTAAACCTTTGTTTGTCTCAGTTTATGAGTCTGCAAAACATGGATAAAAATAGCATCCAACTCCAAGGGTTGCCGTGAGAATCAAATGAGATAATATTTGTAAAGTGCTTAACACAGTGTCTGGTACAGAGTAAGTGCTATATGAATTTCAGCTATAATTATTCTGGGAGGCAAAGAGGGGAAGCATTCTAGGCATGACAGACAACCAGTACAAAAGCACTGAAAAAAAAGACTGAAAAATGACTGAACAACAGAAACAAGTAGGCCAATATGACTGGACCATAGCTCTCCCGGAAGGGAGTCATGTGGAAGAAAACCAGGAAGATGGAAAGAAACCAGGTTTTGAAGTTTTTTTTTTTTTTAAAGCAATTGGGGTTAAGTCACTTGCTCTTGGTTACATGGCCAGTTATTTCTGGGTGTGGTGCTAAGTATTAGAGCCCGGATTCGATCCCAGGTTATACCGACTCTGGGGCCAGTGCTCTTACTCGCTGTGCTACCTGGCTGCCCCTAAAGTTTTATTTATTTTATTTTAATTTTTTTAATTTTTTCCAGTTAATGTAAAAACAATTTTTAGCCTTTTTTAAAGTCTGAGCTCCAAATTCTCTCCCTCCCTATTTCTTCCACCCATTGAGAAGGCAAGCAATTTGATATAGATTATACATGTACAGTCATACAAAACATATTTCCATATTAGTCATGTTGCAAAAAAAAAAAAAGCCCAAGAAAAATAGAGAAAGTTTAAAAAAAGCATGCGTTGATCTACATTTAGACTCTGTCAGTTCTTTCTCTGGAGGTGTATAACATTTTTCATAAATCCTTCAGAATCGTCTTGGATAACTGTATTTCTGAGAATAACTAAGTCATTCCTAGTTGATTATCATACAATATTGAGGTTACTCTGTACAGAGTTTTCCTGCTTCTGCTCACTTCACTTTGCTTCAGTTCATATGAGTCTTTCCAGGTTTTTCTGAAACCATCCTACTCTTCATTTCTTATAGCACTAAATTATAGTATTCCACGTGAAGAGCTTTAAAGGCCAAATGGAGGAATTTATATTTAATCCTAAAAGTAATAGGGAGCCCCTGGAATTTACTGAGTAGGAGGAGTGAGATTTAGGAAGATTATTTTGGCACCTCTGTGAAGGATAGATTCTAAAGAGGCACATCTGGACAGGTAACCCCTCAGAAGGGAGTCTCGAAAGTTTTCCATTTTTTATTCCAATTTTCCCATATTTTAATGTCTATTATTTTCCTGACCTGGACAGAAGCCCAGTTTCTTTCTCTCGTTCATGAGATCAGAATACTCACACCAGCATCCTGGGCTATGCTCCTCCAACTTCTGCCTGAAGGAGCTATGGGGAAGAGCAGCCATTCTGCAGCAGGCAAGATGGGACCTCAAGCCAGACTTTGGGGAGCAGTTGTTGAGTGGTTCTAGCTACTAGCATACACTTAGTAACTGTGTGACCTTAGATAAGTTACTTAGCCTGATTTACTTAAGTTTCTTCATCTGTAAAATGTGCTGGAGAAGGAAATAACAAACTTCTCCAGTTTCTTTGCTAAGAAAACCCCAAATGGGGCCATGAAGAGTCATATACAACTGAAACGACTGAACAAAAGCTATTACCAACTTCAACAACTGGCTTTGCTCGATGAGGGTTTCCTTTATGTATTTCAGTTTCTAACTCTCTTCCGCTCTAACCCTCCAATAGATAATATAAGAGGGAGAGAGAAGAGGTTGATATCTATTTACAAATCACCTGTAAGTATTGCCTAGAAAATAGGAGCCTTTTCACAACTTTTTTTGTGCATGCAAGTACAAGAGTAGATTTTTAGGAAGAGTGGGGAGAGTGTGAGAGAAATCAAGACCCAGAAAGAGGCAGAAATAGAGAGATACAGATGAAGATGATCTCAGATTTTATCTAGTCCATCATCTTAGACTAGAACATCCAAAGGCCTTTCTTTCTTCTGGTCCTTAATTAACAAGAGTCAGAGCCCTTAACAATCTTACATTATCCCTCTCTACCTTGTTTCCCTTAAATGTTCTAGAGGCACAGATGGCAGTTTGTAGTAGTGGATAAAGGGCTGGACTTGGAGTCATTAGGGAGATTGGCCCAAGTTCAGTCCTAACCGACATATAACTAGCAATGTAACCATGGGCAAGCAATTTAAGTTCACACTGAAACTTTCCACAACTAAGCTATTAAATTACATGCAAATTGTTGGTCAGCATTGATGGAGGGAGTTTCCACTCTGGGAATTCCCTACACAAGGAAATCATAGGTCCTGACCAAAATAAAAGTGTATTCAAGACTTACTGGGTATTGGAGCAAGAGGAGTAAAAAGTACATATGCAATGGGGTACTGTGTTTACCTGGAGAAGCAGGTACCTAGAGTATGCTCCAAGAAACTTCTCCCTTTGCCAGGAGCAGAAATCTGTCAGATTCTATTAATTCTTTGTTTATTGGGTAATTTTTAAAGATTAGAATCAATGTGCACATATAAAAAAGTGGTACACAGTTGAGGCTGGCCATAGCAACCAACTTCAGACTGTTCTGGGTTGTTTGGAAGTTGGAACAGTGGTTGGAAAATATAGAGTTATTAGTATACCTTCTTAAAACCTCTCTTGCATTCAGCATTGGTATCACATAGCATATATTGTCAAGGAGTAATGAATTTATAGTTTTATTCTGTCAAAGTCTCAGAAATCTGAAACTAGATTCTTATGAAAATATTTTTGCCATGAAAAAAAATGTTACATCCTCAAATCCTGATCATTAAAGCAACATTATATTCATTTGTGTATGTGTGTGTTTCATCATGTATATGAATATAAAGTAGGTTATTTGCATGATGAATATATATAAAAGTAATGTTGCTTTATATTCATGCAGATCATGAATATATGGGAATATAATGATATAATTGTATAAATATAATACATATAAATAATAAATATACTTTTATTCACATATAATCATCTGTATTAATATAAAGCAACATTATATTCACATATGACGAATATAACAATGAATAGAATGTTGATTTATAGTCATATAGATAATATATGTGAATATATGGGAAAATAATGTTGCTTCAGTGGTTAGCACCTTTTGAGAATATGTTATTTCATTCTAGAATAAAATATTTTCACAAAATTCCACTTTCAAATTTCTGTGACTTCAGTGCCTGAATGGAACTATAAATTATTCACTGAGAATATATACTGTGTGATGTCACCATTGAATGCAAAAGGTTTTAAGAAGGTTTCACTAATAACTCTATGTAATAATTTTCCATCCAATGCTTCAACTTCCAGACAATCATGTGTGTAAGAGACAGAAATATCTATCTATCTATCTATCTATCTATCTATCTATCTATCTATCTATCTATCTATCTATCTATCTATCTATCGCTTAAGGATTCCCTGTCTGGATAAATATATTTCTTGAATTAACATTTCTAACTGTCCTTCCCTTTACTAGTCAACCTCACCTTAGGCCAGGGAATCATAGAATCACAGCATTACAAAGTGTCTCAGAGGTCATCTAGTTTCCAACCTCCGTGCAGGACTCTCTTCTTTAATACCTCTGACAGACACTTTGAGGAGTTTGCAAGTGTATCCAAAGTCCAGAACTGAGTTGAGGTTAGTTTTGGGGTGGGAGAGTAGTAAAATCAAGTTATTTTGATAAGAAGCAGTTTTGTTGTTTTTCTTTAGGAATGCACACACACACACACACACACACACACATTTTGGTGTTTATACGCATTTCTACCTTCATTACTGATCATAATACCCCACACAAATGTTTATGTGACAGTGTTATATTTTAGGATCTTAATCATAAATTTGTCCTTCACATTCATAAGGCCTGTTCAAAGACTATACATCAAACAGTTGCCAGCAGAGAATACAACAGGGGATTTCCTCATTACTTACTTATCTTTCATCTTTCACATCCCTCAACTCTGCATGTCATCTGCTCATCTCCTGCCCAATTCCATTCATTCAAGACCCATGCCACTTTTTCCTGATTATCCCAGCCCTGGGGAGGGGAGAGTAGATGTCTTCCTCCTTCATACTCCCCATACTCTTAAAGGGCAGGGGAAGTTTTGCTTCTCACACAGTTTAAGTCTCTGGGAACATAGGATCATTGGGACATGGACCAGAAGAGACTGCACTCATCATCTAGTTCAAGCCTTTCTTTCACTAGAAGAATCTGAAACCCAGAGAGATTAAGTGACTTACCTTAGGTCACACTTATGCAAGAGAGGTGGCACTGAAACTCAGATCCTGCCAGATGTTCCCACTTCATATCAGTGCTCTTGCTGCAGCAACTCCACTGAAACATACTACTCCCATAGGCAGGACACAACTAGTGAAGTTACTCTTTTCTGTGACTGTATGTTAAAGAGAATTACAAGTTTCTCCTCATGAGAAATGAATTGTTCTTGTGTCTCCTCTCAAAAAAATAGAAGAAAGCAATCAAACTATTTCTGATTTTTAAAATGCTGAGCAGACTAGGTCACCAAAAAGAGAGACATTTAGTCAGCTTGAAGAACTCTTCTGAAAGACACCTTGGACATATAAAGTAGGAGAAGGTGGGTCAGCACCCTAGACATGATTTTAGACTTGGGGGACCTTAAGAAACTGACAGATTACAGCAGTCATAAGGGACTGTTTGAAATCTGGTTACCATAACTGCCACCTGGGTCTGATCTAAGATACAGGATTTGCCATCTTCTTTTTAAATTTTTAATCGTATTAGTTTCTGAATTGTACTGCACGGAAGGGTGCAATAGTTAGTACTGTTTTGGATGACCGCATGATTTTCAGTCACCTGAACAATTTTTTGGGGGGGGTTAGGAAGTTCCCACTGACCCCGACAGAGGTACTCACCCCTACGTAAAACCCAAACTCTAAGGAATCCCTTTACTGTTAGCCTCCAAATATCCCAACTGGTTAGGATTGGAGAGCTAGTCATTCTGAGGGTATGGCAAACTCTTGGCCCGAGTAAGCTAGTGCGTTTAAGCAGTGACTGAAAAAAGCTCCAATCTCTTACTCATCAGAACCGCCCTCCCCACTCCCACACACATTTATTCACCCCAAGTGTCCAACTGCGTTCCTAAATTAACTGAATGTAAGGGGACCCACTATTCTCCAACGGTCTTGGGGCAAGAAAGGGGCCAGAGAGCCTCTAAAACTGGAGAAGAGAGTTCCCCGGCTCCTGACAGAGCGCGCATTTCACTGCGTTTGGCAACACTGTAATTAAGTGGAAGTCTGGCTATGTTTTTTAGCAGAGCAATCATTCTGAAGAGGCAACAAAGCGGGCTGCGGGATCATAAATCTCTTTAGGAGAAATACCGAAATAAAGATTGCAAGCCTGACTTGATTATAGAAGAAGGGGGAGGGTTGTTTTAAATTGTCTTTCTCAACTCCACCCTATCACTATCTCTCTCCAACCCGCCCCTCCCTTACTTTTTCAGCACTTTTCTTTGAAAGAAATGGTCCTTGTGAAAGCATCAGGCTAAATGCCAAGCTAGAGAGCCATCGCATAGTGGACAGGGTAATGGGCTTGTTGTCTAAAGGCCCATTTACGATTCAAGTTTAGTATTTCCAAGGAGACTTGTACGTAATGTATGCGCGCGTGCCTGAGTGCGCATCCCCCTGATCTTTGCACTCCTGTCCTTTTGATAAGGCTAAGTACTACATTTGCCAAGAAGTCCTAAGGTTCCTGCCTGATGAAGTCTCCAGAAATGTCTTTAGATTTTTCTTATTTAATGATGCCAAATGTAAAAATTCCCTGAACATATGTGGGTGAAGTGTGGTTATGATTCACTTTTTTATGTGTGCTGAAATGTTTGCAGTTTTAGAGGTGAATGGATCCAGGTGATCCTGGAATATTGCTGCTGTATAGTTTAAGTGACGAGCAGTACTTCATTGTGTGTGTGTGTGTGTGTGCGCGCGCGCGCGCGCTCGTGTGTAGGTACAGCTTTTCTGCAGGGGGATTTTTTTTTCTATTTTAACCGTGAGAAACTTCAAAGAGAAGACGAATAAATGCGTGTGTCTTTCTGTGCACAACTGTCTGGCGTGCGTGTGCACCAACGTGCAGGAGTCTATGCTTCTGGGTGTCTAAAGAGGGCGGGGCAAGAGTGTAGGTTACAAAAAGGAGTCAGTTCTCTGCACAGTATTCCTTTGCTGAGGTTCAAAGATTAGAATAACAGGTGTTATTTCTAGCTGTTAATTCGCCCTCTTTGGCAAACTCAGTTCCGAAACATTGTATGCTTGGGATTTATCGTGGTACCCTAATCTCATGACTGTGCATTCACTTTGTTTATTAAACAAAATAATCCACTCCATTCTTGGACAAATGAGCTTCATTGGGACTCTAGAACAGCCCTGCTTAGCCCACCGTGACGTCGGCCTTTGAATTGATTCGAAGACTTACATACTAATTTTGTCCATCTTGCTATAGAAGACAAGATATTGAATTTCTGGTGTGTCAAATATACCTTACATTAGGCAGCGGGGGCACTGATAAGACTTCATACAGTCACTTTTACCCAGATTGGCATTATACACCACAGAAAAGGAACGAAAGCCAAGGAGCTGTTTTGAAGTTTGGAGTTTGTTGTTATTTTAAAGCAGCGGATCACATGTCTGCAATCTCTTTAGAAAACATTTTGAGGTTAGAGTACACACACTAACCTCTCACGGTTCCCATCTGGATTGGTGTTACTGAAAAAAAAAAAAAAACTGGATACACGGTAATTGTTCTTCACTGGGCTGCTCCTTATCACCCCGCTGCTTCGCTGAAGGACGTACTTTTTGTTGATTATGGAGGGTTTCTTCCCATTTCTCTCCTTTTCTCTCCATCCCCCACTAAAATGAAATAAAGTTTTATCTCTACTCTGAAAACTTGGACTTTGGGTCCAAGTGTAAAACAAGTGAGTTGCTTTCTCCCAAAAGAAAGAAGAAAAGCCAGCTTGCCTTCAAAGTATTTGGTCTTCTAGACTCTTCTCCAACCTAGAAGTATCTGTAAATTGATATAATCTCTATTATTCCTTCCTTCCCTCCATTCTTTTTGTCTTCGCTTTCTTCTTTCGCGGTCAAGAGTACATTGATTAGATGCCTAACTTGAATCTTTCACAAAATCTTTATGTTTGATTTCCTTTTTCTTTACCCAGAATTGAAAAACAATCAACCATTTTCCTCGGCGCCGGTGGTTGTATGTCCTGGACAGCGTTCATTCTCCTTCTGCCCAGATGTTGCCCAGATGTGTAAATACCCTCCAAGAGACGCCCCGATCATTCCAAGAGCTTTCTGCCGTAGGATGGCAACGAGGTGGCAGATGTCGATATTTTTGAGCAAACACTTTTAAAGTTTTTCAGAATATCGGTAAAATGTCAGGCATCCTTCCCTGACGTATTTGCTTTCCCCGAAGCAATTCCCGTTATAAACCAACGGGTATTCGGTTTTTGTAGTTATTTTTCTCACATTCATCTATAGTATCCTGAATGAATTGCCTATCATATACCTTCAACAATTTAAGCAAAAGGCAACAGTAAATCGAGAGGCTGTTTAAGGAATCGACACATCTGTATGGAAATCCTTTGAATGTGGCACTAATTGATATTTAGTATCTAAACATTTTCGTTGCTATCCACTGTTTCTTCCAATGATGGTGGTAGAAGTGGACGAAGTGTTTTAAAATATAAGCTGCCGCAGCATCCATTGCTGTACTATAAAACCAGTGTAAATACTTTTTAAAAAGCTTGGAGCAAGGCTATTCATTACAAGTGATAACCTTTTTTTTTTTTAAAGCAAACTACTTGAAATACTAGGGATTTTTAAAAATCGTCCCCCCCAAAAGTTTTTCTTTCCTTGCATTTATGAAAGAGTAACTGTGCTTAGCATTTTAGGGTCCCCCTCCATTAAAACAATGCATTATTTATTTTGGCGTGGACCATAATCCTCCACGTTCCTTCCCTCAAAGTTCATAAGGAAAGCTAACTCCCAGAACTTTACAAAGTGAACAGATCTTCCAACCCTCTACCCCCACCACAGAAAAAAACAAAAACAAAACAAAACCAAAAACAAGAAACCTGACCCATCTGGAAGGAGGTTCTCTCATTTGGGACTAATTTTAGGAGATATATTAAATTTTCTTCCTTTAGCGATGAAGACTGTTGTTTTGTACGCTTCAACGAAACGCGGGAAAACACTCAATCGCCCACGTTTCTGGTTCACAGGGCTGGGCCAGGCCGTCTGTCACAACCTGTCAGAGCACAGCAAGGTCTTCTGAGGCGATCAGAAAAGGCACAGTTCAGGTTTCACGACAAATACCTTCAGGTGGTGCTAGAAGGTGTGTGGAGGTTGGGGGCGGAGAAGGGGTAAACACATGCACATATACATATAATCTTAGTTTTAAAGAATAACCCCTCTACACGGTAATAATCTAGTGGCATTAATTACGGTAGTGTTTCCCCCTCCCCCACTCCAGCCCATGCACACCCACCCCCGCCCCGGTTCTCAATTGGCTTCTGTTCCCAGGCTGTTCCTGGCTACTTTTCGTTCTCAACTCGGGAAGTCTGACCCTTGCAAGTTTGCCGGCTTCTAGCCACCTCCTGCTGCTACTGTTAAGACTTGATGGCCCGCCCCATGCACCTTGCAACCCCGAATCTGCCACTGCTACTGGACTGCATCAGGGACTTCAAAGTGCTAGGCCTTCCCTTTGGCTGAATGTTCATCCACCTCCACTCAGACACTAACTGCAGGAGTGAGAGGTGAGGGGTGGGAGGCCAGGAGCACAGGCAACCTTCCTCACCCCACCCCCACCCTAACTGCTATCCTCACACCCGCTCCGCCCCTTGCCCACAGAAGGATGGACGCTGCAGAACAGGCAGGCAGGAGCACCGCCCGAGCCAGACCAGACCAAGTGTCCTGGGAGCTGTAGCAACGACTTGGAAGCTCTGGGTCCCGCCAGCAAATCCCGGGATCCCCTGTGCTCGCCTGCGCGCCCGCCCCCAGAGCTCGGATCTCATTAGGAGCCCTGGCTGCCACGCGGGTCAGAGGGCTGACGCTACCCCCCGACAGAGGAGGGGGACTGAGAAAGGGGAGGGCAGCCCGTAGCGTACTCGCGTCACTCAGCCCTCGAGCCAATGACTACTTAGCCTTGGAGGCGCTTTGGACCAATAGAAGGAAAGGGGGCCCTGTGAGTGGCATTAAGGGAGGGCTGGAGAGAGGGAGACTAGGAGTGAAGTTGAGGGTAAAACCCTTTAGCTATAAAGAAGTTATTTGGGGGTGTATTTTTTGTTTTCAATTAGGCAAAATAGCAACTTCATAACAATTACCAAAGAAGATTCTCTAAGGCTATCTTACCAGAGCCAAAACCTATTATCTCTTCTTCCGTCCCCTTCTCCCACGCATCTCCCTAAAAAAAAAAAAAAAATCCAAACCCCAAACCCTGATAACCAAGATAAAGGAATCAGACTCTCTGAGTATGAGCAGCAGAGAAGGGGGCAAAGTTTCTCTAGTTGGATGGTAGTAATGGTTGCAATTAAGAGTTGGCCTCCTTACCTACTGCAGACTTCGGGGACTGAAGGTAGGTGGAAGCACACGACTTACCCACCCAATGCCACTGTGGACTCCTTTGTAGACTGTTTATCCTGTGCTAGAAAGATAAAAATAGAGACCTTATTAGTTGAGTTTTAAGATTTTCTATGACCTTCAAAGTTATGGGGGGGGGGCCGCTGGTGCTGTGGGGTCAACCTGCTGTGTTCTTTTTGTCTTAAAGAGAAACTGGGTCCCATTTGACTTAAAGTTTAAATAATTAACAGTCAGTGTTACTCACTGTCTTAGAAACCAGTTCCCAGCTCTCGTAACAGAAAGCCGGGACCAACATGGATACATTCAAAATGTGTTGGGATTTAGCCTGTGGTTATCACTATTACGGGAATTTCTACGTTGTCCTATTGGCACATTTAGTCCAGTCCAGAGACCTGCTATTCTGTCGTTGAGGGTGATGGTGTATGTGTCTTACTGTGGGGAGGGGGCACGAGAGGAGAGAGTGGGGCAACGGAATTTATTGTTTGTTTATTTTAAAAGTAAGCTATTTGTGTTTGATCAATTAAACATAACTGGAGGGAACTGAGAAGCTTGTTAGCAAGAGGAAGATGGATATTGTGCTGTGGAACGCTCAGTTAAGCTAGCCGCTGTCTCCAGATCTTTAAAAACAAACAGAAACTGCGGAAACTCCCGGGCACCTTCTGGACCGTGCGCGCCCCCCACCCCCACCCCAAGCCTGTATGCAAGTGTAAGACTGTTCGGCAGCACATCTTTTATCCTTTCCATGCTGTTGTCTTTACAGTGGCTTGAAAGAAGTTGCATCGAATACCTGATCTACCTTCCAGAAATCAGAGCCGTCCTTGAGGCCTGGGGATTGAGAGCTGAAATGAAAAAGACTGGAGTTATGTCTGTTTTCCGAGGACCGAGGTTTGCTGCCTGGAACAGAAGAGAAGAACGGTTCCTCAATGGTTCTATTGACATATAGTGTCCTGCAGATACACTTGGATTCTCGAATCTGCATTGGAAAATAACCTTACCTATTCTCTTGTTTTCTGCCTTTTGGTTTTGGTTTCGGTAAATATTTTTATTGTTCAATTCTGGTCTTTTATTGCTATCATAGATCCCTACAGTTAAAAAGACTGTAAACTACTTCACTCAAGGTATGTTTTATGGTGGGGGTTTTTTGTTTTTTGTTTTTTTGCCAAACGTGAAGTGTAGCTGAAAATTTCTGTGTTTTTTTGGATGAATCTGAGGAGCTTACATTCAAAGAAGAAAGGGGGAAAAAGACACAATGAAAGAGAAGTCCAAAAATGCTGCCCGGACTAGACGGGAGAAGGAAAACAGTGAATTTTATGAACTGGCTAAATTACTGCCTTTGCCCTCAGCCATCACCTCTCAGTTGGACAAAGCATCCATAATCAGGCTCACCACCAGCTATCTAAAAATGAGAGTGGTTTTCCCAGAAGGTAAGTAACTTTGCTTACATTTAATTTCAGAAAGAACTTGAGTAACATTTCATAAAATGATATGTTCATATGCTGGTACACCATGTGTGTAAATGCACTCATGTGCACCCAGATCTAAGTCATATACACACATATGACTATGTCTGACATGAATGGGAATTTATTGAGACTATTTGCACAAGTACCTTCCTAAAGTCAGTGTTAGATCTTGTCTCTTCATTCTTCCTTCTTCTGCTCCATTAATACTTTCACTTCACTCCAGAGATGTTTGGCTGGGAAGCAGACCAACAGTGCTTTTGTCAACACTTCAGACACTGAGCTCAACTGAAAGTGTACTCCTAAAGCAAACAGGACTTTCTTTTTTATTCCCTAAGTGAGAGTTGCATTCAGTAGAAAACACATGCATTGCCAGCATGCTTACATTTAGTTGTGTGTGTATAATGATAGACACTGTGCTGGGTACATAGATTGAATATGGGTGGGTAAAATCTACTGGGAAGTCAACCAACACTTTCAAGATACTGCTTCTTGCAAATACTGGAGCGATACCACCTCCAGGGTGATTTCTTGGACTTAGCCAGAAGGAAACTTACTGCTTTGGGAGTTTGTTGTTTCTTGGTATCCACAGTTTCTGAAAACTTCCAACAGTGGCAGAGATGTTCTTGAAGGACTGGGCCAATTAAAAAATATATAATAAAGGAATTGTATTTCTAATACACTTTTTAGAATAAGTTAAGGCAATTGCAGTCAGTAACCCATTTAGAAAGTGAGCTCTTCTTGGCTGACTGGCAAAAGGAGCTGTGAGAAGATTGTCTGACACATCTAAGGAATTGTACAAAATAATCAGCTTCAATTGATTTGCAAAATCTGTGTGTAAAAGGGTCAGGAGTCACCTCAAAGCCAAATAAAGAAAAAAAATCAGTTAAAATAAAGGAGTATGATATCTAGGTAATTAACTGATGCCCTAGTTAAAGATATAGATATTAACTATGGAAATAAAACCCCTGTGTCTTCTTCCCCTTCCTTAACAAAATAACAACAAAAATAGAAAGGAAGAAAAAAGAGAGAAAGAAGAAATAGGTTTACAAAATATATGGAGTTTGCCTAGGGTAAGTAGAAAATTTGAAGAATAGGAAAATGGATAGCTCATATGGTCTAATTTTTATGAAGAGAATTAAAACAAGAAACCTTTCCCAGCGCTGTGGTCCTCCCTTTTAGTGGCTTCCCTCTGAGGCCATCCCCAATTAATCCTGTATAGATCATTTGTATGTACATAGTTGTTTGTACATTGTCTTCCCTCCACACCCCCCCCCTTAGACTGTGAATTCCCTGAGAGCAGGAACTGTTTTTTGAAATCTTTTTTTTTTTTTTTGTATCTCCAGTGCTTGGAATATAGTAGTAATTAATAAATGCTGGTTGTCTGACTCACAAAGATAAAGGCGTGATTATTTATGAGTGAGCCAGTTAGAGAAAGGGATTCTGTTGTTTTGGACTTTGAGTATTTGGGGTTGTTGACATTTTTTAAATGGGAAACAGGAAGGAAATGTATTAAATCTGTGTTTCACCTTTCCTTGATTGAAAAATTCTTAAATTGTTGTTCATTGGTTGGGAGAACCATTCTTGGAAAAGCATGTTATCAGTCCAGCCAGAACTAAAAAGGAAACCTTTGGAAATATCCTGGAAACTAAAAATACTGTTTTTAGTCAATTGCATTTTAAATTGATTTCCTTGAACCAATGGTTTCATCTTAGATTTAAAATACAGCTTGAAAGCTAACTAAAGTTACCACCTGAAAAGGGATTTTTTTTTAATTTAAAATTAAAAGCACAACCCGAATTCCATTTTTGTTTAGGAATTACTGGAGGGAGATGATGACAGTGCTAGGCTGTCTTCTGATTTAAAAAAGAGAGAGACCTAGTTTGTCTTTTATATTGTCAGCACCCACTTTATAAAAATAAAGCTATTGCAAACTCTGATGGCCGTGATGGGCCTAAAAGGATTATTAGCAGTGATTTGTCAACTCCTGCAGTCTCAGTAGGCTACCTTTCTTCGTGATTTCTAGCAGTTCTCCTCAATTATTGGTGCCTATGTAGCGAGTTGTTTGATCAGAAGAAGCATATGGTACTGCTTGTAGGGCTGTAAGTAATCATGGGAAGAGAAGAATAGCGGATCCCCGTCCCTCCGTGGCCAAACAGAATGTCTACATGCACTAGGGAATTGTGTGGCAAAGTGCATAGGAGCCCGAGCTGCCGCCCTCCAAAGCATATGCTAATTTGTGCCGGAAAGAAATTGAGGAGGAGCTTCTGCTCTGAGTTGGGTGGGGGAGGGTGGTTCTTCTTCTTCTTCTTCTTCTTCTTCTTCTTCTTCTTCTTCTTCTTCTTCTTCTTCTTCTTCTTCTTCTTCTTCTTCTTCTTCTTCTTCTTCTTCTTCTTCTTCT
>NW_027187391.1:54822949-54861654 GCF_028583685.1 Petaurus breviceps papuanus
TCTCCTCCTCCTCCTCCTCCTCCTCCTCCTCCTTCTCCTTCTCCTTCTTCGTTTTATTTTGCTTTTT
Organism: Petaurus breviceps papuanus; assembly: GCF_028583685.1. Lineage (NCBI taxonomy): Eukaryota > Metazoa > Chordata > Mammalia > Diprotodontia > Petauridae > Petaurus > Petaurus breviceps. Next base: position 54,823,017 of record NW_027187391.1, read on the forward strand.
GCTTTTTTTTTAAAGCCAGCAAGCTTCCTCATCTAATGAAGTGCTAACAGCAATTCAAAAATTAATTAATTAATGCAAAACACTCTCTTGAGTCACTTCTAGATCCTAGTCAAGATTCATGTTAACCAACCTTCCAAATGTGTCTCCTTTAAGTACGGGGGACTATGGTTTTGGTAGTTTCCTCTTCCCACAATTCCACTTCACCCTGTGCAACCCTTTTCTCCCACTCTTCGAGTGATGGTACGTTTATGGAGATAAAGGGGAGAGACAATGTGCTAACTCTGGGCACCTCATTTATTCCCCTAGTTATTGATGACCTCATAACTCACTGGCGGCTGAGTGCCACAAAGTCCCCTGATGAGTTATGCGGGGTCATCAGAGAGAGCTAGAAATGCAGGAAGCCTCGAGGTAATCCATTTCCAGCATGTGCTGGGCGCGTTTCATTTTAATGTGACTGACTGGACTGAAACACACTTTTTTAAAAAGGGAGGAAAGTTTCAGAGTCCGACTTTGCCAGCAGGGGGTGCTGAACTAGGATGCAAATGAATAAAAAAGAGAGTAGAGAGAGAAAAATGGGGTTGGAAAGTTAAAGGGAACGCTTAGTACCAAGGGTAGGGAAAGGAAACTCTAGACTTAATTTAGAGCTGTGGGACTGTCCCAAGGGCAGAAAATTTCAATGACATCGAAGGTGACTTACATATCACTCACAGTCAATGTTAAATTACACAACTTTGAAACTCACCCTGAGCATAGGAAACAGCTTGACCATTCATAACAATTACTGTAGAAGTTGGCTCCCGTGTGCACATGTCACTTTTTTTGGAGTTAGTTTCTCATGTTTGCTTAAAAGGAAAAAAAATAGATTGCATACACATATTTAATATTTTCCCTCAATAGCAGCGAGGAAGGCCAGAAAGTTAAAAATGGAAATCCTTCCATTTCCACTAAAGTCTTCTTTTAAAGAACTCAGAACTTTTAAATAGGAAAGTCTTTACTCCTAAAAGTGTACTTCACTGACTTTCCAACATAATTAGAAAACAAGGTGGGGGGGAAGCTATACTATTTTCCAAGCACTCTCGGGATTTTAGGGTCTCAAGGGACTTCAATGACCAGTGACTCCAACCCAAACGCAAATGGACCAGTTTGAGCTCAGAATTTTGAGTAGAAAGAATGGAAAAGTGGAAAGAAGAGAAAAAGGAGGAAAGAAGGAAGGGGAGGAAAAGGAAAGCTTAAAGGGGAAAAAGGTGAGGAAAAACAAATGGAAGGAGGGGGGAAAGGACTGAAAGGGCAGGAAAAAAGAAATACATCAAAGACAGAAAAATGAAAGTCAGAAAGAAGACAGAAACGTGATGGGAGAAAAAGAGAAAGAAGAGGAATATAAGGGTGGCAGGGAAAAAAGAAAAAAAAGAGGAAAGTTAGCGGGTGGTTTAGGTCCCTTGGGGAGTTTAGAATGCAGCCGCTAAAGCGGAGACTCCAGGATACAAACACCAGCAGAAGAAAACTCGGAAGATTGCTGTGAAATCATTAAAACGTCCATGTCTTCCAACTGGTAACATAATCTATTCTTAAACAGGCTTGCAGAGGAAAAACTGAGACGTGTAGAAATGAATAAATCTTTAGTGTATCAAAGACAGGAATGGGGAGGGGGAAAAGAGGGACGATAAAAGGAAGGTTACATTCTTTGTGTGTAAAGTGGGTTAACCCAACTTTAAAAGAATCATAAATTTGTGATTTGATTAAAATGCATTTTGGCTGGAAACAAAGTGGGTAACTCAGAATAACCTTTGAAAGGCGTCAGGCACCGTTTTCAAATCTATTCAGCAATTTGGCAACATCTCTGCCATTTTGGTGTCAAGATGACTTGGGGAAAATTAAAAAAAAAAACAATTGCAGATTTGAAATTAACAGCCTCACAAAAAGAAGGGCACACTCTCAGAGGACTGGAGGGATGATGATTAAACAAACCTTTGGCGGCAGGGGGTGGGTTTTATTGCGTTCACCTCAAGATTGAAATACTTAATCTTGTTAGATTTTAGGGACCGAGAACTAAAAGGGCACAAGAAACCCCATTTCCCACGTGGGCCCGTGATTTAAGGCTGTTTTCCCTACCGCTCAGGGAAATGATTGAGCATTAGGTTTCAATGTTTATTTTTTTACAGAAGTTTTTCTCATTTAAAAGTCTTTAAGCAGCAGTTTACTCTCCACGCTGCTTTTCTCTGTTTGATTCCAGTTTTGATGTGGCCTTAAAATGCGAAGTGCAGAACTAAACTCCTTGCGGAGCAGTTGCAAAGGCAGATTTATGTGCCAGAAATTATAGATCAGATCAATCGGGGAAATCACTTTTTTTTTTTTTTGGCGTTGATCCCTTGACTTTTTTTCCTAAAAAAAATAAAACCGCTTTCTAAGACTGGCGGGTGCTTTCATCAAACAGTACAAACGCCTGCCTGGAATTGAGAAGGGGCTAAATCTTTCTCTGGTCAGTTTCATGGTAACCTATTTGTGAAAAATTCTGGCTGATTTCTGGCTAGGGAAGTTTTCGATTTAATGACTTTGGCCATTGAGCAAGTCTAGGTCAACTCCTGGCGGGGTTTGCAGACTCTATAAGCTCATTTCTTGGCTGCTGAAACTCGGGGTATATAATCCCTAGACGGAGTCTCTTCTCACCTTGGTACCAGAAAGCTCGAATATTAGTCATCCTTGTAATTATTTGAATTGTGAAAATTATTCTTTCTGGCTTCTCAAGCAGGAGCCTCATCCTCATTTAGAAGGAAGGCCTCACTGCACTCAGTCTACTTCTTACTAAGATATCAACTCTGAATTCAGAGAAAACCACCACGGTTTATCACCTAAGTGATAGCGATCCCCTTCACCCACCCCATTAGGTGTTCTTGCGTCTTGTTTTGTGGCTTGCTTTCCAACCCGTACCCCGACATGAAATCGACCCTAGATTGACTCTTTACTTTCACCAATTGTTTGCATTCATCTGCCTTCGTTGAACATATTGGGGGTCTCCTGAACGGGAGAAAAGATGACCAGGTATTGGGAGAGAGAGAGCCAACTTTTCTTCAACCATTTCCACCTCTTCCCTTCACCCCTCATTTCCCTTACCCGCCTCGAGTTCCCAAGAAGCTGGGAGAGATCTTCACCAGTAGCTAGGCCTGCCTAGGAGAGCAACAAGAAAGGTGTAGTTTACGAGCTGGCTGGGAACTAACCAAGTGTAAGGGGATGGGGTGAGAGGCGAAGAACTGGTCCCCGACAGTCATTAAGGTTTATGAGGCGGCTTCACCTGGCTCCCCAAGGAGTTGCCTCTGGCTGCGAAGGCTTACAAGCCATTGCCTACTCGGGAGCCCTGGGAGAGATTCCTCCCGCTCACCTTCTCCCCAGCCCTCTGCCTCCGCCTGGATTGAACCGAGATCTGCAACCACGGCAGCTACCGGGCCCCAAGCCTCGGCCTCCTCTGGGAAAACTGCATCCAGGGCTTAACAGGGTAATTGCGGTGATTACTCCCCACCCCCTAAACGTACCTCCTAGACGTGGGGGAGGAGGGAAGAGGAAGGAGGAGAGAGGCCAAGAGGGGGACAAAATGTCCTAGCTAATGGCCTCCTAGAGAGTCTACAGAGCTTAAAAGTTACCGAATTAAAGTTACTTCCTTCCTCTTTTCTCTCTTCTGCCTCCCCCTCTAATAATAGTGGAAATGATCGCTGGGCCGAGAAGTCATCTATCCGCATGGGCATGAAAGGATGCAGGCCCAACTAAAACTTTCTCCTGATTCCTTTACTTTGCCCCTCCCATCTAGGAAAGGCTGCTTTTAAATGCGGTCGCTTCAGATTAAATGTTGAAGCAGATTGTTGAACTAGTCAGAGTGGGGAGCGGATGAGGAGGGGTTGGGCCGGGACAGAGGGGGCTCTAGCTTCGAGGTAGCTGGGGTTGAGCGGAGTGGACACCATGTAGACTCCTGGGCCACCGAGACATACCAGTTTCCACCCCTGCATCACTGAACGCCTCCTGGCCTCCACCACTCCACCAGTCCCAGCGCCCAGTGACAGTATCACCGTAATTGGGTCCCCACTTTTGGCACAGGGTTAGAAGATTTCTCCCAAGTGCAGAAATGGGAGCCAGAGCGGAGGCCACGGGTCTACGGAAAGCTTTATCCTCCAAAAAGAAAAGCTCTTTTGACACCCTCAGCTGAGGCTGAGGGAAACCTTTGAAAAAATATTAATTTTTCTCTTCCCTATTTTAAGCATGTCTTCCATCTTAATCCCCGGCCTGAGATCCCATCTAGTTCTCCTTTTTTCCTGGGATGGGGTGTCCATACGCTGTTTGATTTGGCAACCAGAATCACAGACTTGCCTCTTGATCAGGCCCATGTTCTTCTTGAAAGGCCGTGAGTCTTGAGAAAAACGTGGCTCAGATTTATTTGTAGAAAGAGCCAGGAACCCAGACAACCTTCTTTCTCTCTAGGGACAATAACCCATTTAGACAGAGACATATACTGCCATCTCCAAAAACATTGTCCTCTCTCCTAGATTTCTCCTTAAGAGACAGATAGGATGGGACAAGGCAAAGCTGCTAACCCCTAGGGTAGGGGTTATGGATGTCTTAGGGTACATGCTGGTAATTAAACTTGGTGAGAGTTTCTTCTTAACCCTGCATACCTAATGGGATTTCCCTTCCCTTATCCCCTGACTCCAGTTCCTTTACCCTCCTAGAGACACTGGAGCCACGAGTCCCAGTGAGCTGGTGGGCTGAGTTCTAGCATGACAGCCCTCAAACCTTCCCCATATCTCTGCTCAACTGAAGAAAGTAAAGGAGGTAGGTTGGAATTCCAGTTAGGATAGTGGGCATCTGGGTCTCTATGTGCAACATTTTGAGATATATGATTGCTTTTTCCTGCCCTTCCCTTTACTTTTTCCTTTTGGTTTCCGCACTCACTCCATCTTCCCACTTCTTCCTGAGCAAAATCTACAACTGAAGATTGCATTTGTCCTGTGGTTGAAAGTGGATAGGCATCTTTGCCAGTAATCACTGGGTCATGTTCAGGTCGTGACAAGAGATGAGTGTTGTGACCCCCCCCCCCCCCATCCCACATGACAGCTGAAAGGAGTGTCAGGAGCTATGGAGAAAGCTGAAGCAGCCCTAGCAAAAAATTCAAATGGATTTGTGATATAATTGGTGTATTCCCTCTAACTATCCAGATAGCAATTTGTCCACCTACTTTTACTTATTACTTATTGCAAAAGCAGAGTATATACACATACATATGTTATTTTCTGGGGGAGGGTTACAAAAAAAAAACAATAATAATACCAAGTGCTTCTTTTCTTCCTCCTCTTTCTGTTTGAGTGGAGGAAGCTATGATGCTGAGGCCATAATCTATATTTTGTCAAGGATATGAAATTCATTCTGAAGGAAAAGCTCGATCAATTTATTTTTTGCTGCTTGCAATAACACAGCTGGATGATGCTTTGAGCCCATGCTAGACTGGGGCTCATCATTCATTCGCCAAGAACTGGCCTAAATGGTGCCTATGGGATTAGGTCAATTTTAGTGGATCTACTTCGCCTCATTTGGTTACTAATTGGTTTCTTGTTTTATAAATCGAAATCTCATTTTCAGGAAATTACAAAACCCGTGCAGTCAGTCCATTGAGGTAATCCTTGGGTCAGGGGGTATTTAAATGGAAATGGCTCTACAATGCATCAAGTATACAGCAACAGGGAAACTTCTCCTAGGTTTTCAAATGAAATGTGAGCTAGTCCTTTAGATCCATAATAGATACATCCTCCTCTAATGCTACTTATGTAAATATGATAAACCAGACTTTAAGAGGAATGGGGGGAAGGGGAGTAGAAAAGCAAAATTTATCTGCTAAGGTTAATGTGGCATATCTTGGAAATCTTCCAAAATAGATTATGTTTTTCTTTGTCTTCGACCACTTTAGCTGGGGAAAATCCTTTTGCCTAAAAAACGATTTAGTTATCCTCTCCCTCACAGAGCTACTTGTTCCCCTTGCAAACCCTTTATTCCTTCGGCCTCTCCAAATTACAAGGGAATCTTTAGATCTGGTTTCCCACTGTAATCCTGCAGCAAAGGGAGCTGCTTTCCTTCTTGTTTTAAACAGACAATCAACGGATTTGCAGAATTTTCTGCGGTAGGTCAAGTGCAAAAAAAAAAAAAATCACAGCTTACCCCGACTAAAAGGAATTGGACAGAGAAACGGATCCAGGGACCAACTGACTGTATAGTAAAGGAACATATTAGGAGAGGAGTCTCCAACGGGGACTTAGAAGGCAGAAGGGGTTTTGCTTTGTTTTGTGTATTCCCTTCTCCCTATTTTTCTGGGGGTGTGAAGTTAGGAAGACTCTAGACTTTACAATTGGGGTGGTACTCCATGAAGCACAAGGAATTAGGGTTAGGAAAAGTCATGCCAGGTTGAAAAAGGGGACACATTACATTATAAAACATTAACTCAATCTCAGGGCAGAGATTTTTTTTTTTTTTACCAGAAACATAAAGTGGAGTGCAGTGCTCCGTGAAAAAAAAGTTCATTAAAAAGAAAGAAAGAAAAAGAAAAGGAGGCTTGTATTAACCTGTAATGGAGACGAGCTATTCATTAACTTGCGATGGAAGTTTTACTTTCCCTAGTAGAAGCATACTAATTAGACTCGTAAACTTGGATTAATAATCAGCCCAGAGCCTAAACCAGGAGTACTGAACCAGTATTCAATATGTAGCCTACCGAATTTCTGTCTTTCCCAGTTGTTCAGATAGGGAAACATTCTTGGGCTGTTTTCTATCCATCTCTTGTAAACCTTTTGGTTTTTAAAAGGAACAGATACACATAGTGGTCCACACGTACTGGTTCTGGACTCTTTTGCGAAAGACTGATCATTCTCCAGAGTTGCGATAGCCCTCTGCTCTGGTATCCCGGTTTGCGCATTCCTCACCGCGTTTTAGTCTGAGGTTTCAGTACCTGCTTTAGCAAGAGAAATCAGATGGCGTGCCATTACGGGTGATTTTGTTGCTCAACGTGTTCATACCTAGGTGATCTGGATCACTGTCAGTCAAGTCAGGCAAACACACAGAGAAGACAGACAACCCTTTCCCACAGCCCCACAGTCAACACACATTTTCCACTCCGCCTCTTCCCCCTCCCCCTTCCACTTTCTAGTAATAAAAAAGAAAGGAGAAGGGAAGGATTCAGAAGATAGGAAGAGAGGGAAAGAGAGGAGAGATGACAGGGAAGTTGGGAGAGAAGAGAGAAAAGAGGAAGGAGAGGGAGAGACAGACAAACAGATTCTGTATGTAGAACCACGAATACGAGTGTCTTGTACATAAAAGCTCAGGAGAAAAAACGTAAAGAGGAAAGAGGGGCCATAGCTGAGGCAGGAAAACAGAAAGGGGGGGGTCAGGGAAGAGGGGGATGGAAAAGATTTAGCTACACCAGAGGGATGGAGAAGAATCAAGAAGGGTTACAGAAGAGGGAGGAAGCGAGTTAGGGGAGGGAGGTAGGCTGGGAGCATTAATGTTTGCATAGCTGTGGGGAAATCGTTAGGTTTATTTAGATGTGCAAACACTTAGGTAAATCGGGTCCTGGATGAAAGAGAACTAACCGTTCTGCGCTGCTCAGATTTTGATCACTTGTTTATTTGTCTCTAGTTCGGTGGATAAGCGGGAAGTAGCACCTGGTCAGTATTTTTTAAACAGTCAGATTCCACGCTCTAATTTGTGGTACCTAGCCCCTGGTACGACATCAGAATGCGTGTGTTTGTCATTGTGTACTTCATGGTGGTTTGCACTGTACAGCAATCAATCACCTTTTTTTTTTTTTTGTCACGTTAAGCCCTGTTTAATGGGGTAAGCATAAAAGGTTTTAACTGCCCAGTTTAAATTATTTCAGCAGCAACATTGTTAAAAGATATTACCCATAAATAGCTTAGCTCCGTCTCGGCCAATTCCCCTCGGCTTTCCTCTTCCTTATCTCTCTGCAAACAAGAAAACAATCCTGGTTATATATTATACATACATATAACGTAATATATGTATATATAATAGGTATACACACATAATATATGTACATATGTTATATATGTATATACACGTATATCTGTATACATCGAGAAGCAAGCTATCTATCATTCCGATGTAAGCGGAGAATTTGGATACAAAGTTTGAGAAGTCTAAGCAAAAAGGAAATGGAATGCCCCCATTTTCTAGTATTTGATATTTAGAATTCTGGGAAGTGGAATGGCTCTGCAGTCTACCTGAGATAGTGTTAATATTAAGGCATTATCTAGCCTCTGAGTCCCCCAGGAAACTAACTTCAGAAAAGTGCGTGAGACCGGATGGGAATGGGGGGGAAAGAGATGAGGGTGGAGGTGGGGAATGGTTTGACTGATGCTTGCAAAACATGCGACTGGTGACAAAGAGCCTAAGAGCTGCCACAAAGCTGAAAGCAAACTGACTTTTAATAAGGGGGATTAATTTCGGAGGTTTAAGGGGAGTCGAATGACAGGAGTGTCATTATAGCCAATCAGAAAATCCTATCGGAGGCTAAAATGACGAAGACCTCCTAGATTATTCTATGTGGATGCACAAGTTCCTCCCGTGCTATTAGTTTCCTTCTCTTCTTGTTAATGATGAGGATGAAAAATGTGAATGAGGAATAAAGTGGTTTTTTTTTTCTTGTAGACACACAAATGAAGTACGCAAAACGCATCGATAGCACACAGTATCAGGGGAATCTCTAAGCAGTCATAATCAGATGCAACCCCAAACGGACCATTTCCCTCACCCTCTATTACGGTTGCACACTGTTTCCAGGAAGGAAGAGGCTGAAGCTGGGCACAAACTAGTTAGTGTTACAGCTTGCTGTGGCTCGGTGCTTCTTCAGTGAAGGAAGCAAGTTAGGTGAAATAGGGTAGTGTGAAAGGTCTGATTATCGGCATCCCTGGACTCTGGCAGCCCAACTGGAGTTCACTTAGCGCTTGGAATTGAAAGGAACTCCAGTTCCACAGTCCTTCGCTATTGTCTTTCTAGTGTTGCTGGGGAATGCTTACTGTTTATTATCATTAGCTATACCACCGTATGGTAGTCATTGCAATTGTAGCCCTAACGGTACTACTAATAACCCTGGGCACAGTAATTAGTAGTCCCGAGGTTGCTGACTTTGCGTCCCTAACCACGGGCAACTCTTCCCAGGTGGGGGACCCGGGATCTTGTCAATTTCATTTCTACTGAAGAGTTTTCTCGGTGTCTTCCGTACACAGGGCTCGGAGAAGCGTGGGGCCATTCGACCCGTACCAGTCCCTTGGATAACGTCGGTCGGGAGCTGGGGTCCCATCTCTTACAGGTAAATGGCCTTGAAATCAAAGCCCCTTTCCCCCGAAAGGTTATCAGTGACAGGGGATTGTATTTGTAGCTTGTATTCCTGTGTATTTGCTTAAAAACAAAACAAAACCGTTCATAGATCGAAGCACCGAGCCAAAATCTGAATTTCTTTCCTTTGAAGCACCATCAGCCTCCCTTGTTGTCTATGTAGTTTTACTTTAAAAACAAACAAACAAACAAACAAAACCAAAACAAGCATTTCTCATGGTCTTCCTTTTTGCATTTTTGTTAAGATCAAGGTTCAAGGAATACAGGTACTATCTCCCTTAGGCGTGATTGAGCAGGGTAGCAGGAGCGGAGTTGTGTTGGCTTCCAACCCTAGTACAAAGTATGCTCTTAGAGGACAGAAATACTTTTTAAACTTTTTTTTTTTTTTTTTTGCCATACTATCCCCAGAAAATAGCACGGTGTCTTGGAAGTAGTAGGTACTTAAAAATGTTTGTAGAATTGAATTGGATAAAATTCTCTTATCTCTCCAGCACCTTATCCATGACCACAGATCCGCGGTCCGTGGACAGGCAAGTTGGTAGGACTTCACAATTGTACTTTGTTAGGTGCCTGCTGAGCGAAGGTGAACTGGCTTGTTTTCTTAGATCTCTTTCTATCGAGACAGAGGGGGAGAGAGACACAGAGACCACCGAGTTCCGTGGGGCTGGACAGATTTTGGTAGGCCTTTCAAAGGTAATGCAAAGCTGAATAACCGTAGTTCGTGGAAACAGAGCTCTGTATGCCTGCACATGTTGGAAGCGATGCCAGCTATAGGATCGTGTCTATAGTGCTTTTTTGAAGCCAAGAAATAGGGAAATGCTATCTCCTGTTAACGATTTTTAAAATTCTACAACATTTTGGATACTTTGCATTCGGAATAAAATTTTCACCCGCTGTCACAGACCCGTTCAACTCTCGTTCTGTCGGCTACTCCACCCCTCCTCCACCAGACCCCATCCCCTGTATCTAGCATTTTAGAGACACGCACATGCGCAGGTACACATCATACTATATTCAGGTAATGTGTATGACCAATGTGTAGGTCCTATTATAGCATTGTTTGCAGTGCAGACCATTTTAAATTGCCCGTTGCCCACTTAAGTCGCAGAGCAAATATTTAAAATAGTAAAACTCCCGTTGGCATTTTTAGGCTTGACACTTCTCCCCTGCTCCTTCATCCCTTTAATTGTCATTCAAGTCCACCATGAGTTTCTTGAGTGGGAGCCTTGAAAAGAAGTTTGCAGCTCGGAAACTGAGAACTAATTTTTCTTGTTCTGGGCCAGACACCTTAACTCTCCCTAGAAATGATTCTGTCAGCTTTAAGAAATGGTATTTATTTATGATCGTACAATAAGGACACAATAAGAGATGAGCACCTGGTAATATACATATGTATATATACATGTGTATGTGCATGTATATTTCTTTCTATATCTATATGTCTGTCTTGTCTGTCTGTCTATATATCTGTCTGTCTGTCTATCTATCTACTTATGGTTTCTTTGGGGAGAATAGACTCAATCCAGGGTGTAAGAGGCAATATGAGCAACTGCTATCATATGTGTGTGTACCAGTATGTCTTATCTCCTCTCGAACTCTGAAGCCAACTCTTCATCGTGACCAAACCTTTTTTATGTTTCCTGGAGCACAACTTACTCAATCCAGTTCATTCATTCCTGCTTTGTGGTCTTCACAGTCACTCCAATTGCATGTTTCTCTTGTGCATTTTTCAAACCTACTGGTTTTGTTCTCCTCATTAGACCTTGGAAGGCAAGGATTTCCACTTAAACTTATTTCTCCAGAATGCTATGGGTTAAAGAAGAGCTTAATAAATGTTAAACTGACTTAGGTTACCTTTAGCCCTCTCCAGTAACATGCTTCCTATTGACCAGTCAACTTTTCTTGGTTTCTTCTTCCCCCTACATTTCCTTATACTTGCTGGGCCTCCTTTTCCCCTCTCCACAGAGTATTCTGACTCTTGAAACACTCCCCCAAGTCAGTCCCTAGCTCTACCTCTGTGGTCTCTTACATACTTTCTGTCTACTTTCCTAGACCTTGGATGGTTTCATCTTTGTAGTGGCTCCGGATGGGAAGATCATGTACATTTCAGAGACTGCATCTGTCCACCTGGGTCTTTCTCAGGTAGGTGGGGTAGGTCCACAGACTTCCCAGTTCTTGATCTTTTCCTGTCTTGTGGCAATAATGAGAGCATGAGAAATAGTTTTAGGCTTTCATTCTCTTTAGGGCACTCACCTGTTAAGGTTTTATTTTTCCTGAAAGCTGGAAATGTTCTGTGGGCAGGGTGGAACTGTATCTTTCGATGGGGCACATACATTTGCATGATTCTTGAGTTCTAAATGAAGTTTCTAGGAGATATCAGATCAGTATCCAACATGGTGTAGTGGAAAGTATCTAAAATCAGGGAACCAGGGCTTGAAATCTGGTCTTTCTATTTACTACCTCTATGACTTTGGGCAAATAATTTACCAAAGATAAGTGTGTGTTTTTTTTTTTTTTTTACAGAACCTACTATGTGAGGGGCACTGAGGATACAAAGATTAAAAAATGGCAACCTTTCTGGGCCTCAGTTTGCTCATCTGTATAATGAAAGGATTTGGACTAGATAACTTCAAGGAATTTTTAAACTCTAGGTTCCATTACTCCTTTCCATAGCTTTCTTTCCCAAACTAAGCCAATATTATTTTCATAGGACGGTTAGGGTTGGGGCTAGAGGGAAACTTTAAAGAGTTGTATAGGATGAAAAGCTGCCCTTTCCAGAGTTCAGGGGCAAAGACCTCCATGCCCATTTTATCCCCTTCCAGCCCAAACTTTTTTTTTTAACTTTTCTATAACTCAGTGCAGGTAACTCTGAAATCCTTATCTATAACAGGTAGAACTGACCGGGAACAGCATTTATGAATATATTCACCCAGCAGACCATGACGAGATGACTGCAGTGCTCACAGCCCATCAGCCCTACCACTCCCATTTTGTACAGGGTAAAGAACACCCCAAAAGTCTTCCACTATATTTCTCTCTACCCCTTTGCCTCACTCTTCTTTTGAATTAACCTTACAAACTCTTAAAAACATACCTTACACCCCTCTACTTGCTCTCTTTCACTCAAATTTCTTCCTTTTTCTGTTCTAGAGTACGAGATAGAGCGCTCCTTTTTCCTGAGGATGAAGTGTGTCTTGGCCAAGAGAAACGCTGGTCTCACTTGTGGTGGTTATAAGGTGTGTATCTGGGGGAATATGAAGCCCCAGTTGCTGCAACTGCCAGTGATGGTTGCCCATGTCATTACAGTGGTAGGATATCCTGGACAATGAGAATTCCAAGAGCAGTTATATATGTCTATGATATAGGCAGAGTACAGTTAGACTTTAAGCTAGCTGTAAGATGATTTTTTTAAAAGTAAGAATACATGTTCTTTGCTCACCTGAAGCATTACTGTATTATCCCCAGAAAAAGTAAATATGTAAGGATTTGGGGGAGGGGAGGAAGGGAAGATGGTTTAGGGAACTCCCAAGGTGGAAGCTCCCTCCATCAATGGAATTTACTGTCTCTAGGTATAAAGGGGCTAAATGATTTTCTCAGGGTTGCTACAAAATTACTACCAAGTGTAAATACACTTGCTTTGTTTAGAGAAATACACACTAAAGATATGTTCATTATCTAGGGACTTAGATTTCAAACCTCATCTGAACTTTTTGCTAAGTATCTTGGTTTATAGTTGAGGGGCAAACATTTCAACCAGAGAACTGAGCTAGCTACTCTATGGGCCCTGGAATGTCCCCTTTCCCTCTCCAGTGCCTGAGCTGAGACCTTGACTCAGGCAGGAAGGGTGGAGATGGTGAAATGTCTAATTTTCTCTCTTCCTTTGAAGGTCATTCACTGCAGTGGTTACCTAAAGATCCGACAGTATAGCCTGGACATGTCCCCTTTTGATGGCTGCTACCAAAATGTGGGTTTGGTAGCTGTGGGCCATTCACTGCCCCCCAGTGCTGTGACAGAGATCAAACTACACAGCAATATGTTTATGTTTCGTGCCAGCCTGGACATGAAGCTCATATTTTTGGATTCCAGGTAGGGCTGGATTGAGCCAGTACTGAAGCTGAAGCTGAATCATGCAGCCTGTCCCAATGTCTTAATAAGAATATACTGGATATGTGTGTGTTCATGTATGTTTGTGTGGGTGTGGGGGTGTGAGTGTGTGGGTGTGGGGTGTGTTCATGGGGGTGTGTGGGGGGGTATGTGTGGACATGTGTGGGTGTGAGTGTGTGTGTGTTGGGGAACCACTGGGAACCATTGGGAAACCACTTTCTAGTCAGAGACTTGGGTTCTGGTCTTGGGTCTGCCACAGCCTTGTTTACAGGTGTTAAATGGTGGGGACTTCATTATATGTCCTAATTGTTCTGGGGTGGTATCCTGATCCGTGAAATAAACGGGTTGGATCTGCTAGCTCTACTAAGATCCCTTTCTTCTCTAACAGTTTGAGATTCCATTCTGTGAGCCGAATGATTTACATGTAAAGGGGCTAAGATAGTTTACAAAATGCTTTACATCTGTTATCTCATTTGATCCTTACGTAGGTCTGTGGGGTAGGTAGGTAGGAAGGGTAAATAAAAGTCATCTTCATGTTTCCAAGGAGGAAACTGAGGCTCAGATGTCAAGTGAATTGCTTACTCTCACTGGTCACTAGTGGAATGGCCATGGCAGAGACCAAAACCTAAGTCTTCTTCCTTTCACCCTATCTACAATGCCGCCTACTCCTTCCGTGCCATTCCCCCTCCCCCCGCCCCCACTACTAAATTCCCTTTCTTGTGCTTCTCAGGGTAGCTGAACTAACTGGCTATGAGCCGCAGGACCTGATTGAGAAGACCCTTTATCATCATGTGCACGGTTGTGACACCTTCCATTTGCGCTGCGCGCATCACCTGCGTAAGCATTTTCTCAGCATCGTTTAACATTGTCTCCTTCCACCCCCTTCCTCCCATGTAAACGCCACCAGTTGTACTGTAGCTTTTGGTAACAATTCTACCGCCTGCTCCTGAGATAATCTGGAGTCAGGAAATGTAGAACTTCAGTGCTCTAGGTCCCCCAGACACAGTTTTGGCTGGAGAAAAATGGATCTATATTGCAAGGTTCGTAAAGAAACAGATGATCAAGGCCAAACAAGCCTGAGGACTGTACCTTCCCTCTTTTGGTGGCTGAAATAGTCAACGTTGCTCCTCCTAGCACAGGCTTGGCCATCCAGGGTTTTACCTGGTCAACAGAGAATCTCTTTTATTCAACAACCACCACCACCAACACAACTAATAAACAACAAACAATCCTTAAACTCAATTTACAAATAGAAGTCACGTCCTTGTGGGCAGTGCGCAGTTCCACACGCCTTCCCCGGTTTATTTACTTTTGCTGAAAAATCCCCAACAGCGGTTGACTGTGGAAACATTTTCTTGATCTCTCTGTTATAAATACACAATTCAGCTCAACCAGTGACTTCAAGTTCTAGATTATGCCCCCGGGCACTTTTTAGAGCTTAATCTCCGAGTTTGCAAAGAGAGTAGGAGTAGGGCAAATTAGGAGTCAGATTCCCTTCTGTAGGTGAAAGTATGAATTTGGAGTGGGAGGGATTTTACGGTTAATGCCAAATATTCCTCTTTCCTCCCACTGCAAACATAGAAACAATTGACCAAGTGAAGAATAGCTTTAGCTCCCCTCAAAAAGGAAAAGCGTGTCAATAGGATCGAATGAATTCGATACAAATTAACATTGTATAATCCTTTGGTTTTGGAAATTTCTTGTACTCTTCATTTCCATGGTTATTAGTATCCCGTTCAGGATTTTTCCTAACTCGCCAGCCCCCAGTTCCTCTCTGATTATTTCAGTTACTGTTTCGAGCCTGACCAGCATCCCTTTGTCTTCTGCGTTTCATTTCCTTCTATAAGGAGAGGGCTTGGTGGCATCACCCAGTTTGTATCTGCAGCAGCTGCTGCTGCTGCTGCGGGGCATGGGGGTTGAGGGGAGGGATTAAGGTTAGTATGGAAACTAGCAAATTAGCAGACTAGTCCTGGGTTGTTGGTATAGGATTTTCTCCGTTTCCCACTCTGCTTTTTTCCTTCCCCCTTTCTCACCTCAGTGTTGGTGAAAGGGCAGGTCACCACAAAATATTACCGGTTCCTGGCAAAGCACGGGGGCTGGGTGTGGGTACAGAGCTACGCCACCATCGTACACAACAGCCGCTCCTCGAGGCCCCATTGCATCGTCAGCGTCAACTATGTCCTCACGTAAGTTCAATAAAAAATGCCCCCCTGGCATGGGAGACTGCTGAGGGGGAGGATGCCCAGTGACCCTTTGGAGTGCCCTTTCTGCTCCAACCACACTTAGAATAATAACAACAATAGTAGACAGCTAGCACCTAGCGGTTTATATGTTCTATCATATATCTCACCTTCCCCTTCCACTTCCCGTCCCATCTTTAACCCTCCTTTTTCACAGCTGGGGTGCTTAAATTAGAAGGAGAAGAGATGGAGAGAGGGCACTGAAAAAGGCAGGCTCTAGGCACTCTATCCAACTTGGACCTTCAGTATAGGCTAGATTTGGGAGGAAACAGCTCCACCCACTACTTTCATCTTTCTGAAAAAGCTCCCTTTATTTTTATTTCCCAGAGGAAGATTTAGGAGTTTTCCATCCTCAGTACATATTTTGCTTTCTATTTCTTTTAAGTCTACCCTGCAGTAAATAAACCTTAATGGAGGAGGGAGGGAGGAAGAGAGGGGGAGAGGAGAAGAAGGAGGAGAACAGAGAGACAGAGAGAAACAGAGAGAGAGAGAGAGAGAGAGAGAGAGAGAGAGAGAGAGAGAGAGAAGTGAGTTAGGAGCGAGGTTCTCCTTAAGGAGCCATTTATAGTTAACAAACAGGACATCTGTTTCACTTTTTCAAATCTGGGGTTTGAAGTTCTTAATTTTAACCAGAGTCTCCAATCAAAGCTGAGAGTTCTGAGAGAGTGATTCTTAAGCTGAACCACAAAGAAGGTTTAAGTGACCAAAAGGGTCTGAATTTAACCCACAGAAAGAAAGGAGACTCAAGTTAATGCTGGAAATCTTGGCTAACACTCAGCTCTTAACTCTTCCCCTTGTACTTCTGGATTGCAAGGGTATGAGATCTGTGTGTACGGGATGCTACCTGCTGGTACTTCAGGACCTGGGGCCAGTAGGGCCAGGTCTAATCTCCAGCAGGCTGGCTGAAGTTGCAATATTTGATTCATATTTTTCCCCCTGGAAATAATCATAGTTTCTGGTTGCCGGTATGCCAATGCATGCAAGGTCACATGGCCTGTTGTGTTCTTGGTGAAGAAGCACGTACTTTATGTTTGTAAGGGCCGGGCTGCCTGCTTTATTTTCAAGCCTTGTGGCAAGTCCTTTTTGTTTTGGTTTACCTTCTTATCTTTTGGGGAGAGGAGATGAGATAGGAAAATAGAACTGATTCTGATTTTAGAATATGGCAATAATTATCTATCATGCAAATGTTGACAGAACAGAGGGTTAGTAGAAATGAATTTTTCCATTGGAAGGAAGTGGTGTGTGGATTACAATCTTATGAATAAGAATAAATTCATTTTATATTATTTTAAATTATAAAATAAAAAAGTAGTAGTTGGCAATATTGTACTTAGTAAAAGCACTATTCATTCCATGCCTTGTCTGATAAAAGAATGTAACTAGATGGACTTGGGAAATTAATTTGCTTGAGATGAGGGGTTCAATTTCCAGGAAGGATGATTGGTAGTTGTGAACCTCCACTAGCTTTCTCCTTTTCTAGGAAGCAGAGTAAATGATGCTCCAATGGTAAGATTACTGTAGGTTTTAACAAACACATCAGTAATGTTTTGGTTACTGTGTACCCCTGCAAAATATAACCATTTATTTTACATTTGCTATTTTTGATGTTATTAAAATAAACATGAGGGAAAATGGCAAAGTACATTTCACATAATAAACCACTTTGGGGAAGCAAAAGTATTAAAGAGTGAAAAATGATGTCTGCTTACCATGAAAAGGAAGCTTACATACTTGAAGAAGGCACTTTGTATGTCTGAGACATCACCAGTATTTTATATATCCTGTTACCCTGTGGGTGCCTGTGGTTAGTAATCATTTTTTATCAAACAGCAGGCTACATAGTCACATAGGCCCATATAAATGGCCAGAATGCCAGTTCGATCTCCCAATGGGTAAACTTAATTTACGTTTAGAGTCATTTTGAAAAATTTTGTTTTGTTTTTCAGTGAATGCGTACTTTCTTTTTCTGTTGACTCTGTCTTTTTTCACTTTGCATACTTCTTTACTGCCATAGAAATAGGGTAGAAACTGTACATGAAATAAAAGAGGCTTAATGACTACAGAGAAATGATTTATTGAAGGAAAATAGTATGTCACATTTTTTTTTTCTGAATGTTTTATCCCTCCCAAATGAAAAGACACAGAAACACACAGAAGCCTGTATAAGTTTACATATACAAGATGAATAGTTGGAATTGATTGCACCATTATGGGTTTATAACGCCCATTTCTTTGTACTGAAATCCTCAGGACAATTTTCATAACCACTAATGGGGAAAACACAGTAGATAAAATGTCATCAGGCAGCTCTGTGTGTGCTGACGGGATTTTCATAATGAACAGGTTGCAGTTTGTTTGATGTGTACATCACACATCTGGTTGGAAGTTACTAATTTACATTGTCTTAGCAAATTAAATAGATGACTATTGATTCTCTATGGTAGCAGCAGACTAGAACTTACATTTGTTTTCTGTGCTGATTCTTTATGAAGCACTAGAATGATAAGTGAGTTCTTTCCAAACACACTGCCTCCAACAATACACTTAAACCACAATCCTCCAAATAATTTGACATGCCAGATGTATTTCAAATTTAAGCATTTGAGAGCATATATTTTTAGAGCATTGCTGTGAAACTGAAGGATGAGTAATTTAACTAGGCATTGGCTAAATGAAGATGTCTCTTTGGTGAAGCCTGTTTAGTCCTAGTACATCAGAAGACATCAAGAAGCTCAGTTTTTCTAAATTTTCAGATCAGCTGCCATTTTCTTTTTAAACTCATAACCTTCCCTGCTTCAACCCCTCAACATGTGCCTGGAAAACCTGTTTTAGTATTGTCTAACAACTTCACCATAAATTGATCTATTTAAGACTATTGGCTTGTTTAAATTAATTGCCTCATCAGTGTGGATAGAAAAACTGTATTATTTCAGAGGCAGATGGCAAATGTTCTGGTGCTTTCATTGGTCCTTGTGTGGCTTCTCTGTGATTTGGAAAGGCTGAAAGCTGGAGTGTAAAGAGATTGCGAATTAAAATCTTCTGCTGGTATGTCTAGGTCCCTGAAGTTCCATGATGTTTGACTAGCTCTTCATTCCTTGTTCATGTTTTTCTGCAGCATGCCTATCATCATAGCTGTACGGGCAGCTTTTCTAAGTTGTTCACATGTTTTGAAATGTGGTAAGCAGTGGTAAATGACTGCCTTGTGATACTTTTCAGAGAGGCCTTTGAATGAAGTTTGTAGCCATTAATCAATGAACTTTGGAAATATCATGAGTCAGGATGGAGAGTAGGAAGAAAACTTTTTGGAAGAAAGTACATTTTAAAAAAAGTTAAGTGGTTTTCTTGAATTCATATTTTGAACTCATTCTTTCATTCATTTGAATTCATTCATTTTCTTGAAGTCCTTTCATTGAGTTTAATTAGCAATATTAATTATTCATACTTATGTCTCTTAGCTTCCTTTTACTCAGATAGGAAATATTTGGTCTTGAAATATATTGATAAAGGAAAAATATGGAATAATAAACCCTGAAAATGTTTTTGTAAAAAGAGAATAGAAGTAAAGGCCTTGATGTAATTATTATTTTTACATGTTCAGATTGTTTTTTCCCCACTCAGAAATGATTGAGTTTTTATGGATGTTGAACTTTGCTTTTCCTCCAGTAAGCCAAAAAAGATGATGGGAAGGGTTCCTATTTTAAATATATATGTGTGTGTTTAGATATGTATATCTATACGTACACATACATACATACATATATACACACACATATTCTTGGAACAGTGTTTAATTTGGAACAGTACATTAATTTGTTGGAAATCCATTTTGCACAAATATGGATGCTTACAAAAATATACATGTAAGAATTTACTAATACCCATCACCTACACTCACCAGCTAATATTCATCTAGCACTCAGTAGGTACATACACTGAGTCAGAATTATCCTCAGAAGTCTCAGTGCAGGATATTTTTGTAAAAATCCTTGTATTTTAAATTAGAATTCCAGTGAGAATTGCAAATTCCAGTGAGAATTGTTGACAGAGCATTAATATTAAGAGTAGAGATTTAGGGAAAAAAAGATATTTGATTTAGAGATTGATTTGGTAATTTCTTCCTCAGACATAGATTTAAGTCTCTAAACCCTACTGGTACAATAAAAGATGTAACATTGTTTCAGGGACAAATGCTATTCAGTGTTTTTCAGTGATTATCTAAGTATGAGACAGAGAAGTAGGTGTATACCTCAAAAACATTTTTTTTACTTTAACTTTTTTATTTCATTGAAATTAAAAGCAAAATAAATTCAAGAAATTTGTATTAGTGCAGGGAACATGGTTTTTGTTCAACATCTCTGTGAATATATATATATATATATATATATATACACATATATGTAGAGGTTGAACAGGAAAAAAGAGAATCCCTTCCCCAAAACACAGATACTGGAATTCTCTTTTTGTTTTCATTAGACCACTGTAGACCTCATGGAAAAAAAAAGAAATTGCATTTCTTTGCTAACTTACTTTTCACCTATAACTTTAACCTTTCTTACACCTGATCTGCACAGAATATGGCGCCCAAATGGTTGACTTTTCCTTACATGTTAAGTAGCACAGATTTTTGGTATGCATTTGATTGAGACTTTTTTCATGTGCTTATTTTCTATTTTATTATAAGTAGTTTTAGTAAAACATTTTAAAAGTGGATTTAGCCAGTAAAATATAATTCTTGACATTTAGTTTATTTTCAGTGTATATAAAATCTTTCACTTAAGAGATCATGTCAAATGAAACTTCTTTTGGGCTCTAAGAGCTCTGTAAATAACAAAATAATTTACCTCTACCTCCCCAACCCCCCAAACTGAGGAATATTTGTTTGATAGCAGTAATCCCTTTTAACACTAAAAATAATCATTGTAGAAGTAATGTATACTCATAAATTGGATTGTCTTTAATTGCACATAATTTCTATTATGATAACATTGTATATTAAAGTCCCAGTTGGCTTCTTCCAATAGTCTTTTTTTTTGGGGGGGGAGGGCAATTGGGGTTAAGTGACTTGACCAAGGTCACATGTTTTTGTGTTAAGTGTCTGAGGTCAAATTTGAACCCAGGTCCTCCTGACTCCAGGGCCAGTGCTCTATTCACTGTGCCACCTAGCCCCCCCCCAATAGTCTTGTTTTGTGCAACTCAGTGACTAAAAACACAAATTGGAAAGATCATCCATATGAAAGATAATTTATAACTACTGCATTAAAATTCTTTATTACAGGAAAGCTAGATCTAACCTATTGAAATTTCTTTTGAAATTATTGCGTGAAATAACATGCATTCAGTTCAGCTCCTCTACCATTTCTTGCACTTAACACATTAAGAAGTGATTCATATTTTATTTTAAAATAATTCTTTCATGCTGAACCTTTGTAAAAATTACAATAGCTAAGTACAATGTACATGTTGGGTAAGTATATAGGTATACACACGTATAATGTATTATATACATATGTATATAATATATATTTATATGTATATATAAATATATACACATGTATATATAAATATATACATATGTATATATAAATATATATATGCATAGCCACATAGACATGTGAGAGAGTCCGTTTAAACAGAGAAATAACTGTTGCCACTTGTTTTTGCCACTTAGTATTTTCTTTTTCTTTTCTTTTCTGTCATTTCAAAGCATCAAGCACCAAAAACCTAGTTTAGGAAAATCCCTCAGAATATCTGTGCTCATACTGGTTTAAATTATCTCTGAAGATTAAAAAAATACTTCAACTTGTGTCCTTGATTCCCTCCATCCCCATGTATGTTTAGGTCATGGTTGTGGGGTTACCTGCCTTTTTTGTATTCTTTTTGGGGTTTGTGGAGAAGAGATGCCAGAATCGGATAGCCCTTGTAACCTCTGCCTAGGGGCTAGCAGGTGAGAAATTGCTCACCTTGCTTCCTTCTCTTTTCATAGCTATTTCACATCCACTGCCTCAGTGCACTGCTTTTCTCCAATTTCCCCACTGTTGTTGCTATTGTACAAGGCTTCTAGTGGTTCTTCCTTGGCCATACTCATTTCTATCTCACTTCCAAGAACAGAGGCCCAGTTAGTGCTTTCTAAATTGGGACTTGGTTGCCATCCATTTATTGCCGCTTAGCTTGACAAGAAAAAAGGAATAAAGGATGTTTTTTCCTCCTGACTTACATCATAGGGTTGAAAGGAGCTTCATCTAATTTGTTACTTTTTCTTCTGGCAGAACGTTACTCATGTCATCTCAGACAGAAGGAAAGTCCAAGTGATAGGTTTACTTGAATGTGGTAGTGGACAGCTGACTTAGTCAACAGAGGTGCCTGAAAATACTAGAGTACATAATTTAAAATCTTCCCAGTTCTGTTCTTTTGTCTCACCACACACACACACACACACACACACACACACACACACACACACCCTTATAAAGTTGAGAAGCAATCATAAAAGGTAAATAAAGACCTTAATTTTTTCCTTATAATCTATGACGTTTCAAATCACTATTTGTATCAGGAAACTATCTTCTCTGAGTGATAGGGCAATAGCGTCCTGATTTTGAATGTGTAGTGATGTTTTCTGACTTGTCCTTTTACATGCCCTCTCCTCTCTTTTGCTTTCAGAGAATAAGGTGTTCTACCTCCTTGCCATGGCTACTCCCTCCTCTTGTGACTTGGATCCCTTCCCCTCTCTCATCTTCAGTCCCTCCCTTTCTTCTCCCTCTCTGCCTAACATGTTCAGGTCTCCCCTATCCAAAATATAAAATGAAACAAAACCCAAACAAAAAAATAATACCTTTCCTTGATCCTGCAACTTTTCTTAAGCTATCATCCTATTCCTCTCTCCTCTTTACTATTAAACTTCTAGAAAGAGTAGTCTTATATTTGCTGCCTTCACCTTATTATTACTCATTCCTTTAGTCTTAGAGTTCATTTATCCAAGGGGATAAAAAGCTAAATGTATTCTTGGTGTTCTCTAGGATAATTGGACCATTTCTGTTGTTCTTTTCTGGGGAATAAAGAAGAAAAGACGGGAAGGAGTGGCAGTGCTTAACAATCGACCAAGTCTTTTTGGATTATTTATCATCCTTTTCCTGGTCTCCATATCTGCATATCCCCTAAACCTTTATCCTCAATTCTCTTTACCTCTCTTTTGTACTTCCTCCTATGGTTTTAATTGTTATTACTATGCAGAATATTCCCAAATCTCTTTTTCCAGCCTTATTCTCTCCTGTGCTCTGGTCTCACAGCTCCAACTGACTATTGGATATCTCTCCATGACTATTCAGCTAGCACTTCAAATTCAGCATGTCTAAAACTGAAAATATCTACCCCTATACTGCCCAGATCTCCCCCCTTTTTCAACTTCTGTTGATGGCACCACTAGTGAACAGAGTGCTGGACCTGGAGTCAGGAAGACCAGAATTCAAATATGAGCCTTAGACACTTACTAGCTATACAACCCTGGGCAAGTCACTTAGCCTTTGCCAGCCTCAGTTTCTTAAAAAATGGGGACAATAATAGCACCTACCTCTAAGAATTGTTG
Source organism: Petaurus breviceps papuanus (assembly GCF_028583685.1). Taxonomy (NCBI): domain Eukaryota; kingdom Metazoa; phylum Chordata; class Mammalia; order Diprotodontia; family Petauridae; genus Petaurus; species Petaurus breviceps. The sequence continues at coordinate 54,846,321 of NW_027187391.1, forward strand.
TGAGAATCCAGTGAGATAATATTTTTAAAGCACTTAGTGCAGGATCTGGCACATAGCAAGTACTATATAAATTCTAATTATGATGATAACTTCAAACTTCAAAATCCTCTTTAATTCTTTTCTTTTTTTTCCAACCTCTTACTCCCAGTCAGTTGCCAAATTGGCAGTATCTTCCACATCTGTTCTTTATTCCTCGTTCACATGGCCACCAGCCAAATTTGTGGCCTCATTATCTTAGACATACTATTGTAGTACCCTCCTGACTATTTCCTCTGCTCTCTTCCTTGTCCAGACTGTCCTTATAGTTGCAAAAATAATCATTCTAATGCCCAGGTCACTACTCCTTTCAAAAACCTCCATTGACTGTCAGTTGTCTATAAATTAAAATACAAGCCGTATATCATTGCCATTTAAGGCTTTCCACAGCTCTGAATTACCTTTCCACTTATCAAATTACTTTTCATTTCATGTTCCAGCATAGTTGGACTGTTAGTTATTCTTCCATCTCTTTCTGTTTTTTATTGTCTTTGTGTACTCCTGAAGGCAATCTTCCATGGCCTGGAATACCCTTTTTTCACATTTTTGCAAGGTGAAATCTTCCTCTTTCTCTAAGTCTCAGCTCAGGTGGAACCACTCTGTGAACCCTTCTCTGATTTCCAAAGATGAAGATGATATCCCCCTTTCCATATTCCTTTGAGTCCTCTCTTTTATATTGTACTTATTTGTGTACTTATTTCCTCTATTAGAATGTAAGCTATTTGAGGGCAGGGAGAAGGCCCAATTTCATCTTTGTATTCCCAGACTCTTGCACCTAGCAAGTCATTAGGATAAAATGGATCATAGTATAATTGTATTTAAAGATAAAGAGATTATCTTGGCCAATGCCCTAATTTTACAGAGGAAGAAACTGGGGCATTCAGAAGTTAAATAACTTGCCCATTTTTACCTGGGTAGTAAATGGCATAGATGGGCACAGGCCTTTTGACCCTAAATCCAGTGCTGCTTCTACTAGGCCATCATTTTTCTCTACTTAATTAATGTGTGTATGTGTGTGTGTTTTTAAATTTCAAGTAAGTGCTATGTACATCTTATCTTCAACATCCTTTTGCTGTCTATTTCCCAGCAGTTAAGGTACTTTGGAGGAATGAAAAGTGAGAATCTCTAAATTCTCAAATGTCTGGAGTTAAAGAAAATTCTTATTGCTTAGTGGTCTCTTTGTGTATGTGTGTGTGTGTGTGTGTGTGTGTGTGTGTGTGTGTGTGTATTTCAGACTTTTAAATTTCACTACCAACTTCCTCTCTCCCAACATTTAATCATTTTACAATCTGATTGGGTGGTCATTGTACTGACGCTGCCATTTGTTACCTGAGAAATAATTTTGTAATACAAACTAACGCAATCCATTAGGTATTTACTAAAAGCCTTCTGTCTTTCCAGTCCTATACTAGACATTGTGGACATAAGGACAATATAAGAGTAGTCCCTTTCCTGAAGGAACCTATATTCTGTAGGAGTAAGAAGTCATGTAAATAAAGATATATAAATATATACACATATGTATATATGTATCTGTCTGTCTAAATATGTCATCTATGTGTCTGTCTATTTAAATATCTGTCATCTATCTATCTTTCTATCTAATAATTTCAGGAGGGAGAGAAGTGAAGATTAAAGTGTATTGCTTCCAGCCATGTTAAAATCCCTTTTCCACTGCTTATCTTTGCCCTAGCTGTTCTTTCCTCTGTTCAATAAAATTTATAGAATCCTACACTATCACAATTGGATGAACCTTTGAGGTAATTTAATACCTTCATTTTGCAGATGAGAAAACAGATCTCCAGAGAGTTTAGGTGACATACCTAAAGTTAAAGTCTAGTAATTCACTTACAGCCATATTGAAGACCTTTATGGCTAAGGTATCAAATAATAACATGCATAGGTCTTCAATGAAGTCTGTGGTTTTTTTTTTTTTTTTGCTGAATTCTATCCTTAGCTATTTTGTGGGAAAAAATACTTGCCCATCTTCTTTCTTAGTGAGGTCCTTTGGTAGAGGTGTGATTTCATGACTATGGATACTTCCTCCATTGATATAGTGCCATTTGGGCTGTCCATCTGTTCTCACTTCATGACCAGCCCACCTTCTTTTCCAGTCACACATATTCTTGACAACATCTTTTACACCACTTCTTAAACATATTGTGAGTGATAACTTGCTGTAGCTTGAGTCTTTCTATTGTCCTTTGGGCCATTTGTAATTTTAATTCTCGAGAGAGTATGGTATTCCATGCTTTCCTTTCTTCTTGCCCCTCTGGGAGAATATTGGTGTCAAGGAAATGGTTTTTGGATCCACAGGATGTCTGTTATCACAGAGAGCAGTCCAGCTCCTTTTGGACTTTATTGGATTATTTATTTGATTATTCTTTATTTGATTACTAGCCCAGCACATTATCCATTTATACAATAGTTAAAAGATAACTTTAGTGATACAGCTTTGCTAATATCACAGTCAACAATTACTGAATAACATCTGTGTGTTGTGTGGTATAATAACCACATTGAAGGGCATCAAAAGAAGTAGAAGATAAGGGTGTCTCCACTCAAGATACTTAGATCTAGTTAGAAAAATAGAATATACACTGTCCAAGTAATTTAAAATACTCATCAGGCGAATTAATACAAACACTGGAAGATGTCATCCAGAAAGACATAAAATTATATCAGAATTAAAAAGAACAATACAAAATTTATATAAAATATTGTACAGAATATTATTAGACAGAATCATATCAGCATTTAAATGATGGGGACATGAATATTCAGAGTACTGTTGGATTGAAAATGTTTTTTTCTTTTAAAGCAATTGGGGTTAAGTAACTTGTCCAAGGTTACACGACCAGTTATTTTTTGTGTGGGTGTTAAGTATCTGAGGCCAGAATTGATCCCGGGTCCTCCCGACTCCAGGGCCAGGGCTCTTACTCATTGTGCCACCTAGCCACCCCTGGATTGAAAATGTTAAAGGAAAACCAGGGAAGGATTAGAATAGTACACATGCAATTCCCTTTTAGATTAGGTAGCTACTAAAACACAATTAGTAATACTTTTAAAATTAGATTCAGAGGGTAATGAATTTATAATATATGTTTTTGTCACAGCTTGTTTTTTATTTCTAACTTATCTACCAGTCCTGATCATGATATTTTTATTCTAGAAGGATATAGAATGATTTCTTCCCTGTCACACACACACCCAAAGGCTTTTTATCTTTATCTAGAGTGCATGAGAAAATTATCAATACATTTCAATATACTTCAGAATTAGATGTGATTTTACAATGCATATAAGTTGGGATTATAGGGAAACAAAATTATGTATCATACCCAGACTTTGGTATTATGTTCAGAAGAATTATATTTTTAAAAAATTACTTGTAGAAATATTTAGATCTGCAAGGGACCTCAAATACCATCTAATACCTGCCCTTTTTGTTGTACCAAAGAACAAACTGGGATTCAGGCTTAGTGACTTGCTCAGGGTCACGAAGGTATTGAGAATCATAGGATAATGGATCTAGAAGAAAAGGATCTCAGAGGGCCACTCAGTCTAAAAGCAGTGCTTTTTCTGCCATACAATGCTATCTTCCTTTAACTTGGGTATTTTAAGCATAGGTTAACACTACTAAATTGAAAAAGAGGAAACTTACCATGCTTTCCATTTTTCCAAACTGTAGTACCTAAGAGTAAATACCTCTTGTCTTTTTTTCTATAATTATGTTTCAATTACAAAAATAACTCTAGTATAATAATGTTTCTAAAAATAAAGAGTGTATTCCAGTAAAACCATTCTGTGTGAGAAATTTTATAACTTCAGATGGAATAAATAACATTCCCACATTAATTCTATCTTAGATATTAACTAAAGTAATATAAAATTAGCATTAACATTAATTTGTGTTTAACATTAATTTGTATTTGGAACCTTAGAGCAGAAAGATAGGGTTAGGTTAAGGAAAGGGGACGTGATGTGCTGCAGGTGGGAAGATGGGGCTCGTTTTTGTTTGTTTTTGCTTGCTGTTGTAGTTTTAAAGAGGTGACCTCTTATCAGACCTGCTGTAGGACCAGGGCAAGTTCTAGGTTCTGGAAAAAATTGGTGTTCTTCACCAAACAGCAGTAGCAGCAGCAGCAGCAACAGCAACCTCTGAGACAAGATATTTAGCAGGAGTCAGGTTCATCTTGTTTTTCTTAGGAGAAAAAGAGTTTGTTTGTGGGGCAGAGACCAACAACTCATCCTTTCAGTCTCTTGCCTTCACTCCCAAATTACCCTAAGAGTAGTAAAAGAGGTTTACTTTTGGTTGAGTTGAGCAAGCCTAGTGTTATTCAAGGATTCATTTGCCTCCTCTCCCCAGCTTTGTTTCCTTATCTCTGTAATTCCTTTAAGAAGACAAAAAGCTATTCAACTCAGTAATTAGAAAGAAAAGACTCAAAAAATAACCTTGTTGTTATAACACTTCAGTCCAAACAAATTTCAGTGAGAGTGTAATCAGCTAGCCAATAAATGAAAGTGATTGATGACAGATGCTTCACTATTTTAATAGAGAAGTTATGGAGAACATTGAGCCCCTGAAGCAGAATGGAAGCTGGGAGTGTGGAAGACAGACTTCAAAGGCCTTCAGATTTGCCCAATTTGGGCACTGTTTATTTCTGTTTGGGTAGGAATGCAGCACAGAGCTCTGAACTAAGCTATTTTTATAATACACTTGCAAATTACAAGCAATGCTACTTCCACTAGTTTAGGTTTAACTTTTGTTTTTGTTTTTTAAACATGGTTGATGTTTTTTTTTTTTTTTAAAAGATATTCACTCCTAGGGAATCTATTAATCAACTTAGAGCACATGAAAAGATCTAGAATTGGAAAGCCATATAGTCCAATCTCCTTATTTTGCAGAAGATGAAATTGATTCCCAGGGAGGTTAGGTACTTGCCTTGGGTCACCAAGTAGAAGGTGTCAGAGGTGAGGTTTGGGCCCATGTTCTTTGACTTCAGCACCAGTCTCTCTCTATTACCCTCCTTCCTATATAATGTATTTAAATTTTTAAAAATGTTATTTAACATGTTTTGGTGTTTTTTTGGGGGGGGGTTTAATCTTTTTATTTTATTTTATTTTTTTGATGGAGTGTCAATGACAGCAACTCATGGCTACTGGTACAGTGAAGGGGAACTATAACATATGAGGACTCTGATCAGCTCAAGGTGGAGTTAAATTGAAAAATATTTTTTGCTGCTTTGTGAAGTATAAAATCTGAACTAAATCAAACTGGTGAAATGATAGGTTAAGCAGTAACTAATTGTTCTGGGCCAGGTGCATCATGTAGCTTAATACCCTTCAAAATCTCGAACCTCCACGATACAGCTGAGGGTCTTTCTCAGTTTGTGTTTGCTCTGTCTTGTTTTTTTGTCCTGGCTTAACCTAATGACCCCCACAGTCCCAAGCACCAATTTAGAAAGAACTCTTCACGTAGAAAACAATTTATAAAAAACACCAACACAGTATTTTGAAAAACCTATAAAAGTTAATGCAAAATAGTTGAGATGCTGCAAAAGTTATGAAATATATAGATTCATACACATTTTTAGATGGAAAGGACTTGAAAGATCTTCAGACTTCAGAGAGTCTGATGTTTCTCAACTATCTGAACCAGAGATCATAAAAAAAACAACTAGCATTCAGAATTTTTGCTACCCAAATATTCTTCAGAAAATCATATAAGTTAAGAAAGAAAACCTGACCTTTCCCTTTTTGCTTTGCTGCCTGTCCTTCCATTCCCACGCATTTTATTTCTTCCCTCATTTCCTCCCTTCTTCTTGCCACTTCATTTCTTCCCCCTCTCATTTTTCCCTATATCTTTCTCTTCTCTCACATCCTCCTCAAATTCCTGGTTCTCATCCCTTAAAACATGGAGAACCAAGGTGACAGGATTTTAGGAGTTAGAATTGGAAGGGATTTTAGAGATGATCTAGACTAGTCCTTTCATTATATTGATGAAGAACATGGAAACCCAGAGATAAACTTCCCCAAGGTCCAACATGTAGTAAGCAGAGATTTGAATGCAGCATCTCTGTTCTTTCCATGGTGCTTTATCAGTGAGTATTTTTCAAACCCCTCCTAGGTACCAGCCACTATGATAGGGACCAGAGATTCAAAGACCAAGATGAAATAGTCCCTGACCTCAAGGAGTTTATAGTCTAGGAGGGGAGACAGCATGAATGAATACTATACAATCAATCAACATTCATTAAGCTTCTATTCTACAAAAAATAACTATAAGCAGCTTCTTGGGGAGAGGGGTTTTGGAGGGCATAGAAGTTTGAGAATTTAGATAGTTTGTTGTCCAAGATACACTTAGATTTGAGAAACATATATTTCTCCAATACCTTTTCTTTAGAAATGAGGAAACCAAGACCCAAGAGAGGCTAAGTGACTTGTCCATAGCCACATAACTAGTTTGTGAAAGAACCAGATTTAAAAGGCAGGCACATTAGAAGATCCCTTAACCAAAAGGAAGATATTCCCCACCTTTGATGGAATTTTTTTTTATCCAAATAATTCATTATATCTTATTCAAGCAGTTCATTGTATCCATATCTTAAAGCCTTGCTAATATGGGTTCTTGGTAAGGACATGGACATAGGTAGCCTCAGGATATTGAACCTGAGTGTTACTTGGCAAGACAAGATTCAAACTCTTTTATTCTTACATTCACACTCAAGTCCCTTGCCACTTTTATGTTTTTCTGTGACATAAGTAACACTGTTTGGTTATGTTTTGCAGAACAGCTTGTCTGAAGTTAATTTGATCTTGGAATTTGGAATGTTTTGACAGAATCCATAAATGCTGCTTTGAGGGAGTTAGGAAGCATGGACTACTCCTGGGAAAAAGGAGACACAGGAACATTTTGAAGTAAAATAGATGAAAATGAGCCTATTTTCACGTTTAAAAGTAGCTGCATGTTAAGCATTTTTCACATATGATTTCATATTTTATATCTTGGAGGATGGGGAATATCACTAGCACTGATATTTTCTCATTAATCCCTTATTCACATTGTTGGCATCACCAGGGTTCTGTGGAACATTTTGGGAAACACTGTCCTAGGCTACTTGGTAACTCCCATCCTTTCCTCTTCTGAAGATGCAGGTAAATTTTAATCCTAGACTTTCTCCTCAGAGTCTCTGTCATGCCTACTTTGTGTCATTCTTCTTCCTTCCTTTCTGATTTTGATTATTTGCCAACTATTGTGTTGTTATAATGGCTAAAGGGAAGAAGCAAACATTAGGTTTGCTTGTTTTCCATTTCTGTTAATTAATTGATATTTGTGGCCTTTAATAATCTCAACAGATAACATTAAAGGGGCAAATTTTCTTGCAGAACCATAAGATACAACAGCAGCTTTTATTTTTCATTTTCATCTCTTGCAAACCACTAAGAGACCAACAGTGTGGGAGCAAACAGAATTTATAATAACTGTTGAAATCTTACTGAAGCCTGGGTAGAATGCAGTCCTAATTAGTTTTACTGGATTTGGGCATTGCTGAACCCCTGCAGGATTCCAAGGATGCTCTGGGGGATGATGACTCAAAACTATCCAGAGCATATGTCAGTCATCAATTTAGAATAGTTAAAGAAATAGCAGGGTGCAGGGTAATGCTGTTTTGTGAGGGCTATCTGAAAGCCAGATAAAAATATCTAGAAAAATTAAATGTTTCATGGAAGAGTCCTTCTTGTCTAGGCATCTCCTGTTTGAGTATGGCCTATGTGATATGTGACTGACCTGGAGTAGAGCCTTCCGAGTTTGTATTGGTCCAATCAGTCACAGTCAGACACTCTGTACCTCGACCCCAACATCATGATGTCATTTGGTCCTCTTCAAGCACAAAGGAAAACAGCCAAACCAAACCAGACCAATCTGAATAAGAAGGATCTTCTATATAAACTCTGGTATGGGAAGCACTCATTTCAATCTGTGTTGCTTTATTTAGGATATGATATACAATATATTAAAATTGGTTCTCTATAAAGTATTCGTGTAAGTGGGACTTGAGGCAATGGCTGTTACTTTGGGTGAGTAAGTTATCTTCTTGCGACTTTCAGTTAAATGTTTATTGAATGATCTCTAAAATAAGAATATTGGAAGTGAATGGTCTTTCTCATGTCAAATTTCACTGTGGACAGGCAAAATATCTAAATTCTTATACTACTTTCTTCTCCAAAACCACCTTGTTCAAGAAGCAACAAGGTATGGAACACTGGGTTTGGAGCCAAAGAATGTGGATTCAAATCTCAGGCTTTTCTTTTTTTAAATCTATGTAACATTGGGAGAGTCATAGTTTCCTCATCTGTAGGACAAGTTGGATGAGGGAGGTAGGGCCAACCCGCAGGTGAAATTAGGAAGTATTTGAAGTTTATCTTTATAGCCATTCTTTTTCCTTTCTAGCTGCCTTCTTCTCTTCTCTCAGGGGGCTATTCTTGCTGTTGTCTCAGACACCGAAGTCCCTCAGATATTCTCCATTTTCCAAAGTTAAAATATAATCTCAGGGGAAAAAATGAAAAATTCACTCAGTTTAAGGTGATGAGGCATAATAGATAGAAATGCCACCTTGGAAGCAAGGAGAACTGGTTTAAAGTTGCATATCAGACACATAATGGCTATGTTACACCCCCCCCCCCCGAAGTCACTTAACTTCAGTGTTCCCAGCATCTCTCTAAGATTCCATACCAATGAAATCACAGGTACAGATCAAGAAGAAAGAAGAGGGGGAGGGAAGATAGAAAGGAAGGGAGAAAGTAAGGCAGAAATAAAGAAAAATGGAGAAGAAAGCAAGAAAAATATATAAAGGGCTGATAAAACTTAATATTTATGCTTCTCAGAAAACATTTTAATGGAAGACAGAACCTTAAATTACAGAAATAAATAATTATTGGTGGGATTTTAAGTATCACACTCAAGGACACTGTTTTTTGGTGGAGTTTCCCCCAAATCCTTCAGATCTCACTGTATTACTCTACCTGAGGGTAATGCTAACAGAATCTATAAACCCTATGTGCTTTTGCATAGGTCTCTGACAGTACATCCAAATATAATTTTTTAAAAAAGGCCACTTATTTTCATGCAATCCCAAATTCCCCAGCAACTATTCATACCTCTTTCCCCTACCCTGCATAGATATAACAAAAGCTTGTGTCCCAGGCCATTTCCAATATGTGAACAGTGAGGCACATAACAACAATGGTAGAACATGTGTTCAATTAAGTATTTTTATTCATGGAACGCATTTTAAATTTATTTTAGCAGTTTAAATAAAAGAGTTTAATGTATATTTAGTCAAGCATTACAGTAGTAAGGGCTTAAGCAGATTAGAAATAAATGAATCCAATTAAAGAACATGTCTTTGAGATTTGATATGTCCTAGGTATGAATGAGCTGTTTGCATAGCAACAGTAAAGAAACCATTAATGATTAACTATCTGGAAGAAGCTTAATCAAGGATAAATGCTATAGAACATACCACAAAATGTTTAAGTTAAATAAATGGAGATTTTTACATTTCAAAATATTGTTTGCATCCATAAAAAATTTTGGTGTGCCTTTTTTTTCCTCTTGTAATGTCCATGGTATCATGTTCACTTTATTTATCATTAGATAATAGTTTCAGCCACTGTGCAGTGTTAGAGTGACTTTCCCAGGGGCTGTGGCCATACTCTGGCACATAATGTGTTTTAACAAGAAAAGCACTGAAAACCCAATACCTAGTATTTATTATCCAGGCTTTCTTGAAATGGAAATTGATTGCTGTATATTTTGAATCCTCTCTTACATTCTGCTGTGCACATGACATGCTTTCCCCCCTTATTTTGTATTTAAGTTTCAATATTTAAATTTCCAATATGTTTCTTTTTCTTTTCATATTGTGTATTTAAGTTTTAGTAATAAAAAAGAAAAGCATTACAACTCCAGAAGGAGGGTCTAGTCTACATGTGCTACTAACTTAAGTCATGTGAGACTGAATGATCCCTTCACCTCTGTGGGCTTCAGTTTTTTCATCTGTATGTAAAATGAAAAGGTTGGCTTAAGATAGCCTCCAAGGTCCTTTCTAGTGCTGTCATTCTTTGATCTGCTGTAAAATGTAGAACCAAACCTTGACTGATTCAAGTACCATTACCTTGTTATTCCTGTTTTTGTTTTCCTGGGATCATAGATTTGCTGGGCTGAAAGGAACCTCTGAATTAACTTAGTTCAACCCCTTTATTTTACAGAGAAGAAAACCAAGGCATAGGGAAGGGAAATTGGGGATGAGTAAGGTGTGGCAAGATGGCAGTCTGTACGAAAAAGAGGTGGATATTTCAACGAATTGATGCTCAACATTTTTATCTTGGACTTCTTGAGAGATACAGTGTCTCGGACTAGAGAGATGATAGTCTAGTTATACTCTGTCAACCCATATGTCTAGCATTGTGTTCAGTTTGTCATGCCAGATTTTAAGAAGGACGGTGACAAGCTGCAAATTTCTAGAATAGGGTCCAGCATAGTATTGAGGGTCCTGGAGAAACAGTTTAAAGAGTTGGTGATGTGTTGAGTAGAGAAGAAAAGATTAAGGGTTGGCAGGGTAAATGTTTCACAACTGCTTTGGGAGTGGGGGGAGGGAATGTTGTATGCATAACACACTTTTAATTTTAATCTGCACTATTAACATTTTTTCCCACCACTTTCTTAAGTCTAGATATTCAACAAAATAATAAATCAAGCCATAATTTGTAGTGTTTGTCGATTTCTGAGCTGTAAATACTCACATTTAAAATTTAACAACCAGCCCTCCATCTGGTATGGGTTGACTCTAGCACACCACTGGGAGTTGAGGGTGGGGGAATATGGGGGAGTGGAAAGATAGTGATTTTCAAGTAACAGGCTTGAGTTCAAATCTAGCCTCAGACACTTACTAGCTGTGTGACCCCAGGCAAGTCACTTAACTTTTGTCTGCTTCATTTTTCTCACCTGGAAGAAAATGAAGAATAGTTGTGAGGATCAAATGAGATAGCAATTGTAAAGCACTTAGCACAGTGCCTGGAACATAGCATAGCTAATAGTAGGTTTGATGTAAATGTTAGCTATTGATGATGATGATGATGATTTGTTCTGCTTAGCCTCACAGGTAGAACCAGTGGGAGTAGATTTTGGCTTGATATAAGAAAAAACTTCTTAATAAAAGATATAAAATAATGAAATGGAACCACTTAAAATGTAGTGGGTTCCCCCCCTCAGTAGAGGCCTACAAGAAAGTGTCCTCTTCCTGAAGCCATTGTAGAAGGGATTCCTGTTCAGAGGTCAGACTAGATGGACTTTGAGATACCTTTTTTTTTTTTTTTTGCTTTTTGGAGGGCAATTGGGGTAAGTGACTTGTCCAAGGTCACAGGCTAGTTTTTGTGTTAAGTGTCTGAGACCAGAATTGAACTCAGGTCCTCCTGACTCCAGAGCCAGTGCTCTATTCACTGCATCACCTAGCCACCCTTGAGATATCTTTAAATTCTGAGAAACTTAGATTCTGTGATTCTGGAGAGTGACTTTACCAAGGTATCCCACAAGTTGCAAGTAGCAAAGCCCTTATTAAAGTCCAGGTTCTCTGACTTCAGAATCAGTGCCCTTTACACTACACCATGGTGATATTACTTTTTTTGTCAACTTCCTAAATAGTGGCTGAAGTTTGGGGAAGGAGAGTGATCTGAAATCTTGTAGGATTAAAAATTTTAATTTATACAATAGAGTATAATAAAACATTTCATTTTTTATTTCTATGACCCCCAGCCTTCAGTCCCCAAAGCAATAAAACATAAGATTAGGTTCTTTAGGTTTTTTATATATTATGTCAAGTAATAATGATGTGTGGCAAGTGACTTTTTAACCACCAGTTTTCTTACCTGAAGTCATTATCATAATTATAAATAAGAAATGCTAGGGAACAGAGTGATATAATTCCAAATAAAAACACAAGGTAACTGAGAGTTTCCATGTATGCCATCATATTTATTAATTCATAATATAGTGAAACACACTAAGCAATTCAGTTTTATTGACTATAATTTAACATTGTAACTATTACATTAACATACAGAGTCCTAGGGGTCATTATTAGATAAAGAAAATATAAGATAGGGAACAGAATTCAACTCCAGACTGTGCTTTGGAAGTGATGCTGTAATAAATTCCTAACATAAGCTTGCTCACTTGTTATTGGTCTCTCATAAAAGAAAAAAAAAGAATACTGAAAAAATGATCTGTTTATTTGAGCTTTATATGAGCTTTAGTGGTGGTTTATTGTGTGATAAAGATGATGATATCAAATATTTCAAAATGTTTATTGCATACTTACTATATTATGTAAAGCATCTTATCATATGGTTTAGGGTAAGGAGGTGGATATTAGGTATATTTCTGTACCTACATGAGTGTCCAATTTAGTTGTAGCAGGAAGAAATTCTCTCTCTCTCTCTCTCTCTCTCTCTCTCTCTCTCTCTCTCTCTCTCTCTCTCTCTCTCTCTCTCTCTCTCCCCAGTAGGATAAGGAAGTGCACAAAAAGTGTAAAATAATTGATGTAGGTTCTCCAAGATTTCAAAGGTGGGACAGATTGCTTATATCTGACCTATCTATATGAAGTCACAGTGAAATAAAACTTAAGACAGCATTAGGACATGTATAAATTAGATTCTGTTTTAATGGGAGTGACTTAGCAAAAGGCCAAGGAAGAAGCACTTGTCAATTGCAATAGATGTCCTGTCATCCATGTGGGTATCCATGTTGTGGGGACAGCTGGCAGTTGGCTATCCAATATTCTTTAAAAGGTCTTACTTTCTGGATTTAACTTTTAAAATATTTGGTGAAGAATACCTTAAGACCCTTCTTTTTGACATTGAAACGAGATCATAGGTTTTAGATATATGATATCACTAATTTTTTTTCCTGTAAACTGCACCGGTGATTGTGATAGCAGCAGCTTCACAGTGGATCTGAGGATGCATAGGAATGGAAGAAGATAGATGGATATTACAGAGTCAACATTTATGTAAACTAAATTATATTTGGGAACTAGTAGAAGTGCCAAATCAAGTGGTGAAAACCACAAGGAAGAAACACAAATCCACTTATTAGTATGAAACCATTACATTTCCAAGGGTGCCTTAGTGTAATTTCCCTGCAGGACTCTTTAGTCTGTGAGGCCTTCACAGTGAGGAATCCTGCTTATCAGCCTGAAGGCTGGGCTCCATGGGAGCCTGGAAATGAAGCACAAAGTCTCTCTGCTGCAGAGGTTGGAACTGTGGACAGACAGTCATGGTGCCATATTATAAGGAAGGTCATGGACTTCGTGTAAGAGTGACTATAGAATCCAATTAAAAAGTTTAGTATAGGCAGTCATTCCCACTTAATCCCATCACTGCTTAATGCAATACTCTGCTTATTTCAATCAACATCTTTTTGAGCCAAATCAGTTGTATGTCTTTGTTTCCACGTTTTTCAGAGTAATTTGATCACCTTCAGCTGTATAAAAAAATGGATAGCTCAATTGGGAAATCTGGCAACATCCATTAAGAATTATAATATAACATAAAACAGGTAAAGAGGAACTGAATTCTGCTAGACATTATGCAAAGATATCAATAGAGAAGTAAAATAAGAAGTTATCTAAAATGGAGATGAAAAATGCTAGCTGATACAGGAAGAAAGAGAAAGCTTCAAGAATCCCCAATAAGAATGAACTCAAAAAATTTAGATCGACAATTCAAGTATCTTTTTGGAGGGAATAGAAGTAGTTCTTCAGAGTGTTACAGGGTACACAGTTTTAGATCCTTCCTTAAAAACTACTGAAGTGATATTATCCTTTTTTTTTTTTGTGGTTGCCACCAAAGTTTACAGCAGGGACTCCAAAATTGTGCTAAGGAAATTAGATGCTTTATACACTAGGGATTTGTATTCTGGGACAATATTTTGATTCAAATGTATTTTATCTTCTAAATGCTAAATCAAACATCAATCCTAATTATTGCATGTAATGTGAATATAGGCTTAAGTGTAAGATTGTTTAACGTTCACTTTAATTTGGAACACACCTAATGAAAGGATAGTCTGTATGAAGAAACAGTTACAAAAATTTGCTAAGCCAAGGGGCTGCATTGAGTAGGTTGGCAACTGTGTGGTGAATTGTGTTGTGTACCATGTTACTCAAGTGTGTGCAAAGAAAGACCTATGACAATGAGATTACACAGTTTTACAAGAAAAAGGTGAATCTGGAACTATTTTAAAGTTTAGAGTAGATGCAGATGACAAAATTTGCGAACTGAGTGGTTCTTGACTGCTTATAGTTGAATAAGGTTATGCTTGCTCATCTGTGCAAATGGAGATGCAATTGACCAATTCCAAGCTTTAGTGATTGCAAATTGCCCATGTCTCACTGCTTTTAGGGCCAGAAACCCCATTGGAGTAATTGTAAAGTTAGTTTTAGAAAGCAGATGACTAATCCTCTGGTATCTAATAGTGGAAGAGAAAGAATTATTGTATTTACCTTGGTGACAACTATTTTGAAATATGTGGCAGATGACTTATCTTACTGATTCTCTTACATAAGAGAATTGAATTGACCCCTCCTTGAGGTGATCACCTACAGTGTTCTAAATAGGCTCTTTAACCAAAAACATTTCCAAGGAGATTTTATATAATGGAATTCATGTAATGTGGATGTCAAAACTCAGTTATGTACTAAATTCTTTTTTTTGAATTAAAGCTTTCTCTTATTCTCTTTTTTAGAGTCTGTCCTGCTCCACAGGGAAAAATTAAAAGGCTTTATTGAGCAAGCATATACATTTCAAGATATATAGTCTTACAAGTATGTCATTTGCTGATGTGACCAGGCCAACCTCAACCCAGAGAAAGATTTATCTCTTATCTCTTTCTAAGGGGGTGCATAGTTAGAGTACTTTTGTAGTTGCTTGACTTGCTTGATGGGTGCTTCTCAGGCCTCTACCATACAGATCAGAGCCTCTCATGCAACTTGTCATCTTAGACAGTTATCTGGGGGCACTGAGAAGTTAAGTAACTTGCTCAGAGTCACAGTCAGGACACAGCAATGGTAGGAATTGAACCTACATCTTCTTGACTCTGAGTCCAGCTTTCTTTCCAATTAGTGTACGGTGTTTTTCCTTTTCCTTCCTCCCTCCCTTCCCTCCCTCCTTCCTTCCCTCCTTCCCTCCTTCCTCCCTCCTCCTCCTCTTCCTCCTCCTCATCCTCCTCCTCCTCCTC
>NW_027187391.1:54861754-54922649 GCF_028583685.1 Petaurus breviceps papuanus
TCCTTCCTTCCTTCCTTCCTTCCTTCCTTCCTTCCCTCCTTCCTTCCTTCCTTCCTTCCTTCTGCCTACTAACAGGAAGTGAAATGCTCAGAGTAGAGGATAGATGTAGTTTCTTATGGTACCTTGCTTTACCTTTTGAGCTTGGTGTTTTTCAATGCATGTGGATAGCGTGCTATGCAAAGAATAATAGTATCATGGATTAGAGCTGAAATGAATCTCGGAAATCATCTAGTTTAATCCCTTAATTTTAGGAATGTGGAAACTGTTGCTGAGATGACTAAGGTCACAAACACAGGTAGAAAGGGGTAGAGTCAGCATTAGAACTCAAGTCCTATGACTCCAAGGTTAGTGCTCCAACATAAATGAGCAAAATCCTGCCAAAGTGAAGTACAGGTATTTTGCTTGTTTTGTTCTGATGTGCATATTTTTCTTCCTTCCTTACTTTATTTTTCTTTCTTTCTTTAGCTTTGTAAAGCACTTTTTTTACACTTAATCTTTATTTTTCCTCAATTACATGTAAGAAATTTTTTTACCATTTGTTTTTAAGGTTATAAGTTCAAAATTCTCTCCCTTCTTCCTCCCCTATTTTTGAGAAAGCAAGCAATTTGATATCAGTTATACGTGTGCATATTTTTAAGCTTTAGCAATGAAGACCTTACCTTTGTAAATGTTTTGGTCCCTAATATTGAAAAGATACACTTAAATGGATGACCATGGAAAATTAGAGTAAAATAGCAGAAGAATCATAACATCAGAATATAAGCTGTTTCTAAGTAGGGATTATTTTGTTCATTGTATTTATATCCCCAGTTCTTTGTTGAGTGCCTGGCATTTAGTTGGTGTTTAATAATTACTTGTTGATTGATAAGTGGTTAGCTTCAGTGAAAAGAGTTCTGATATTTACTAGAATATAGAAATCACATCATTTCTTTGCTATGGATTTGAAGGATTACTTGCTTCAGAATCCCAGAGAATGTCATTATTTTTGTTTTTAATACCGGGACAGCAGTTTTTGCTTGGTTTTTCTGTATTTTCATTTTCTTTATATAGTGAATCAGAGCATAACTATTTCCCATACTATATGTCACAGTAACCAGAATTGGAGAATTCTGTTAGTGTCTTTCATTATAGAGGTTGGAACTAATGCCTCTTTTTACAATCTGGTGGCATGTGTGGTACTTCTCCACCTGCATGCAAATGTCTTGTTTGTCTCTGAAGTTAGCATTTGAGAAAACAGCCTCGTGATAGCAGTGGTCATGCATCAGCGATATATTCATTAGCAATGTAGTGAAACTCTTCCTGTAACATACAAATGGAAGGATGCTGTGATTAGAACGGTGTTTCCCAGTACAGTGGCCCATTCCTAGTCTCTCATCTTTGCTTTGTGTAGCTGGATTTACTAGAAGTTAGTTCTTCTGACAGGTTCCTTCCTTACTCAATGTCCCTTACAGAAGCACCTCCTCATCCCTATAAAAACAGACATTTCTGTATCATTAGATAATATAGCCCATTCATTTAATGAGTTTATCCAACTGTTAAGATTTACTATATGTCACCATTGTGAATATTTTGGCCATTTATTAATTTAAAAATGTTTATCAATGTATACTACTTCAGTACTAAAGTTCTCCATTGCTTTTTTTTTTTTTTGGAGGGTGCAAGGCAAGGCAATTGGAGTTAAGTGACTTGCTCAGGGTCACACAGCTAAATAAGTGTGTCAAGTGTCTGAGGCCAGATTTAAACTCAGAATCAGGTCCTCCTGATTCCAAGGCCAGTGGTCTATTCATTGTGTCACCTAGCTGCCCCTGTCTTGCTTCTTTATGGCATGGGCATGACTTGGCCTTTTGAAGAGCATGTCAGTGGATTATGAGCTCCTTGGGGTCAGGTACTGACTGTTTTTCTTTGTATCCCCAATGTTTAGCACAGTGCTTGGCACATAGTAGGCTGGGGTAGCTAGGTGGTGCAATCAATAGAATCCTAGGTTTGGAATTTAGAAGTCTTTCTGAGTTCAAATCTGACCTCAGACACTTAGTTATGTGACCCTGGGCAAGTCATTTGATCCTGTTTGCCTCATTTTCCTCATCTGTAAAATGAGCTTGAGAAGGAAATGGGAAACTGCTCTAGTATCTGCCAAGAAATTGCCAAAATGGGGTCATGAAGAGTTGGACATGACTGAACAACAACAAATAAATGTTTATTGACTGACTGAGTGTAAGCTTTGGCATGTTCTTTCAAATTGAAGAGGCTTTGAGTATGAAACACTTAACAGATTATACCAGGATCAGCCTAATATAGGTCAGAAGAGTTTTCACCAAGTTGGGCCATAGAATGATGAGTTTTTCAGTCATAGAAAATCAACTAATAAATAATAGGAAGGTTGAAATTTGTATGGGCAGGAGGAGTTTCCACATGGGTGAAACATGTTTCCTTGAAACTCCCTTAAATACTGTTAGGACACTGGAAGTACCTGTTAAATTGTATTAAAATCAGAAATAGTGGAAGATTTTAGAATATTCTAATTATCAATGTGTCAAAGTGAATAGAAAGCTAGTTTTGAAGGCAGGAAGGCCTGAGTTCAAGTTTCCCACTATGACACACACTGACTGTGTGACCCTGGGCAAATCACTTAACCTCTCAGTGCTCGAGACAACTCTCTAAGATTTTAAATTGCAGAGAAGGTGCCCACTGACTCTAGTAGAGCAAAGCACTTCACTCAGGAATTCCCTGTACTTATAAAATCACATCTAACTTGTGATACTTCTTATCTTGTTAAGTATGATTCATTGTGCTTAGAAGCAGCTAGATGATACAGTGTATAGAGGGCTGGGTCCAGGGTCAGGAGTATCTAAGTTCAGGTCCCTTACTAGCAGGATACCCTGGGTAAATCATTTCACCTCTCCCTATCTTATTTTCCCCATCTGTAAAATGGTCCTAGGGTTTTTATAAAAATATAATGAGATAATTTTTGTAAAGGACTTTGCAAACCTTTAAGCATTATATAAATGCTAATTATTACTTGAAAGGGTAAAAGTGAGAAATTAATTTTTGTTTACCTTCATTGCCTCTAGCCTCATAGTGACTGAGCTATAATATAGATTTAGCAGTCATTTCAGAGTTAGTCACAGTCATTTTGGGGAGCTCATAATCTTCACCGTAAAACAACCCTTTTCCTCTCCCTATCGAAGCACATTCAATTTGGATCTTTGCTCTTGAGTAAAAATTCAATCAGAAGAAGCATGGTAATACACAGTAGTACCCTCTTTAAAAGTGAATATCTCTGTGTTTTAATAAAAAAAATTTCACAAGGAAAATTACATTAGAAACAGGAGACAACAGCTATGTTCTTGGTTGCCTAACCAGTAAAGGAGAATCCAGGTTACTTTGTCCTCTGAATTTTCATTGTTTTATTGATGAGATTTCAAATTGTGGCAGATTCTAAGCTGATTGACTGGCTACCTGAGTGTGAGCTCTCTTGGTCAATAGACAAGACCTTCATTTGCCCTGCTTGCACAATGGCTAATCAAAGGACAGGGGGGTGACTGGGTAATTTATAGGACTTTTTGGATCTGTCCAAAAGTCTTTTCTCATAAGGAGGGACCATTTGGTTAGCAGATGCACTGTTGGGAAAACTAACTCAAATTTGAAAGTCTTTTTGATTCCTCCAATTTTCTGCTTTAACCACAGAGTTACAGGAAATAGTAATCAGCAGATATTTATTAGCATTTGCTATATGCTAGGTTCTATACCACTATATGTAGGAAATGCAAAGATGTATGAGACACAGTGTCTGCTCTCCAGGAGTTTATATCAGTTTGTATATACATGAAAACCAGGTACAAAGATTAAATGCCAGCTAGTCAGGGAAGATTTCTCAGAGGTATCAGATTTTATTTGGGCCCTGAGGGATATATAGCTTTTTGATGGAAATGAGATAGGGAGGAAGGGCTTCTCACCAGGTAGGGCCATAAAATGATGAAGGGTAAAAGTGATGAAGGAAAAATTGTGTGAGTAAAGGCTTGGAGAGTGCAAAGTGCTTTCAGAGAACACAATTTGACCCAAAGAAAAGTATAGCAGGAAATAAAATTGGAAAGATAGGTAGGGGTTAAATTGCAAATGGCATATTAAATACCTGGCTTAAGAAATCTGGAGTAAGTAGAATCTGTAGTTTTATACAAATCTTGATTCAACAAACATTTACTAAATACTTACCTAGCCCAGAGTACATATAAAGTTTTAAAAAGACATGGCTTCTGTCTTGATGAATCTTATAATCTAATGAGTTATTAATACCTATTTTCCTGTTTTCCAAATTTTTATTTCATTTAGGAGGATTCTTCACTTATCCTGAGTTAGTGAATAAGACAACAGTGTCATATATGATTATTGTAATATTCTGAAATAGTGCTACAGTGCAGTGCTTGGAAATTGATATTCTGGGAACTGATGTTGTGGGGGACATCCATTTCTTGTATGGTTTCACTAAAGTCCCAAAGTACATTATTTAATTGTTACTCATCAAATAGCTACATTGCAGAAGGGACCAGTAGAATTTGTTTTATTATTTTGTACTTGAGAAGATAATAAAACAATACAAATTATTTTATAATATTTCATAATTCACCAATTATCAATCAATATGGGTGGATTACATTAATCAAGTACTATAGTTATTCTGTGATAAGTATGATGGTGAAGTCTAAATTTGTTGGTTGAATTTTCATGTCTTTCTTGTGATTAGAAAATGTGAGGAGTTTGAAAACACTACCTGTTTTTTCTCTCATCTTTTCAAATACTTAAAAAAAATTCCCACCTATTTCAAAGAGAGATTTTTATTTCTAATAAGAAAACTCACAAATTCAATATATTTGTGGGATATTTAAAGTCTCTACCTTTTGTATTCCTTGCAGAGACACAGAATATAAAGGACTGCAGCTCTCATTGGATCAGATCACAGCCACCAAACCATCCTTCTCCTATACCAACACCACACCCACCATAACTGACAACCGGAAGGGCAACAAGCCCCGCCTCTCAAACACAAAATCAAAATCCAGGACATCTCCATACCCTCAGGTATGTATAAAGGCTGCTGTAGCTATTTTTCTTTTCAGTTGATTTGGCTTGATTTCATATTTGAGGAAACCATGGAATTAATTGGAATGAATCATCCAGCTTTAACACAGTTGAAATTTTCATATGTCTAAAAGTTTTTTTCCCACTGATGACTTAAAAAAAAATAACCTGTTTTCTCTTTAAGCCAGAGGACTTTCCCACTTTTCAGCTAGAAGAAAAAAAATTTCCGAGGATGCCTTTATTGCCTTTTGTTTGTTTGTTTTACTTGCGTTTCTTTCAGTGTACTAAGTCTAACATGGAGAATAGCACATTCCAGCTTTTTGGCTAAGTATCTTTTCTAAGACATTTTATACTAAAGTATTTTAAAGAAGCAGCCAAGATATAGGAAGGCCAGGAGTTTGGAACAGAAAATTCTAATCCTATGACCAAGAATTGAAGGGAGAGCAAAGTAAGAGACTTAGGCAAAGGATCAAGGATGTGATTCCCGGTGCAGTTTAGAAACAGATGGGCTGTTCATGAGGAAGAAAGAAGCAGAAAGGCTATTCCAGATGGCAGGAATGATCAAAAAAGTAGCTCCGGACTCACTCATCTTTGTCAAGGGTGTGGATAGAGACCCAGAGGAGGTACTATAGAAATACCAAAAGATAGTAACAGGAATGCTAAGAAATGAATGTCATGATTCTTTTCTGGTACACAGGGTCTAGACTTTGGCAGAATATACCAGAGCAAAGGAATATCTTCTCTTGTCTGAAGAATTCACTGGAGAACTCAGGATTCTCAACTTCAAATACCCAATACCCTGTGACCCTCTCAATTTTTTCATTTTTTCTTCCAAGAATCATCTCTCCTTTCCAATAGCTCCCTTGAGCAGCAAACGCTAAGAGATGGTCTCTGAAGTTCTAACAAATGGAGTAACTTTATACAACACAGAGCACAACTGGGTTTATGAGCTTTCCCTTTCCTCAACTTGTCACTTCTGGGTACCTTTGAAATAAAAATATCAGTGGGTTCAGGAATTAGAAAATCTTTATGCCTATGTGGGCCTGTTATCTGATTTTTGTTTACTGTAAGCACTGGTTATATTAGGGAGGTTTAAATTTTCCTTGGGAAGACCTTGTTTCTGCAAAGGCTCTCAGTGATAAAGAAAAGAAGGTCAATTTCTTGTTGACCTCAGAATGATGTTGGCCAGTATATGCTGGTCAATTTTGAGTACTGAAAGCATTGCAATTTGTATTTTAATTAAAATAACTATAGATGACATTCTGTATGGCTAAGATAAAGATTTTAACGGAATTTTCTTAGCTTCTCTCAATGATCTTTGCTCTTCCTATCATAATTTCGGAGAATCTGTTCTGCTCTCAGATACCTTTGCCTTTACTTAATCCCCCTTTACTTAAATCATATATGGGCCTTATTATGTGGCAAAAAAAATCAAGAAAAACTAGGGTAAAGAGAGGTTTGTACATTGGTGTATGTGTGTATGAGTATATATGTATATGTATACATATACATACAGACACGTATATGTATACATATACATATATACGTATATGTATACATATACACATATGTATACATACACGTATATATATATATATATGCATGTATATATATTAATTACAAATTCAGGACCAGAATTTAGGATCCTGATTCCTAATCTAGTTGTATCACTGAGATTCTATTTTATGGTTTTCTTAAGAATTCAGTTTTATGCATCTCAGATTAATGCTGCCTTGTTCATATGATAAATGGAGTGCTCAAGATCTCAAGATTTTGCATTCTTTTGTACTCTTTTGGGACTACTACACAGTGAAATCTGGTTAATCTTCTTCTCTGGTGAACACCTGTACACTTTGAATTTTTATAGTATGGTATATTTTCAGTGTTTCATAAAAGTGAATTGGGTAATTTAGCTGTTATGTGTCTAAGCAAAGCTCTCCTTCAGGTTTAGGTCATCAGTTAGTTCTGTAGACTGTGGCATAAACATGGCTCTAGGCAAGTCCCATGCCATTACTGTAGGGAAAATGACTGAGACAGACAAAGACACATATACATATATAGTTCATAATGTTGGGATTAATATTCAAAGGCCTCAACTTCTTTTATATATGCCAATAGACTTTTCTGTGGGGAAAAATACTCATTTAATTTTTCTAGAATATTCTTGTTTGGTCCAAGAGCCTCATCTGCCTCAAAGTAGTTCTCAGTACTGAGTATGTTATATAAATCAGTAGTCATTTATCAAGCAGCTACTGTGTGCCACTCCCTGTGCTTGACACTGAAGATACAAAAACAAAAATGAAACAATCCCTACCCTTAAGGAGTTGTCATTCTAATAGTGGATGCAATCTCTACTTAGAACCTTTCTTAATATTTGCTTTCATAGTAATCAACAAATATTTATTTGGTAACCCAATGAAAATGTACATTTTTTGAGTTCTATGAGATATAAGAAGTATATCATTTGGTTCCTTCCTTCAAAGAGCTTACATTTTACTTGGGGAAATAAGATACATACACATGAAAAGTTAGACAACAAACAATATCAAGTTGTTAAGACAGAATGAGTATCACATGAATGAATATGACAGACAGTATGTAGTATACTAGTTTAGAGGAATGAGAAACCATTTGGTGGCCAAGGGAGTCTTTATGGAAAAGCAGTATTTGGAAGCAAGTTTTGGGTAGGCATCAAGGAGAGGAAATGTGTGTGTGTGTGTGTGTATGTGTGTGTGAATGAGTGTGTGGTGTGAACAAATATAGGAAGATATAATTGCGATAGAGAATTCATGTTGAGAAGGTTTAGGAGATTAGGTTGAGAAGGCAAAAAGATGGAGATCAGATTGTGGAGGTCTTTGAATGCCAAACTAAGGAGTCTGGACCTTATTATGTAGACTTTGGGGTACTCAAAAATTTTTCAAGTGTGTCCTGGTGAAAGTGGATTTTATTGAGATTCATCTGGTAGAGGTATGCAGGATGGATTGGAGGGGGAAGGAAATGTAGCGAGACCAAAACATTGTAGTAGTCTACTTGCAAGGTGCTGAGGGACTGAATTAAGGTAACAAGAGTAGGAATGGAAAGAACAAACATATTTGAGAACCAGACAAAGAAAGAAATATTCTGTATAGTTAATTTAGTTTAACAATTCAAAATGTGTTTCTGAAGTACCTACTCAATGTAGTTTGCTAGGTGCTGGGTATCCAGGGATAGAATAAATAGCAACCACACAGTCCTTGCCACCAGGGAGCTTACAATGTACTGGGAAGGTGCAGATTTACTTTTTATAATGTTTTCTAATAATTTTTTAATAATTTTTATATAATATATAAATGTTTTTTATATTGTGTTATATTATTTTATATATAATTTTATATTATATAATATATGATCTTTTAAATAATATTTTATACATTGACATAAATTCAAGGTAACTTTAGAAGAGAGAGCTAAAACTAAGAGGACCAGAAAATTTTTCACTTAGGAGGCAGTACCTGCACTTTTCATCAAAGAAAGCTAGGGATTATTAAAAAAAACAACAGCAGTGAATAGGGATGGAATATTACGTTGGGGGATAAACCACTAGTAGGCCAATTTAAGAAAAAAGATTTATTGTTCAGTCATGTCTTATTCTTAGTGACCCCATTTGGAGGTTTCTTAGATACTGGAGTGGTTTGCTTTCTTCAGCTCATTTTATAGATAAAGAAACTGAGGCAAATAGGATTAAGTGACTTGCACAGGATCATACAGCTGGTAAGTATCTGAGGCCAGATTTGAACTCAGGAAATCTTCTTGACTTCAGACCTCTCACTTGATCCACTGTACCACCTGGCTTCCCCTTAACAAAAAGTAGAGTATTTCAAAGAGAATAATATGAAATATTTCCAAGTGTAGGTGGGAATAAGATTGGGAGGAAGTCCTGATCCTAGGGGCTATAAGAAGTGACTAAAATTTTTTGAGTAAGGAAGTGAAATAGTTAAACTATACTTTAGGAATATTAAATCAGCAGTTACATGGAGAATTGATTGGAATAAGGAGACTAGTTAGAGGTCTGTTAAAGTAGTGTGGTTGAACAGTCATGGAAGCCTTAACTAAGGTGGTGTCCATATGAGTGGAAAAAACTGTGAATACTGTAAGGGATCTTGTGACAGTGAAATCAACAACTTGGAAACTGATTGGATATGAGAGTGCTTGTGTGTAAGGAAGGCCACTCATTTAATACCATTGGTGGTATTGAATTTTTAACCACACTGCCATAACTAAAAACAAAAACGAATAATACAATACCCTTTGTGAGAATCCATACTCAGTTGTTTCTGTGTTCATTATCTCTGGGGAAACAGGGAATGATTTGCATTGAAAATTCTGAGTGGAAGGATCTTAGGATCCCTAGGATCACAGATCTAGAGCTATAATGGCATTTAGAGTCTATTTGTAAAAATCTCTCATAAATGAAAAGGAGGTAATTGAAGCCAGGGAGGTTAAGGGATTTGTCTGTGATCACACAGGTAGTGAGTATCGGAGGCAGGATGTGAATGTCAGTCCTTTGACTCCAGAGCCAGTCTGTTTCAATTAACAAGCATTTGGTAAGCACCTACTGTGTTCCAGGCAGTGTGCTGAATGAACTCTTAGGATACAAAGAAAGGTAAGAATAGTTCAAGACAACATGAAAGTAACTAGGTGAGTAAATGGAAGGTAATGTCAGAAGAGAAGGCCCTAGGGGCCTGGGGCATTTGGAAAGTTGCCGCACTTCTACAATTCTTAAGTTCTATGGTGGAAATCCTGTGGCTCTAAAAAAGCATGCAGATTCTATGAATATAAATTCTTTGTCTTCAGGCCTTTCCGTAAATATTTTAAGATCTTGTCTTTTTAGGGATGACCAGAAATTTCTACTAGTTCTCTGAGGAAGCAGAAACTACAACGCAGCATTTTTGTTGTTGTTCAGAAAACGTTTATTATAGTTAAACTAAAATGTTTACATTCCACTCTTTAAAAACCAAAACACAATTTGCTGGTGTGATAATTTAATTTCACATACTTGGGATAAATTGACAAATAATTTTCCTATGTGAAATCTGAGGTTTGGTAGATTTTAAGCAAGTGATTTCTCTGCTTCTAGAACTATGGTGTCAATTTCAAAGGCATGTGGAGGGTCTAATGTCATTGGTCGTTCCCTACATGCTGAGATCCAAATGGTGACCTTTTTTATGTTTTTTTAAATTTTTTTTTCGGAGGAGAGAAGGCAGGGCAATTGGGGTTAAGTGACTTGCCCAATGTTTTGTGTTAAGTGTCTGAGTTTTGTGTTAAGTTTTGTGTTAAGTGTCTGAGGCCAAATTTGAACTCAGATACTCTTGACTCCAGGGCTGGTGCTCTATTCAATGCACCACCTAGCTGACCCCCAGTGGTAACTTTTAAGGGACTCCAAGAGGTGAAACAAACCCTCAGATACTGAACTGGATCCAAAAGCTTCCCCTTTCCCCATTTTATTACCAGGGAATGAAATATTTGATTTTGAAAAAGATCCTCTCTAGGTCCCAAGGGCATTGTAAGAAGTTTCAAGTGGGAAAAATGAAATTCTACCTTTGGTAGGGATCAGTTTTCCTTAGTTCTCCACATAAGCACTACAGATTTTAAAACTAGGACCCTGTCCCAGTGAGGAAAGAAGATACAAATATAGCCTTATTCACCAGAAACCTAGGGAACACACATGGGTACAAATATACATACATGCAGAGTTTAAAACTATAATGGGACAAAAGCCAACATGTATATCTTAAGCATGTAATACTACACTGGGCATGACCAAAGAGCTCAAAAATGATCCCAGAATTTACTTTTATGAATGATTTGGCCAAAAAGATCTAATCAAAATAGCAAAGGGAGAAAGTATTAAAAAAAATGGCCTCTTTTAATTGCTGGAAAAACCTTGAGGCATGTGAAAAAGGCCCTACTCTGTGTGTGCAGAAGACCTGTACCCTGTGCTAATACCCCCAGAGACAAGAGGTCAAGGGCCATAAAATCAGAACACACACAGATGGGAGAGGAAGGGTCAGACACGTGTTTTATTCTCTCTGTGTGGCCCACAACATAGCTTTTAATTTTTTTTGTCAGACATGCTTATTAGCATGTATATGACCGCCAAGTAGCATATCTCTGTGGTCCTACCCAGGTTATTTGTGTATAAGTGTAGTGGAAGTAAATAATGGGCCAGCCCTTCATCCCCCATATTGGTGTAATGATCCCCTTGGGAATGAGTTCAGACTTGATTACATTATGGTCACTTTAATGAATGGCTCAATCAACTTTCCACCTCTGTGTAACACCATGGGCAAGAGAAGTCAAAAAAGAAAGCTCTTGTTTTGAATGGTCTTGGAAAAATTCTTCTAAGCAACATTAGAGATAATTTTCAACAATTCTGCTCAGATCTACTGAGTTTCACTAACCCAACTCCACTTCAGCTGAATTATTCTGTCATTAAGTTTGTATTTATAGAGATAGTACATTCCATTATCTGGACATCATTCAGAGTTCTCCTGATTCAGAAATATTAAATGCATGGAACTTTGTTCTAGTCCCATCTAATTCAAAATATTAGTGTTTTTGACTGACATCATAGATTTAACTTGCCATTTCTTAGATTATATATATTTTACATATCTACATATGTGCATATGTTTCCCCAGAGAGAATATAAGCTTCTTGAGGGCATGAGGATGAGTAGAAGAGAAGTAGTTATAAGTAAGGAGGAAGAAAATATGCATAGTAAATGTGGGTTTGTGCACATGTGTACAATATGACTACTTAGTCTAGAAATTACTTGTAAATTTTCTTGAATGGTGTTCTTATTGTTGAATAGCTCAATGGAGAGAAGACCAAATCTTAAATTAGGGAAACTGGGATTTGAGTCCTGTGACTTTGAGCAAGTCAGTTGGACTCTCTCAGTCTCAATCTCTCCATTTGTAAAATGGGGCTAATAAAATATTACCTGCCTCATAGGAATGTTGTGAGGAAGCCATACTGTAAACCTTTAAGTGTCTTGTAAATATGTTATTGATAATGGCAATTACTATTTTTATGTATGAGAGGGAGTGAATATGGTCATTTTAATTTGCCATAGGTACTATTTATCTGTAGGCTACAGAGTAATTTATAATCTAATTATTATGCTCAAATACATAATAATCAGAACTTCCATAATATGAAGTCTGAGACATTTTAATTCCTGTTTCTGAAGTATTTTGAAGATATGCTTAAATTCATCCTGGTTATTGATTTCCCCTTTTTATCATAATCTTAACTAGATTGTAAACTCCTGATATTCCCTGTGGTGCCTAGAACAGAACCAAGCATACGTTAGCACTTAATAAATACTTCATGAATAAACAAATAAAATGAATGGTGAGACAAAAGTGATCAAGTGACTGAGAAAACAGTAGGTAATAATGTGTCTTTACACATATTTAGTTCTTTACACTACCCGCATGCCACCACCAGATTAGTACTCCAATGCACTGCTTTTAACCTGTAACACTCCTGCTTAAGGACTTAATGGTTTCTCATTGGGCAAAACCATTCCTTAGCCTGACATTTAAAATATTTCATTACCTAGCTCCCAACCTCATCTCACCCCACTTCCCTCTGTGAATCCAATATTTCAGACAAATCAGATTGTTCTTTAAGTATGTCAGGTACTTAAGTGCCAGCAAATCTTGGTTAATCCCATTCTTTCTTTCCACCTATCAAGTTTTGCCCACCATCCATGCAGAATAAAATCCTCGTCATCCTCGAGCACCCAGCTCAAATTCTGCTTTTGCCATAAAGTTAATCTCTGATTGTCTATTATCCAGAAGCAAGATTTCCTTTGCCATGTAGCTAATACCGTACTGCTACTTTGTTTTGTAGTCAATTTGTGTCCAGTAATCACGCTCTTTCCCAGTATATAGGAGCATAAATTACCTCGCATGTGCTTGATAATCAAGAAATTGTTTTTGAGGGAGAAAAAAATGAATGAATGGATTTATAGAGTACCTGTTGTTGCAGAATGCTAGGATAGTTACCCTGGGAGCAGAAAAAAGCAACTTGGTGAATAGTTTTTTACTAGAAGCTTGAATAGAATGGAAGTTCCTAGAGGGATGGGGCTGTTTTGTTTTTGTCTTTCATCACCCCCTTCCCTCATTATTTAGCGCCAGTATCTCTCTGTGCCTTTCACCTTGTAGGGACTTAAATGTTTGTTGAATCAAAGGGGACAAAACAGCATATTGAGTGTAAAAATGATATCATACAAGTCTACTACATGTAGAGAGTACTTGTCTACACAAACCACTGAAGTGTATATTCTATATTTTCCTTGTTCATGTCCTATGAGAGATTCTTAGTAGCTGCACTACTGTAGGAAATTTGTTTAATCTCTCTGAGCCTCAGTTTCCTTATCCATTGTTATGTTCCCTCCTAGGGTTGTTCAGTGAATCGAATGGGATAATGTAGGTGAGGTGTTTGGCAAAGATACTGAGTAAATACCGATAATTATCATTAGAGTTTGCAGTTCACTGGCATGGCTTTCAGGCATCCATAGCCAATTAGTAATACATGATAAGACATTAAAGCTTTCCTTTTAGGGAAGTATAATACCACATAGTAGTTGCTTAATAAATATTTGTTGAATTGAATTAATAACACTCTGCTAAGTTCTGTGGTGGAGGGACTTCTTGTCTATCCACTGAGATAATGTATGTAAAGAACTTTGCAAAACTTAAAGTGCTCCAAAGGCACACATCCAGAAGAGAAGAGAGCAAAACTGGAAGTTGTCTTTTCCTTTAGAGCTTACCAAGAAGGCAGCTCTTACTGCTCAATGGCCATCCTTTTCAACACATGACCCCATAGAGACCACCCAGAAGTTGGTGGTTTCAAAAGTAGTGGGTCAGGTCATATGCTCAGACAATTAAGGGCCATGTTCTAGTCCAGCAGATCAGGGGTGCTCTCCTGATGACTCCCATTATACCATGATCATACTATCATTTATATTGCATACTTAGAAATCGATAAAGAAAATGGACCCCTCAATCACTTCTTGGCCTTTAAAAATTTTTTTTTACTAAAATATAGGTTTTTTTTTAATGCTAAGTGGCCCTAGAATATTTTATTAAGGTCAAGACCTGTATACACTTCCTTCATAATGTATCTTACATACATCCCTATTTAAAAATCCCTACTCTAGTTCAGACCTTCATCTCACTCCTAGGTTACTGCAATGTTTTTTTTTTTTAATAGATTTCCTTGCTTTTAATGTCTCCTCTTTCTTCATTCTGCCTAATGAGTATTCTTTAATAACCAATCTCATCATGTTATTTCCCTGATTAAAAATTTAAATGGCCTCCCTTTGCCCATAGACTACAACTTTGTGACCTGGCACACCAAACTCTCTACAATCTGATTTCCACTTATTTTTCAAACCGTATTTTCCTCCTGTTACTTCTACACCAACCTTCTATTCACTTCAGTCAGACTTATCACTCGTTAAACCCAGAATGTAGCATGCACACTTTCCTCAGTTCTTGTTCATGCTGTTTCTTCTTTTGTCATTATCTGCCTAAATTCTATTCATCCTTTGAGTCCCAGCTCATTATCTACTCCTCCATGAAGTTTTACTTGACTAGTTATCTTCTCCTTCTCTGAATCCAAAGCACTGATTGCCTTGACTACTACTTACTTCTTATTAATAAGATCACATTCCACGTTGTAACATAGTTTATATTATTTATTATATTGTTTGTGTTTTAATATGCCTTTTTCTTGCCAGAATATAGACTTCTTGAGAGCAGTGACTATGCTTTGCAATATCTTTCATGAAACTGAAGCAAAGTGCTGTGTTAAATAACCTAAATAAATAAGTTTTGAACAAATGGATGAGATTCCCATTTGCTTGATTAATTCACCTGGCAAGTATTTTTGTTTATTGTTTTTTGTGTATTGTGTATTGTTTATTGTTGTTACTATTGGAGGCACTAAAGGAGTCTGAAGCTTAATAAGACATGATCTTATTCTAGACATGGATTATAATTGAGAGGGGAAGGAAAACATATATACATATAATACAAAGTAGATTTGTTTTAGTGCATAAAGAGACATAAGCAAGGTGCTTGAAGAGTTCATAGAAGGGAGGTATCACTTTTGACTGGAAAAGAGAAAACCATGTTGAAAAATGGCCAGATAGTATTTGAAATATGGGTAGACATAGATGTAGTGTATTCTAGGGCATGTATAAAATAATAGAAGTAGAAAAGCTGAATATATGGTTAGGAAATAGGAGTCTGGTGAGCATATTACATAGGATGTGTGAAGGGGCAAAGTAGGATGCAAGGCTGGAAATGTAGGCATAACCCAGATTGTGGAGTGCTTTTTTTTTCTTTTGCAAGTTAGGACTTTGCACTTTAGTGGGCAGTTGGTAGCCCCCAAAGGCTTATGGGAAGCTTAATGACATGATTACATTGTCTACTAAGCATATTGTTTCTGCATGGGATATCTAATAGATAGTTCTGTTTGAAGTTAGGAAGGCCTGGATTGAAATTTTGCCCTATATATTTGTTATCTATGCAGGCCTGCAAAAATCATTTTGTGAGTCTCAGTTTATTCATCTGTGAAATGTGGAAAATAACACATGTAGCCTTTACCTCAGAGGGCTGTTTTCAGGATCAAGTGAGGTGAAGTATGAAGCAGTGTTTTGCAAATTTTAAAGCACTACTAGAGTGTCAGTCATTTTGGGATCATCATCATTGACTACAAAGGAGAGAATTGAGCACCTGAACTAGGGTGATGAAGATGGGAATGGAAGGAAGGGAATGAATGGGGGGAGATATTGTGGAAGTTGTTTATCCTTCATTTTTGAAGAGGGTCAGTCACATTATAGATGCTATCTTGACTTGTTTTTGAAGTGGATTTAAGTGCGGTAGAGTTGCACAAAGTCATCAGCTCATTCTCTCTTCCTGAATCATTGAAGTCCAGTGACAGGCAAAAGGTCAAGACAATTGGCAATGGCCTAGTGTAATGTTAATAGGTTTTAAGGTCTTCCCCACCCTTTAATAGACCTCATGTGGAGCCCCTTAAGGTAACCTTACTTGTAGGAAGGCTTTCACACCTTTTGCTAATTTCTAATTAGGCATTGAGTCATGAGGGTTGTGATGTCTTCTGGCTCAGAGAAGTGTATATATACTCTCAGTTAGTATTTTGCTTTGGGGACTCCCTTATGTAAAGCAAAGCAGGAGCAGCTTTCCAGAATAATGTTACTGTGAACAGCTTTTAAGGTTCTGATTACATAGTATAGTGAACATTCTATTCAATAACAAATCAGAGCAAAACATTCACAGTTAATCGAGGTACAGCATTCACAATGTTACAACTTATCACAGATAATCAAAATACAGCATTTACAACAACTTGTCACAGAGAATGGCCACATAGTTTTCACCACAGTGGTCACACAGTTTTGAACAAAGTATAATCATTTAGTCAACCAACCATTCAATCAACTCAATCACTCAATCATCCTTAAGGAGGCCTCCTTAAGGGTCATAAAATACAATAGTCAAAGTTCTTCACTCATGGGGCACACTAAGTTACAATATCAGTCACTACACAGCACTCTCTTAAGGGGTAGTGTTAAATACACAGGCCATCCACCCCTCAGTCACAAAGTTACAATCTTCTCAGTCAGTACACAGTATCCAAGTAAAGTCTTCTTTCAGCTTGACTCAGGGTAGTCTCTCAGATTCCCTGGATCCCCTTCCATGGTCCCAGCTCCTACCTGGATTCACCAAACTGTCACCTGGATTCAAAGGCAGACAGCTCCCAGTTCCTTATCCAGCTCTCTGTGCTGTTCCTGTTCCATGCTGAAACTCACAGTCTCTGTTTCCAGGAAGTCAAGGCTTAACAAAGCCACAAACAGGTTCATGAAAAGTACCAGTATCCCAGTCATGCTTCCTCAGTCTTCAGCCAATGGTAGCTCCCCAGCAGAAGTTCCAGCTGGTTCCCAGAATCAAAATCACTTCACCCAGGTTCCAAAAATCAAAATCATTCTCTCCAGCCTGGGTCTTTCCTCTTCAGCCTCCTTGGCAGCAGCTGCTTCCGCCTCCAGGAAGCTTATATCCCAAGGAGCTCTGACTCTTCCTCTCTGGGGATTTTCCTTATATGCAGTATTGCTCCTCCCTTTTCAGCCCCTTCCTGTCATGTCAGCAACGGGGGTTCATACCTTCTGTTTCTTTAACACAGGCTTAATTTGCACTAGGTGCTAAGTACCTCTTAGCTTTCCAATACAAAAGGATCTTTAAATTTTTTTTAAGCAATTGGGGTTAAATAACTTGCTCAAGGTTACACAACCAGGTATTTCTGGGTGTGGTTCTAAGTATCTGAGCCCGGATTCAATCCCCAGGTCATCCCGACACTGGGGCCGGTGCTCTTACCTGCTCTTTCTTGCTGTGCTACCTGGCCACCCCAGGATCTTTAAATTTCATTACCGTTACAGTTTATGAGAAGGATCTTGTGATTCCCTGGTTGAGGTATGTTCAGGGCTCCCTGACTGTTCAGATGTAAAGGTCTCTCTCCAACCAGGATGTATGTAAAGTATGTAAAGTTGATTCAGGCAGTCAGAGTCCTATCTGTTGGTCTTTATTTCTCTGCTTGTATTTTCTCTGTTTGCAGACTTTTCCCCTGAACTAGTGAATGTAATTGGAAAAGATTTTTGATTCCTTACAAGGTTATCTTTCCTAGTAAAGCAGATCTAAGAAGCTGGGCTAGCAGCTGTCCTGGGTATGCCAGTGTGGTTGCCATTACACCTGGAGTACAGTGGATGACCTTGGCATCTTCAATGCCTGGTCATGCTCTAAGCACTCCATAGTGCCTGCTTCAGTTGTCTTCTTAGCGGCTGGAGCAAATTGTTCTTATCCGCCCACTCTGTCAGGGAAAGTCTTCACATACTTGGGATAGACATCCCCCTAACTCGACAACAGATTTGAGGCCTGTTGGTTACTCTCAGCTGGTTTAGTGAAGTCCTTATTCCAAGATGGTTTACCATGGCGTCACTGCTGTGCATGCCACAGCTTCCTGGAGTCACAGGTGACAGTTAAGTGAATCAGGTATACACCAAAGATGATAAGCGCCCCCTCATGGTCTCTGAAGCACTTACACCAGAGGTGCTAGTCCTCCTGAGCACTCCATACACTTGATGACTACTTGAATGAGGGTGGCTCAGGAAGGAGAAAAGTTATTTTTGGAATTTCTTGCCTGGGTTGCTGGGAGAAAAGGAGCATCCATAGCAGAAATAAGGAGAAATAACAAAAGCCTAGAGAGGAGGAATGGTTTGTTCCTAAACTCACAGGGAGTAACTAATTAATTTAGTTAATTATTTATTCAAACCTAAGTTCTCTAACTACCCATCCTCTTTTTGCTATGTCATGCTGCCTTTCTAGAAGGTCTGAAAAAAAGAAAAAACAGCAAACTACAGTTGTAATCTCCTGCTGACAAGATGTAATCACACCATCCTTTTACTATATAGAAAAAGATCTTCTGGCTATGCAATATCTTTCTAAAAGTACTTACTAGTATCTTGGTACAAAGTTTCACCTTCTTTTTGACTTTCCAAACCTTTTGATGACTATTCTACAGACACTGAGAGTTTGCCTTAAATCTATGGAGAAGGGCATTCCAAAAACTATTGTTTAGTGGTTTGTAATTGTGCCTTTCTGAGTTCTTCATTTCCTTCTAATGATGAGCCTTGAATGTCTTTTAGATTTAGCTAAAGCAAGAGAAGGAGAGATCTTTGAAAAGAACTTAACGGCATTTAAGGAAAGCAGGAAACATCTCCCAGACACAGAGATTTGAAGGTTGAAACTTACTTTTTGAGTGCCATTTTGAATATGACTAGAAAAGTAGGAAGAGAATCAAGTGATTTTCAGTGTCAGAATCCTTTTTAAGGAGAGAATATTCAAAAGGAAGGAGCTATTCAATAGTGTGTGATGTTACAGAGAAAGACTAGGAGGGGCGGCCAGGTAGCACAGCAAGTAAGAGCACCAGCCCCAGAGTTGGGATAACCTGGGATTGAATTCAGGCTCAGATACTTAGCACCATACCCAGAAATAACTGGCTGTGTAACCTTGAGCAAGTTACTTAACCCCAATTGCTTTAAAAAAAAAAAAAGACTAGGGGCATTGGTGACTGAAGTCGGTGCTGACCTTTGAGAAGAGTTTCAATAGAATATGAGTAATTGATAGAACGGATTGAATGATGAGGAAGTGAATGGAATTAATATGACTCCCTTTTTCTAGAAGTTTGACAAGACAAGAAAGAAGAGAGATGGTATAGTAGTGTGAGAAGGTAGGAATAGCTCCTATATAGGTCTTTAGGTTTTACAAAATATTTTTCAAATATAATGCAAATAGCAAGTATACACCTAGAAAGTGTCAGAGTTGGGACAGAAATACAAGTTGGGACAGAAATTCCAAGCCAAATTCTTTCCTCACTCTATCATCTTGTCTCTAAGGAATAATAAAACACAGTTCCTGACCTACTATGATCTAATGGGTGTTTGCTTAGAGTTCTGAGAGCATGTACAAATAATAATAATAATAATACCACAATACATTTATCACAGGAATATGGCAGATCATTATAGAGAGGTGTGAACAAAGAACAGTGTGAATTCTCAGGAAAGAGAGGAATTAGAGCTGGAAGGAACTTTAAGGGTCCTCCTCTTCAGGCCTCTCATTTCAGAAGAGACTGAATTAAAGAAAAAGAAGAGGCTCGTGCAAGGTAATATTAGTAGCAAAGGTGAGATCTGAACTCAACTTCTTTACTCCAAAGTCAGTGAGTTCTCTCTCCACCTACCACACACTGCGTTATCTAGGTGGAAGCAGATGGCTATGGACCAGGGGTTGAAGGGAAGTCTTGTCAGTTTTGAAGGGCATTAGAAAGAGGGCTTAACACAGGTTGGGGGAATCTAGATGAAACACTTTTGTATTTCCAATCTGCAGGGTACTGTGGCCAGGAGTAGCAAGAAGATCTTGCCAGGTAGCAAAGAAGCAGGACCAATTTAATCAAAGAACCTCTCCTACTTATCAGCTTGGAATTTGTCATGTCATTCCCCAGAGAATGGGTGGTAGAGCAGGGCTCTGGAAACTCTAAATGTAACTGGGCTTCTAAATAAACCTAGGGGTTTTTTTTTGGGGGGGGGGCTTGTAGGTTTGTAGAGGAAGATATGACTCCTAAAGGGTAGAAAGAATCCTGAGGTGATACTCACTGCATACCTATATAAGAGTAGAGTTAGTGCCAGAGCCTTTTAGTTAAGATTCATATGTGGTTTCAGGGACTCTTCCGTAGAGATAATGTGAAGAGAGAGACTCTTTCAAAGAGAATCTGCAGACATTTATGAGTAGCTGGCTTCTTGGTTTCCAGATTGCTTCCCTAGAGACTTCAGAGACAGAATTTCCCCTTGGGTCAGATTGGGCACTGTCTTTTGGTTTAAACCAAGATATTGTCTCACTCCCAGCAGAAGAGCTCATTCTTGTGTATTTTCTGTTAAGTTATAATTCATAGAATTTCTCCAACTTTTGTTTTGTTTGGGTAAATGAGTTTACATTTAATTTACAATTTGTACTGGTCTTTTGTATAACTCATTTGGTGGAAGGAGCGAAACTGGTGAGTGTAAGCTAAGAGCTACTTCTTCCACCCTCCTTTTAAGAGCCGACAACTTTTGAATCCCTAAAAACCATATTCCTAGACAACCAGTATTTGAAGTGACAAGCCTGATACACTTCAAGGAAGGAGCAAGTATCCAGTTATGACCTTTCTCCTCCTGCCCTCAAAGCAAAAATCAGTCTCCCTTGGAGAGGTGTGGGCCAGATTCCAGAGATATTTATCTATGCCGTCTGTGAGCTATATTTTTACCATTAGATAACCCATGTAGACACATATATTTCATGGTCATACATATATCCCACACATAAATGTAATAAGGAAGGTTTATTACAACAAAGTCTGCTCAATGAGATTTCATTATGACTAAATTTATGGAACTGTTGCTGCTGCTAAAACAGCATTCTTCCAGTCAAAATTTAAAGGGGATGGATTGTGCCTCCTTTGACTTTACAGATAGAGGATTTCACTCATCCACTAATGGAAGCCTTTGAAAGGTTTTAAAGAGTAGGCCTTAAGCATCCATAACTAGGAATTCTCACATTTTTATCTTAGATCATTCATTCATTCATCCTCATATTTCTGGAAGACATTGTAAGCACATTGTCCTGTATTACACTGTGTTACCCCATAAAAACAAGATTGTGATGTGTATGTTTTAATAGATGATATCTCTTGCTGCTCTGGGTTTTTGTTTTTTTAACTTTAGTATCTTCTGTTGCTTGATTCAGAAGGAGAAAAAAATAGAAACATTTGTTAATTTTAAATGAGACTAAAAGAAAATTATATATCTTGTTTGTTTGAAAGGGATTAATTTGGTATAGTGACTTAAGCTTCCATTTTTTTCCTCAAAATTACAAATCTCATGGACTGTTCCTCCAGGTTTGGGGTAGGGGATGGGCTTAGTAGTGGCTGCCAGTTTGCCAGCACAGTCAGAACAGACCCTGTGCATTTATACCGCCAAGCATGTCTTCTTTCTGTCTTTTCCCTCAGCCTTTGAATAAATCATTAAGAGACCAAATAAAGCTTCTCTAAAAGAGGTGGAGCAGGTGGCACCACCTGTACCCATCTCATTCAAGCCCATCTAATCTGCCACTTAGTTGCGGGCAATTGGATAGTGACTTGGAGGAATGGGTGGACAGAGTGGAGTGCTTCTGGCTCATGCCCTAAGCTGGCTATGGATGAGGATTACTATTAAAATTAGTGCTACTGGTCATGGAAAACTGGGATTTGCCCAATTGTCTCTAGATGTTTTTGTATTATCTCGACAAGTTGGGATGGGCAAGCATTATCATTTCCACCCATGGGCAGGGTGAACTCATTAGAATGAAATAGTTGTGGGTAATGCCTGTGTAAGAGAGTCTAAGCAAGTATATCTTTTTAGAACTTTTTTTCTCACCTTTGGAAAAATGTGTTGTTGTTGGAGTGTTGTGTGTGTGGGTGGGGTGGGGGGAAGTTGGGGCGAGGAATGGATTTTATGGTTTTGGATCCAGTTCACTCCATTTGTAACCCTAGAGGAGAATCCTGGTAGAGTTACATTGGAAGTCAATCTGGCCCTTGGTTCCAGATTGCCGATTCCCTTCCAGCTGCATATCACGTTGACATCGAATGAGATGTACACTGTGCTTACTTTTTCTGTGAGAAAAAGGAATGGGTTGAATCCCAGAGACGTTTTTGTTACTGCAAGGACTCGGATTAAGGAAAAGTCTCTGCTATTTCAATTTGCCTTTACAATTTGCTTAAATTTACAATTTGCTTAAAAACCACACATGTCCCTATTGATGAAATAATTCAAAGATTTTACAGGTAAAATAGAAATGAACCTGATTCTATTCAGAAACAAACAAAAAAGATTGAAGTATAGATTAAAATAAAACAAACCTAAGGTCATGAACATATATTGACTGTGCAAGTAATTAACATGGATATATCTTATTAAAATTATATGTTGGAAAATTGGCCGTGGTTATCTATACTCAAGAAAAAAGAGTATCAACCTTTTATGTATCCCAGATACGTTTGGCAGTACAGTGCAGCTTATGGACCTCTTCCCAGAATAATGTTTTTTAAATGCATAAAATAAGAAAACTGATTATAGTGAAATACAGTTATCAAAATGTTTTTAAAATCAAACCCAGGTTAAGAACTCTTTCTCTAGAGGTATGGAAGAAATGGCCATGAATCTATGTGTAATTTAAATATTGGTCATTTGGCCAGTCATCTTCCACAGTTATATTGAATAAAAATCAAAACAGTGTCCTCTCTATTATTGAATTTCATTGCTACCGGAATGTATACTCTAGTTTTTCTTGGAGATTTTTAAAAATTTTGAATTCCACAGTGGTTTTATGTAATGAATAGATTTAGCAAACATTACTGATAATCTTAACTAATAAGCTTGCATTTTCTAAAGTGAAGGTACTGTGAGATCATGAGAGCAACCTGAATTATCCCCAGATTTTCTAAATGGATCATTTTAGATGACTGTGAATGCCTGTTACCAGTTGCTTTTCAAGGCCATTGACCATATTAACACATCAACTGCATTCAGAAATATTCCATTTAAGGAATATTCTATTTATCTCACTGGGGTAAAGACATTTAGGCTGTTTTTTTCCCCCACAGAGAACAATATTTACTACTTACCAATAATACATTTAGTGAATGATAAGGTGTCAGACACTCCATACAATAATTATTAAAATAGACCTGATAGAGGTGGAAAAATAATTATGTTTCTCCCATTGTTGCAGTTTCAGTTAAACTTCCTAAATGTTAAACAATATTCTGGTTCAAAATGACTTTTGTCAGATAATCTTTTCCAAAATTTTCTTACTAAATTTAGCTACATTTACCTTTGTTGACAGTTTAGCCTTATAAGAGGCCTGTGGGTTTATTTGGCCTTTCTGATTACTAAAACAACTTCTATAATAGTATTTTTGAAATGCATTTTATTCTGATGTTAGTTCTTTTTTTTCTCCTTATGTTTATCCTTAAGGAACTCCTGGCAACTTCCAGAATACTCCAAATGCTAAAGAAAAAGTCTTTTTTCTTATAGTAAACATGACTCCTGTTTGAATGAAGAATCACCAGCAGTGGGGGTTATTTTAATGGACATGCTGTATTACTTTAATCTAACCCTTTCACCATCTGTTCTGCCCATAACAGTGAATGCAAAAAAGAACATATTTTATGTTTCAGGGTTACATTAGTAAAAAGTAAGATAAAAGTGATTTAAAAGCATGCATATGTTCTCAGTACAATGCAGTCTGCATCTGTGATGTTTTTTCTCATGGTTAAGACACAAATCAAGGAGAAAGCTGCTCACGCCTGATATAGTGAAAGTTTTCATGGAAAAAAGGACTTTACCATAAGAGGATTTCACTATATATTTTATAGCTAAAAATGATAAAAACTTGAATGAGCTGCCAGGAAAAAATAGATAACTGTAACGTTTATTATATGAACATCTGGCATTTTTCCTGAGCTGGGTTGTTGCCTCCATATCCAGATGAATGCCGAGCACCTGCCTACAACACATTGTTGAGAGAAGCATGAATCTTAAACATATTACCCCAAGAGGAATGTGCATGGCTATACCTACTGCACAACTTTCCTTTCAGATTGGGGGCTTGATTAGAGGAAGTATCCAGGAAGGATTTCCCAGAGCGAGTGTTTTGGTTTAAAGCAGGTCCTTTGGGAAAATTTGCTGGGATTTTATACCACTCAATATCTTTTATGAGTTTTATCATTTATTTAACCAGTGAGAATTGAGCCTAGTCTGTCTTGCTCAAATACGCCTTCCTAAGGAATCTATTGGGAAAATAACCATTTTTGGATAAACCTTTATCCCCAAATCATTTGCCTTTTTGCTGATAGACTGAGCCTGAATTTCTGAAAGCAGTTTAAGCCTCAGGGAGGCACAGCTGTATCATGGATTAGGAGCCCAAATTGAGAGGCAGCAGGCATTGTGACTGCGGTTGGCCTTTTCTGCCAGAAGTGCAGTCACCTATATTTAGTAGGTGCAAGTTTTACAGTTGAATATCTTTATTTATTTTCTTAATTGGTCACAATAGAGGCGTTGTGTCCTGGTGGAGAGAGGGATCCAAAAAGCCTGAGTTTAAGCCCTGCCTTCTGTAACATGGTTGGTCCCCAGGCAAGTTTAACCTCTCAGCACCCCCAGGAGACTCTTCTAACACTATGAGTTGCAGTCCATTAGCGTTTTCTTATCACGAATGCCCTAAGTCTGTTAAATTACATGTCAGGACCAATTAAATAAAAGTGATAACAAGGAGTGACTTTTTGAAAAGTCAAGCTTGAGGGATGAAAAAAATTGGAGGTGGGGGGATTAAGAAGGGAATTAATATTGTGAGAAATGTTCAATATAAAAATCACCTTTCCAGGAGAAAGAATGGCACTAGGTACAATAAAATGAGCATATATTAGTTTTGAGTGAGAGGGCATTGACTGATCTGTGGAGCCTAATTCAAATATAGGATCTAAATATTTCTTTTTTGATTCAGAAGTAGACTTTTGTGGTTCCTCAGCCTTCGAAATCAGATAATATGTCACTCGGATTCATTATGTAAAATGACTTTGGGGGAACTTTGTTTGTTATTGCAGAAGTCCAAGAGAGAGAGGGGGGGTGTCTAACTGAAAGAGAGATGCAGAAACAGCAAGATTTGGCAAATGACAGCATATGTGGTGGTGGTAGAGGTGGGTGGGAGTTGGAGGATAATGTCAAACCCTCCAGATAACACAGTAAAGGAAAACCTCGGTTTTACCTGATAGTGTTTTAGTGGGATCACCAGTTTTTTCATAAAATGAAAGTATCTGGTATTTACATGTATCTAGTGTTTTAGACTCTTTTCAGTGCTTACATATAGTGTTCTTATTTGGTCCTGGGGAAAATTCTGTGAGATTATAGGACACCCTCATTTTATAGATGGAGAAACTAAAGCAAATTAAATAAAATGACTTTCTCAGAGTCTCATAACAAATCAATAACTCAGAACCATGACTAGAATATGGGTTTCCCATTCATCTCTCAGTTCAGTTCTCATCCTGAAATTTTGAGGTACTCATAGTTTGGATTTTATATACCTTATATTTAAATAGGGAGTGGGGATATGATGGTAGTCTATGATTATTTAAAAGTAGTTCTAAGCTTAAATTTTGTTAGCACACATTTGAATTTTATTAAAGATCTTTTTTTAGTGGAATTACTCTTTCAATCTATTCTGTACAAACCAAGACTTTATTTTGCTTTGTAACATGACAATTCCTTCATTGAAAGATGATACAAATGCAAACTATGCTATAAAGAAGAAAATATGGAAGAATAGCAAGATTTTAGGTAACATTGCAATTTCCTTCTTTCAAGGAAATGATGCTGATAAACAATTCTTCATGTTCAGGATTAATGACTGCCAGTAATGCTGCTCCCATATTCTGCAGTTTTGAACTTGGGGGGAGGAGAATGATAGACTAACACTTTAAAGCCTAATATTTTCCTCCTACAAGTTGATATTGGCTCTTTGATCACATATTTTTAAGCTCAAATTTCCATGTCTTCTTCAGTAATTGTTCTTGAGGCTTTTTTGAGGCACCCAATTCTACAAGTCTTTTTGCCATCATATTCATTCATTCAGCAAGTATTTTTTAAGCTCATGTTTGTGCAAGATGCTATTAAGGAAATGTTATGTGTAGAAAATTATGCTAAACACTGGGGATACAATGACAAAATGGAAAACAGTCCCTGCCCGCAAGGAGTTTATATTCTATCAACCCATTTTTGCTTACTTCTTATAATCTGAATTTACATAGAACTTTATTTGGGGGGAAAATCCACATTCACTACACTTCCACATTACTATTTGTACTGTGTTTACCTTACATTTATGTATTCGTCATTTATTGTAATTATTTGTGTGTCTACATGTCTAATCTCTCTTCTAGGCCATCAGCTCAATAATAACAGAGACCTTGTCCTACTCAACTTTATTTACCCTGTTATTGTCTACTCAGTGCATTGGATATCGCAGGCCCTCAGTTAATATCTATTGATTTAATAATAATAATAATAACTAGTCTTTACATAGTGCTTTAAAGTTTGCAAAGGGCTTTACATATGTTATTTCATTTGACCCTTCCAACAACATTGTGAGGTAAAATCCTCATTTTATACATGAAGAACCTGAGGCAGATAGGGGTTAAGTGATTTGCTCAGGGTCACTTAGCTAGTAAATATCTGAGGCAGAATTTGAACCCTAAGTCCAGTGCTATATCCTCAGCACCACCTAGCTACGTCAGTACAGCTGTATGGACATGCAAATTTGCATATTGTAATAGACTACAGAGGCATGATAAATAGCCTCACGAGCCCTGAGAGGGGATTCAAAATACCTACAGTTATAGTCTAAACTCTGATGCTTGCTAGTTTTGGGTTCACTTAACAATAATATTTGAATACTGGGAGGATCTGTGATTTTGTCTACACTTCTACTAACATGAATCGTAACACCTTTTATAGTCTTCAGAAATTCCTATGGCCTAACATTTCATAACCTTGTGATCAACCTGGTCACTGCCTTGAGGGCAGCAACTGTGTCATTTTTTTTTTTTGTTTTTGTATTCAGCACACAGAATAGTAGCTGACACTTAAGAATAATACTAATTACTAGCATTTATAGTGCTTTAAGGTTTAATGGCTTTACAAATATTCTTTCATTTTATCCTCATATCAGCTCTGGCAGACAGGTACTGTTATTTCCATTTTTATAGGTGAGGAAACTGAGGGAGCTAGCTGTTAATTGATTTGTCTAGACTCACACATTCAGACACAAATCTTTCTGACTCCAGGCCCTGCATTCTATTCATTGTGCCATATTTGTTGCCTATAGTACTTGCCTATAGTTATTAAAAGCTCGGGGTGGCTAGGTGGCACAGTGAATAGAGCACTGGCCCTGTACTCAGGAGGACCTGAGTTCAAATCCGACCTCAGACACTTAACACACACAAAAAAATCCCTAGCCATGCGACATTGGGTAAGTCACTTAACCCCAATTGCCCTCCAAAAAAAAGCAAAAAAAGTAAAATAGCATGTCTTTTAGGGGTGGCTAGGTGGTGCAATGAATAGAGAACTGGCCCTGGAGTCAGGAGGACCTGCGTTCAAATCCGACCTCAGACACTTGACACACATACTAGCCATATGACTTTGGGCAAGTCACAACCCCAAATGCCCTCCAAAAAGAAATAAATAAACAAATAAATAAATCTCTAGGGGCAGCCAGGTGGCACAGTGAGTAAGAGCACTAGCCCCAGAGTTGGGATGACCTGGGATCGAATCCCGGCTCTGATACTTAGCACCACACCAAGAAATAATTGGCCGTGTAACCTTGAGCAAGTTACTTAACCCCAATTGCTTTAAAAAATAAAAAAAAAGCTCAATAAATCTAGAACAAGGGGTGGCTAGGTGGCGCAGTGAATAGAGCACCGGCCCTGGAGTCAGGAGGACCTGAGTTCAAACCTCACCTCAGACACTTAACTAGCCATGTGACTTTGGGCAAGTGACTTAACCCCAATTGCCCCTCCAAAAAAAAAAGGAAAATAAATATAGAACAATTCTTCATGAATGCTTATAGAATTTAATTGCATTGAAGGAATCTCTCCAATTGGTTCTCAAATAATAGACACAATTTTTCACTGGGGTAATAATACCAATGATGGAACTTTAATGTTTATTAAGTTTTCCTTATAACAGTCT
Organism: Petaurus breviceps papuanus; assembly: GCF_028583685.1. Lineage (NCBI taxonomy): Eukaryota > Metazoa > Chordata > Mammalia > Diprotodontia > Petauridae > Petaurus > Petaurus breviceps. The sequence continues at coordinate 54,890,268 of NW_027187391.1, forward strand.
TCCGATATAGAGGTGCAAATATTATCCTTATTGAACAAATGAGGAAGCTGAGATACGGAGATTAAGTGATGAGACCTAAATTTGTTGGACTCTAAAGTCTCTAGTTCTAAATCTATGATTCCTGAGTTGCCCATGGTCACACAGATAGATGGTCAGTGTCAGAGCTGTGATACAAATTATGGTTTTTGACTTAAAAGCTGAGGAACTTTCATGGAGTTCCTTGCCTTCTTTCTGAATCTTTATTTCCTTATTGGTAAAGTAGGAACAATAATCTACCTATTTTTCCAATTTGTTGTGGGCAAAATTACTGGCAAACTATACAGCCACTACATAAATGTGAGTTGTTATTCATTATCTTCAATGGACATTTATTTGGCACCTGCTATTAGGAAGGTTCTCTCTCTCCAACTGGGGTGGAGGAGGATATTGGAAAGAGGATGGAAAGGTTCTATATTAAGCCCTCAGGGCATATTTCCTGCCCCAAGGAATTTATAATCTAGTGGAATTGATCCCAAAGCAGAAGAATTGGCTCAGCAGGCTGATACTACACAGATTGTCAGGTTTTGGGCTGTTCTTTGAATTCTAGCTGCCACCTGGAAGGGTTTGTTGCTATTTGTGTCTCTTCCTCTCCAAGTCAATATGACATATTTACTTGGAGTGAACCATCCCACTTCTGGCTATTTGTATCCCAGGGCAGCCTATCTGTTGCTATTGTTTCGCAGCCACTGGCATGACCCTTAGTCTCTAAATTCTGCTTTCGTGTATTCTTGAAGTGTCTCCCTGGTGTGCCTGCCTCGTGCCTGCCTGCCCGGGTTTGCCTCATGTGGAATTTTTCTTGTGAATGAGGAACAGAATGTTCCTTTACCCTGAGCCAATAGTGCTTTCTCACATGCACTCAGGCTAAGCTTTTTTCTTTCTGAATAGGACTCAAAAGTCTTGACTGGAGCACTTCAGAAATAGGCCAGGTTTATACTTTTATAAAAACAAAGCAGAATCCCAGCAACCCCTCTCTAGGAGAAGCACAGATGGTTTGAATTTCTCCAAGGGCAAGCATATGGTGACGACTTCTGTATGGCACATGCATGAAACTCTGATCCCTGCTGATGGGGAAGAGGGTGGACACTAGCTAACCACTTACTGCGGTGAACGTGAAGGTGGCCTCTTCTTTTGAAAAGACAGGCTTGAAGTTTGTTAAAAGAAAAGGTGTTTGGGATTTTGAAGAGCTTCAATGTGGGTAATCAGACTTCTGTCGCCATTTGCACCAACCTTGTGTGCTGAAGGAGCTGAGATTTTCAGCCCTCTTTTTGGTCATATTGACAGAATAGACTAGTAGTTCATTCATAAAGATGGCAAAGAATTAATAAGATAATTTGAAATAGTGAAGGAAAAATTGTAAATTGGAATTTGCATAAAATTCTGAACTTTATACATTGTTAGGATTTTTTGTAGTTCCCCAAACAAAACATGTGTATCTAATCTCTATGAGGATGTTCTAGTGGGAACTTCTCCTAGAGTATGGGGTGAGTTTCTGAAATGCCTCCAAGATTTAGGATTCTCTAATTCTATAGTAGTGGAAATGTAGTTACAAAGTTAAAAAAAAAGTGGAATTATGCCTAAACCTTGCTATTCATTATAGAATAATTCAGTGACTGGTGCATGTTAGACCTCACCCAAGAAGTTTCAGTTACAAAAGTGTAAAGAAAATGTCATTAGATGCTTTAGCCTATATAGTAATGGTTTAAATCCTGAGAAAAGAGTTCTTGAGAGGCATTGGTGTTATGCTTCAAATTCTAGATTTATTCTAGTGCTTCTTTGCTTTGGAAATGCTTGCAAAACTCTGAATTCCAGGAGTGATTCAGGTAAACCAATTTCCCCCCTTTGGAGTGTTTTAAAGATACTTTCATAAAGATCTTGTGATAAGAATGACTTCTTCCAAAATCACATAGTAAAAGAATATTTGAATCAGATAGGATATTACTAATTGTTTCACTAAAATTTTACAAAAGCTTTTTTTTTTTTTGAGGGAGGAAGATAGGGCAGTCGGGGTTAAGTGACTCACCCAAGGTCACATGGCTAGTTTTTTTGTGTGTGTTAAGTGCCTGAGGCCGAATTTGAACTCAGGTCCTCCTGACTCGAGGGCTAGTACTCTATTCACTTGCGCCACCTAGCTGTCCCAAACTCTTTTTTTTTTTTTGGTCTTTTTTTTTAGGGGAAGGGGAGGCAAGGCAGGTGGGGTTAAGTGACTTGCCCACGGTCACACAGCTAGTAAGTGTTAAGTGTCTGAGGTCAGATTTAAACTCAGGTCTTCCTGACTCCAGGGCCAGTGCTCTACTCACTGTGCCACCTAGCTTCCACTCAAAAGCTTCTTTTCAAATAAAAAATGTTATCAATTAAAAAAAAAACAGCGCTGTCAGTCTCTTTTATCCCTGGTAGAACTCTTTCTTAAAGAAGTTACCTTTTTAAAACATAATTACTTAAAGAAATATATTAAAGCTAAATAAATCAAGACATGGCCATGTCTAAACTGGTTCTATTTACTGTGCATCAGTTCAGAGACATCTTCCTAAGCTTCTCTGAATTATTCATATTCATAATTTTTTACTAAATTAATATCTCATCACAGTCATGTACCACAATTTGTTGAACTGTTTCTCAATCAAGGTGTATCCACTTTGTGTCCAGTTCTTTCCCAACATAAAAAATGCTGGATATTGGAGTATATCAGTGCTTTTATTTTTAAACTTTTAGATACTTTAGAACCTTTTTGATCTTTTTAGATATATATCTAGAAGTGAGATCTATAACCAAAAGATATGGACACTATAGTTACTTTTTACCACAATTTTAAATTGCTTTCCAGAATGTTTGGATCAATTTCATAGCTTCTGAAGTCCTTCATTGTTGTTTTCTTCTGTACTATTGTGCTCACTTTGTAAATTTTTCTCCTGGTTCTGCTTACTTAACTCTTCATCAGTTCATATAAGTTTTCCTAGAAACTTATATTTCTTCTATTTTGTCTTCCAGTATTCTGGATTCCACACCGAAAGATCTGAATCGGATCATGACAGTCAGTGGGGAGGAAGCCCACTCACAGATACTGCATCTCCACAGTTACTGGACCCCTCGGAAAGGCCCAGCTCCCAGCATGATGCTTCATGTGCCTATAGACAGTATTCAGACCGCACCTCTCTTTGCTATGGCTTTGCACTTGACCATTCCAGGCTGACAGATGATAGACATTTTCATACCCAGGCCTGTGAAGGAGGCCGTTGCGAGGCAGGTCGATATTTCCTTGGCACCCCACAAGCTGGGAGAGAGCCCTGGTGGGGCTCTCGTTCAGCATTGCCCCTAACCAAGGCCTCCCCAGAAAGCAGAGAAGCCTATGAGAACAGCATGCCACACATAACCTCCGTTCACAGAATTCATGGTAAGAGTAGTAGGTACCAAATAAAAAATGTATATGAAACTCTTTGCAAATCTTCAAGCAGTATATGATGGAGCTATTAGTAGTAGCAATATTCCTACTAGCAGAGTCTCTGCTGAGATGGAATCATAAGTTTCAAGGCTTCAAGTATGGCATTCTAGATGTGGGAATATACTTCTTAGTCCAAATGATTTTCTTTTGGATTTATACATTTGCAGCTCTGTACTGCTTGAGGTAGTAACAAAGCTAAGAACAGAAGTTTTTATTAAATCTACACTAAAAATACCAATCAGACCGGTTTTTAATGTATGTCAAATTTTGAGTTTTTGAGAGAGAAGAAAGTACCTTAAAATCCAGAGTATTGTATTTGTAGGTAAGGGGCCAAAGTTCAAATCTCATCAGTTCTTATTTACTACCTTTCTGGCCTTGGGCAAGTTATTTAACCTCACTGGGCCTTGAGTTTCTTCTTCTGTAAAATGAAGGAATTGGAGAGATGGTTTCTGAGACCCTTCTAGCTCTGGATTTGTGATCTGATAGCCCTTTGATTCTGTTGTGTATCTTTTGCATTCTTGTGCTCCCTTGGAAAGGAAAATATAAAAAGTACCCTGGCCATATAGAAAATCATTCAGAAAGAATACTGGGACTAAAGGATATTATGACATGCAGAGCATACTTACATTTTCATCTTGGCATTATTCTATGGAAGCTGAATGGTATTACAGGCTCAGGAAAATGGAGAATATAACTAAATTGCTTAGTGTCATAAAAGGGTTTTTTGGACAGGTGTGCAGAGTAGACAGGGAGTAAGCAGATGTCCATTTGTTTCCACCAAAGTTGAGTTCAGGAAGGACTGTTGAATTCTTCCTCATATCTTTTTAAAAGTAGACAATAACTCAGAGATTAATTAGAAGACCCTAGTATTTGCTGCTGTTGTTTCCTGAACCCCCCTCAGTGTATTGAGCATTTTAAATAGGTTAACCATGATAAAAATTCAGCCTGGGTCTTACATTATCCTTCATGAATCAAATCCCCTGCTGCTTCACCCCCCAATTATACCCTAATAATTTGCTTTCCAATTCTTCCATTTTTATTTTCCACTTTTGTCTTGTTTTATAAAATGGAAGTAGATTTCATGGAAGGGGAAGGGGAAAGAGAAGAAATTTTTTTATTAAGTGCCTACTGTATGCCAGGCACTGTACATAACCCTAAAAGCATTATACAGATGTGAGTTACACTGACAAGACAGATGTTGGGGGGAGGTATCCAACACTTGTAGTCTGGAAGGAAATACTAGAAAGGAAAAAAAAGTAGCAAGGACATATTTGGAGCAATTAATAGTATAATTGTAGAAATCTTATAGGAGAAGGGTGATCCAGTGGAAAGATTGTTGGGTTTGGAGCCAAGAGAACAGGATTCAAATTTCAGCTCTGCTACATACTACCTGTGTGTTAATGAGCAAGTCATTTATGTGTCTGAGCCTAGGTTTCCTCATCTGTAAAAGAATGGTGTAGGACTAGATAGCCTTTAAATCTATGATGTTATATGCCATATTATTCAGTCTACAGATTATCTGCATGATTTTATGTTTCTCTTCCTTCCTTTTATATTGGCTTTGGACTCTTTGGGGAATTTGATTTTCTATAGGAGACATTCTGTGTTTGCATTATTCCTTAAAATCCTAAAGAAGCATTCTACCTACCTTTGACTTTTTTTCCACTCTTGCTTGGATAAAGTTCCAAAATGATAGTGCTGAGTTGGAAAGAGCTGATACTATGAGATGCCAACTCTAATGAAATATACATGTTGTATGGATTTTGAGAGGGATATTGATTTTAAATCCATCTATTTTATACCAAGTAGTGTCCAAATAAATCTAAGAGCTTTATTTTATAGTAACTTAAGATATATTTAGAATTTCCAGAATGTAGACAGCTTTTTCTGAGAAGAGCCATCCCTGCTCTTATATGCTCACCTAATTCCTCATAGTGGTACAGAGGTGACTCCAGGTTCTTGATGACTCTACCAGCAATGTACAAGCTTTAGTGGGTTCTTCTAAATAGAGAAATCTTATTAACAATATCTAACCTAGCTCAGTGTGGGAAACAGAATTGCAAGGATGGCTGAAAGGTGATGAATTTTGGTTTAGTCTCCTTATTTTACAGGTAAGGAAGTAAGAGGTTCAGTTAGTTCAAGTAAATTGCCTAGAGTCATGCATGTATGTAGTGATGAGCAGAGCTGTGCTTGGAACCCACATCATCTGACTCTAAGACTGGGGGCCCTTTCCAATTTGACATAATCTTTCCCTTCATTTACAATTACTTTCTGGTTAACTTGACATATTATGTTTAACTCCAGAGCTTCTGAGGAATTAGGATCAGTCATAGGTTTCTAGATCTAGAGCTAGAAGGGACCCCTAATTCTTCCTACTCCAATACTACTTTTTTTTGAGGGGGGAGGGCAGGGCAATTGGGGTTAAGTGAGATTTGCCCAAGGTCACACGACTAGTAAGTGTTAAGTGTCTGAGACTGGATTTGAACTTAGGTCCTCCTGTCTCCAGTGCTGGTACTATATTCACTGTGCTACCTAGCGCCGCCTCTCCAATACTACTTTTACAGATGAAGAAACTGAGGCCTAAACAGGTTAAAGGGCTTGTATAGGAACACTCAAAGAGTAAATATAAAAGGCAGGATTGGAACCTAGTTCTTGGAACACTTTTTGTCATTCATTCTGCTGTATGTATCTGCATTGTGCCTGATCTTTAAATGATTGATTGATTGTTTTTCTTTTAGAAACATGTTATGTTGTGTATTTTCCACATTTTTTTCTTACTAAGAATCTGCTTAGTGTTTAATCCATATGTGGGTCTTTCTCTAGGGAGAGGCCACTGGGATGAAGACAGTGTGGTCAGTTCTCCAGACCCCGGGTCTGCCAGCGAATCAGGTGACCGCTATCGTGCTGAACAGTACCAGGGCAGCCCCCATGAACCCAGCAAAATTGAAACTCTGATAAGAGCCACCCAGCAGATGATTAAAGAGGAAGAGAACAGATTGCAGCTCCGGAAAGCCCCTCCTGACCAACTGGCTGCCATTAATGGAGCAGGGAAAAAACACTCCCTTTGTTTTGCAAACTACCAGCAGCCGCAGCTGACTGGAGAGGTCTGCCATGGCCCTTCTCTTGCCAACACTTCCCCATGTGAGCACCTTCAACAAAGAGAAGGGAAGATGATGAGCCCTCATGAAAATGACTATGGCAGCAGCCCCACAGCCTTGTCTAGGATAAGCAGTCCCAACTCGGATCGTATTTCTAAATCCAGCTTGGTATTAGCTAAAGACTATCTCCATTCAGACATGTCCCCTCATCAGACAGTAGGAGATCATCCGGCAGTCTCTCCGAACTATTACAGTTCTCACCGGCAGTATTTTGATAAGCATGCTTACACATTAACTGGGTATGCCTTGGAGCACTTGTATGACAGTGAGGCCATTAGAACCTATTCCTTGGGCTGCAACGGCTCCCACTTTGATGTAACTTCTCATTTAAGAATGCAGCAAGACCCAGCACAAGGACACAAAGGGACATCTGTTATAATAACCAATGGGAGCTGATGTTTTTTTCTAAAAAAAAAATTTGTGCTTTAAGGATATCTTTGAAACATAGTTGGAACATATATATGTTTTAATGCCCTTGTTACCAGCATTTAATATACCACAGTATGTTAGAGAGAATAACCCAAGCTACTGAAGCTACTGGGTATGAATTGACACATGTTACTGTAAAAAAAATAAGAAATGCACTAGCATTCAGGGTTACAGTGAATGGAGTTAAAGTGAACCTGTAAGTTGCCCCCGGGATTTATGGGAGCCAGAATGGATAAAGTCACGTCGAAAATACCAGTGTAGATCAAATGAGCAATTTATGCAGATTGTATGGGTACTAGTTGGAAATGCCACAGAGGGAAGACCCAGTGAGCTGCATGGGCCCAGACTGCTACTCACAAAGCCGCTATGCACCCTTGACATGCAAAAATTTGGAATGTAGACCATAAAATACACATGCCAAAAATGGGTAACTTTTCTTAACCCTAACGTGTGATTGCTTCTTCATGATCTGAAGAAGTTGTTGTTATTCCCCGAAGAAATGAATAAGAGATCTCAGAGAAGGGGTTTCTTTCCTGTGATCTCTTAGTCATTCTGACACATTTGATCTAGGCATAAATTAGGGATATGGTTCTGGATATAGCATTGGACATATTTCTCACATGGTATCTATTAGAAGCAATCAGGAAGTGGCAATTTTCATTCTGCTTTTGAGTCATACAAAGGGATATGATTGCACTGACGTAGAGGTAAGGGGCTGTGTTAAATAATAACAATTAGACATTGGAACATGCACCAAGAATTGAGGGCACTCAATTAAAAGAAATTCAGAGGAGGCAATGAGACCAGAAACAGAGATAAACGAAAAGATTTCCAAGAACAGACCATTTCAGGTTCAGACTGTGTGTGCCATTAGTAATCAACACATTAAGAGTTTTTGAAAAAACAGCTACAATACAACCCACCAGGAAACAAGGCTGATAGAGAGGGAGTGTGAAAAGTAATTAAGAAAAACAAGGGAGTTATTGCGTGAAATGATTGGAAGTGTTTGAAAACATTGCTAAATCTGATTGTGCAAATGTAAAAACACATGGAAAGCCAGTATAATGAAGAAATAATCTGGTTTCAAGAGAATGTTTAAGTCGAAAGCTTAGAATAAGGCACAGGATTTTGAGATGTAATGTTCTGAAAGAAGGAACAGACAAGGTATTGCAATATTTGCCTACTTGGATTTGTTGTTGATCTCTATTTTAAAGACAAATACTGCTTCTTGAGGAATGTTGGGGGAGTAAGAAAGATCACATGACTCTTGACGAATATTACTAGTTTTTGTCAGGAAACCTAGGCTCCATTACTGACTCTATCACTAATCTGCTTTGTGAACCTGTGTAGATTATATAACCATCTTTCCTAGTTCTCAGGTTGATCATTTATAAAACAGAGAAGTTATATTAGATAACCTATCTCTAAGGTAATTTGCTGTTCTAGAGTCCTGCGATTCATTAGTTCAGGAAAATTGGATTTAATTGAAAGATTCTGTTGGTTTGATCCATCATGCCTTGGGAATGACAGGAATTTTAATTTCTGGGTGGTGTACCACTCCCACAGCACTATGGCTGGCCTGTAATTGAAGAAGATCCTTTGAATCTCCCAGGTATGTTCAATTCTGACACCCATGTTTAGACTTAGTCAAATGTATATGGTGAGATTTGACAGGGGAAGGAAGAAGAAAACCAAATTTAGATCTCAGAGAGAACACTGACTTTGCTCAATGAAATATATTCTAGAAATCCATAGAGAATGTTATAGATGGCATAGGGAGGTAGTTCATAAACTTATTCTTTACCCATCTTTCATGATGTTCATTTTTCTCCAGGCACAGAGTTCTTGGCTCCTTTAAGGAGTATTAGGCGTTAGGGGAATTAACCTACAATTTATAAGAGAAAATACATCCCTGAACACAAAACAGATTTAGAATATACCTCTATCATTTATTCATTTATTACACTTGATAGTCCATAGGCAGGAATGGTCCTGAATGATAGTGATCTGAAGGTTGAGTACTGGCCCATCGTAAGCAAAAGCAATGGTGAAATTCTTTGAAAATTCTTGACAGACGTATTTCTTGAGTTGCTTAGTGTGTTATAAAGACAAAGAAAGACCATCGTAAATGAATGATTTTTGTTACCAATTGTATCATCTAAAACAATTCCAATGCCTAATTTAAAACAAATAGAATTCTGAAAAAAAAAATCTATGTATGCATAAATCATAAAACAGAATAATTTTTTGGAGAACTGTGACCATATTGGGGTACTTGCATTGGCCTTCCGGTAACTTTGTTAGAGAAAGGATGTTTTGGAAGTGCTAAGGATTTAGCAAAAGTGAGTGTGAGAATTAAGAGCCAAAGATATGGGTAAGCTGAAATACTTAGTGAATATGGCCTACTTTAGAAAGGAAGTTTGTACAGATGGGCCCTTACTGATGTGTACACATTCTACAGAATATGGCATAGACAGATGCTAGAAAGAGTAGTTGAAACATAAGAACCAAGGAAAATGAACTTATGCTAGAGGAAAGGCTGGCCCTAAAGGAATTTGGGTGGAATTTTTATGTGGAGGCTAGTTAATAGATGGAGAAAGTAAACTATGAAATTTATAGATAGGAGCAGCCTGAATAAATAAAGCTTGCAAGAAAGGAAAGACCAGCATGTGTAGGGAAAGACATGGATTGTCCAAGTTATATCTTGGTTGAAAATTCTGGTTGGCCCAGTTAAAAGCACATTTTTTTTTCTCTTTAACATACCAATGATATCAATAGTTCTTTAGTAACAATCCTATCACCTAATATTAAAATATAATTTGGGAAAAGTGGAGTAAAAATATACAGCATTGTTATTGTGTTTAGCAACATACCAAGGTCAGAATGACTCAGAACAAGTCCCGCTGTTTCACTCTGGCAGAAACCTTAGTAAAGCATTATACAGAGAGCAGTAAACTGTTTCTAGTCTTCATCAATACATTTATCACAAGATTATGTTCCCCATGCTGTGTAGACACTATCTGTGTACTTTCTGTGTTTTATATAAAATGGAAAACATAGGGCCCCAATAGCTTGATCCGTTAAATTTATGCTCTGACTGGTCTTGGGTTATAATCTTAGTTTTCCATCTCTTTGTTAAATGCTGAGAACCATGGCATTGAACTTTAAAAGGCAGTATCTTAAAACACTAATCACAAAGAAGTATAATTTTTATACTATCTTAGGAATAATAGGCACTATATTTTGTGTCTGCCAATAACACTAAAACTTTCTCTTTGGCGTTTTTTTAGGCCTGTCCTCCTACTTAATTCAGAACTTTGCATAGCTGAAGTAATGTAAGGAATTCTCCTTTGGAGATGGGGGAACCACTTTGTTAATGAATGTGGAAGATGCAGTAAAATTTTCTTTGTTATTTTTCTAATTTATAACATTAGCCTCACCATTAAACCAGGGCAGACATTTCAGGATCAATTTAATCTCTACTTTTTGGTTGATGTACTGTGTTGAATGGAATATGCCTGTATTTCTATACATAGTTACTCATTACTAGATAATATGACATCTATTGAAGTGACACTGCCGATGAGATGGAATTATAAATTATTTACCATTAATGTTATCCCAGAAACACCACTTTGCCCCATTTGTACTGAATGATACTTGGAGGAATGAGAATAACAACATTTGTCCAAATTCTTAATTCACTTTATAACCTATTCCATCTATTGCTTTGGTGTGGAGATCTCTCACTTACTAGTGAGCTTTATACAGTATGTGAGATGAGTGAATAAATAAGAAGCATTTATTAAGTGTTTTCTGTGTGGCAAGCCTTGTGGAGAAAGGTGACCTTCACCCAGAATTGGTATGTTCTCTTTTGGAAACCAGGTAGAATCTTATTATTGTTGTTGCTAACCAAAACTAGAAAAATGTCCATGGATTCTTTGTAATAATGATTTTTAAAGCATATTTCCTCAAAACCTGGGTCAAATAACCTCTATGAGTGTCAGTTTCCTCACTTGTAAAATGAGGAGGTTGGATTTACCTGACCTGTTATGGTACCTTCTAGCTCTAAGCCTATGTTCCAAGAGCAAAGAGATTAGAAAGAATAAACAGTGGCTACATCTAAGCATTCAGTTTTATGAATATTTAGCTTTTTTGCTGTTGATGAATTGTTTCAGTCGTGTCCAATTCTCCATGATCCCATTTGGGGTTTTTTTGGTGAAGATACTGGAGTGGTTCGTCATTTCCTTCTCCAGCTTATTTTACAGATGAGAAAACTGAGGCAAACAGGGTTAAGTGACTTGCCCAGGGTCACATAGCTAGTGTCTGAGGATATTTGTCTACACCCCCTCTCAAGAGCTGGAATTGGGTCTGTGTAAATTTCCAGGTTGCTTCTATGAAAACTAAGAGCAAAAGCTCTGTGTTATTCACTGAATGACTCAGGGGCTTGAGAAGGCTAAATATTGGATGTATGCCTACTTAAGTTGTTGTATTGGATTTAGAATATCAAAAGACATGGCTATTTTTGGTTCACTTATCTTACACGGGAGGGTTGCATACATTTCTATTCTAGTTTCTCTTGCAATTAAAGAGCTTTAATTTCTAAAATTTACAAAACCCCTTCTCCCCCTTTACTGGAACAATCCATCTGGAAACACATACTATTTTCTAAATAGATGAATAATGGATGTAAAATTCTAAAGTACTCCAAAGACTAGGTGGAATGATCCAAAACATAATGTCAGTTTTTGTGATTAGGGACTTGAGTTCAGGTAGCTAACTCTTTGAAATACCTGGTTTATATTCAGAAAGCAAATCATCATCATGGTATATAACAAATTCACAACAGATGAGTTCTATCTGTATGAGAGTATGTGTTTTGAGGGGGGGAAGAGGGTGGATTTTCAATGTGGTGCTCATTTTTTTGTGTGCAAGATTATACAGATAGTGGTTGGCTCCAAGAGGGGAAGACATGCTCATTTCCAAATGAGAGCTTCTAAAAAGTTCCTGCAGCAGAATGCCACAAGGAAATGTAAGCAAACACTCAAGCATTATAAATAAAAACAAAGATAATTATATGCCATGTTTCTTAATAAACTGACAAGGCACAGGAAAATTTGGAATTCCCAAATTGTCTGAGGAATTCAAACCAAATTTGTATAATTTTTTTAAAAAATTGCTTGGATGGAACTAAGTAATGGGAATTTACTTTCAGACATCTGTGGGTGAGTTTGTCCTAATCAACAAACTTGGGACCCAAAAGCATAGAATGTCAGAGTTGGAAGGGGTGTTAGTGGTCATCTAACTTGATCTGTAACCTGAAAATAACACTTAATTACATATGAGTTTATGTTATATGACAAATCTCATTGTATTTACATTGCAAAGGAAACAAAATCTGCTTGGAAAATTATTTTACTATTATTTAACATTTAAAATTTTTTTCCCAAAGGGCAACATTTCAGCATGTGAAGAATAGGAAAGTGAACCTCAAAACATATGATTTTCCAGGCTTGCTTTTGGACTGGCATTTAAAAAAAAAGAAAGAAAAAGAAATCAGAAAGAGAAAAAGAAAGGGTTCTGTTGTTAAAGGAAGAAAGTGATCTCTGATATTTCCAATGCCATGCCTTGCAATATATAGTTTCTAGTGACACTGTGGCAAAACACCTGTGGCTGGAGGTTTTACTTTGGAATGTAATGTAGAGAAAAATTAGCAACGTCAACAATATCTTGCAGAGTGTTCCCATTTATAATTATTTATATTGTAAATAGCTTTCTGAAGTAAATTTGAAGTTAATGTGCATAAAATGTATTTATTATGTGAAGATTTTTTTTTTTGGTTTAAAATATAGTTACCAATATGCATTTTTTTGGTCTGGATTCATGAGTCTTAAATGATCATCACTAACACATAGAATTTTAGTTTGCAAAACAATTTCCATACATTATCACATTTGAACCTCACAAAAATGCCATGATGCAGGTGCTACAGATAATCATCACATCTCTTTTTTTTTTTATAGCTGGAGACACAGAGAGAAGAGGTGATTTGCCCATGGTCACAAAGCTAGTTGGAAGATTTAAACCTAGACCTCACTAAATCCAAATCTAATATTTGATCCTTATATCATATTGTTTCAAATAGGAATTATTTCTTGAAAGACAAATCTGTAGTATTAGGCACAAGACCCTTAACAGAAAAGATGTGCTAAAATAACGTAGCTTTTGGAAACTAAATTGCTTTTTCAATATAGAGCTAGGGACATTACCAAACAGTTTGCCAGTAGTTCTTGGAACCTCCTTTTGAATGTGTCTGATGTGTTTCCCCAGGGATTTCTCACATATCCCGTTTGCCCTAGAAACTGTCAGCCAGGATCCACACTCGGGCCCCTGGGAGAGATTCACACAGCGCTCTAAGAATTGAAAACAGTGTTTTGTGTGCTTTCCATAAAGCAGTTTTACAAAGCCCATTAAATATGTCACAGAAGGGTTAGCCAATGCTGGCTTATTGGCCACTTTCACTATAATTCTTGAAAAGTGCTTTATCTTAGGGCTTCACCATCCAAGAATGGTTTAGAAACAAAGCTACAATGATTTTCACTTCTATTTTGTTGAAAATAATTTTACGTAATAACTTTTCTCCTTATGGGCAACTACATTCCCTTAAGTATTTAAAAGGAATAATTTTTTTTATCGAAGTCCAATGGTGTGTACATGAACAAAACAAGTAGTCAGTTTAGTCAGTTGTTTAGATTGTTTTGATTGAATTGATCAGTTCACTGGAAAGATATATTAGTCTGATTGTTTTGTTGACTAGGTCCTAGGGTACATATTTGCAGTGTGGGTGAGGTTAGTGGTGGGGGTGGTGTTGATTTTTCTCCGTTATATAAAATAGAGTGTCACTGTATTAGATCAGATGGCCAAAATGCAGGAGGAAGACAAACTCATGTGATCTCATAAGGATTTATGCCATTTTTTCACATTATTGCAACCTAAAAATTTCTGATATTCCTCTTCTTTTCATGGAAACTTGAACTCACACAAAGAGAACAATATAGTTAGAATCCTTGCTTCTCCTTATACTGTTTGACTTGTTTGAGGGTTTGTCTATTTTGATAAGCTCAGCTATTTTAAACAACAACATTAACAGACTTCATTTCATATACTTATCAAAGTTATAATATTTGCCATTAAAATGCCCATGAAATGTTTCACTCCACCCATTAGATTTTTTAAGAAAGAAAAATAGAAGTTCAACTCCATACAATGTGTAATATTCTAGGCTGGATTCTTTTGAGTGAGATGTAGTAGCCATTCTATAGCTATGAAGATGACAAAATATTTAAGATGGAACACTTCTAATTCCTAAGGTTTCCTCATTTGAACAGAAACCTACTGAAGCTCATTAGGTTGGTTATCACATGGAACGATCATCACTGCTCTCCCCATCCTCCCCCCGAAACCAGATGGATTCTTATAAGAGACATTCTTTAAGTAAGTAGCTTGGGCTTCCTGTGATCAATCTTTCCAGTTACAGCAGGAAAGATGCAAACTTGCAGGTGCCAGCCAACTGAAAAGCTGCAAAGGAGGCCAGGACACTGCCCTGAAGTTTTGTTTCACTTTGTGCCATCAGAATAGTTGACCTTATTTAGTATGGCTTGGCCTTTTCATAATTATGCTTTATAACCTAATATGTGCAGTATTTACTGATGGAATTAGATCCAGTGTAGGAGAAATGCAAAACAGCCACTGGTTTGGAAGTTGACAAAATCTCTGCTTTGTTCAGATTTTGCTCTAGGTCAGGCTCCTGTACACGGAGTAATTCCATATGGTAGCCTTACTTGAGCTCCATCTAAGTAAACCTTAAAGAGAATCTTGGCAAAATCCCTCTAGTCATAAGGAAATCATTCAGCGTTTCTGGTGAGGATTTCCTGATAGCTTTGTTTAGTTTTTAATTTTTTTTTTAAAGCTGAATCCTGAAACGTCTTTTTATGGATAAAGTCCCCAGGGTTCACTTGGGAATGGCTAATTGGAAAGATACAGCCATAATGTAGAAAAGAAATCATGTGGAGTATAATTGAGGTCCCTTAGATGACATGGCTCTAATTCTCAATTTTCAGCCCTTTCCTTGGTTAGATGCCACATTACTTAAAGGCAAAGAGTGATTAGTTAGCAGTGTCAGGGTAAATCTATTTTTTCAATTAAAAGGGGAAGAAACAAATTCTTGTGCATACTTGCAGTTAAGCAACAAGAGAGAAGCAACAACCAAGTATTTTGTTTTGGGAGGGGGAAGGAAAGACATTGGTTGTTTTTTCATCAGATATAGAGGATGCCCCAAAATTTTTAGTGCAGTGTTAAGCTTTAATAACTTCAGAAGTACAAATGCTACAAACTTACAAAAATATCATTTGAAAGTTTAATTATTTAGATTTCCTTTGTATGTATTTAACTTTATGAATTTTGAGGAATAAAATTTTAATTTAACAAGACAGGGTACTCTGCTTTTACACATTGTGACAGTTTCTGGATGAAGTTTTCTTAAACCAGTGGATAGGTAGGGGGGTTCCTTTTGTTCAACCACCTAAGTCACCAGATTTATCTCCATCAGACTCTTTCTTGTAGAGTCTTGTCCAAACTATTGTGTATGAATCACAACCTTGTTCTTTATATTGTCAACTCTAGGATTACAAATGAAATCCTTTTAGTCACTGAGTAGCAGCTGGAGAAGATTTTTTACAAACTTCAAAAATTGACCTAAACAATATATATATATATATATATATATATATATATATATATATATAGCACAAGGTGGTGATTATATTGAAGTTTAACAAGTCATATGAATATTTTAAAATTTTAAGCAACTGATCTTTTAAATTTTGTTCCTTGTAAGTTTGTAATATTTATACTTCTGAAGTTATTAAAGCTTAAATGTTCTAGACTTTGGGGACATCTTATATTTTCAAGAGCCTGAAAGTTTCTTATATAAGTCCTTTCATCTGTTAGATAGTTTATTTTGAAACATTTTTCTTTAATGACTTGAGATTTGGGTGTTTGTAATACATTTTGTAATGTATTGCTTGTAATACATGGACTTTCCTTTGTTTCAAATTCTTTTTCCCATGAGCATTAAGGGCTCTTATTACATATGTTGGGAAGTAGAGGTTGCCCTTCGCTTCCTGTACTTATTTGAGTGTTAACATTAATAGCATTGCATCTCCTTTAGAGACTTGCTGTCCTAGAGCAATCACTAAATGCCTTTTCCAAAATGGATACTCTTCTCAGTCTTTCTCCTGACCACAGACTTTTCTCATCAACACTGAAGAGAAGATCTATGGGAAGTATAACTTTCCTTCTCAGATCTCACTTATCCAATTTATCCTCTAAACAATAATGATAATAGTTCAAATTTTATATAACACTTTAAGGTTTACAGAAGATTTTACCTATATTATCTCATTTTATCCTCACATCCATCCCATGAAAAAGTACTAATATCATTCCCACTTTACAGATGAAGAAATTGAGGTATAGAAAGGGTAACTGACTTGCCTAAGATTGTATAGCAAGTATCAGAGGCAGGATTCCCTGTCTTCAGTCAACCTTCAATTTCCTTCCTCCCACACCCTCTGAGAACAACAGCTCCCATCTATATAACAACCAATCAGGAGACATTTATGAAGTCCCTTTGTGCCAGGACTGTGCTAGATGATGGGGCTACAAAAACAACAATGAAATAGTCCCTTCCCTCAAGGAGTCTATACCCTATCAGGAAGAAGCATAGTCTGTAAAATGTTGCTGTTGGTTTTGTCCTTCGTTCTGGAAGAGGACCATGGTATCAGGGAGCTGATGGCACTACATGAAAGTGAATTGGATTTAAGTGAGGGAGGGTTGGGCAAAGTCGCCAGCCTCACTTTCTTCTCTAGAGTCATCAGGTTCTAGTGTCAAGCTATAGATCAGGATGACTGGAGATGACTTGGGATGCAGTGGGAGACCTTGACCTTTTAAAGCTAAGGTCTTTAGCAGGTCTCAGTTTGAGGGAATACCCATTCAGTGATTAAGACTAGGTAAGAAATGAGGCAGAAAATGATCTCTTTACCTAGTCAAAAAAAAAAAAAAATCCATCTGGGAGGGGAATACCCTCAGTATTTGTGGCCAAAAAGAAACAATTGTTATTTACATTCATTCTGAGCAGATAAGGGCCCAAACACTGACCAGGTGGGGCTTGGCCTCTGACCTATTGTCATACAGTCAATGAAAGCCAGAGCGATTTGGGTTTAAGGCATGGGCCTTAAAAAAAAAGTTTCAGTGATCAAAATTTACATTCCTCAGGGCACAGCACTCCCACAAATGGGTATGACACTCAAGGTGGACAGAGGAAATGGAAAGAAAGGAGAGAGAGAGAGGGAGAGAGACAGAGAGACAGAGAGAGAGAGAGAGAGACAGAGAGAGACAGAGAGAGAGAGAGAGAGACAGAGACAGAGACAGAGACAGAGACAGAGAGACAGAGAGAGAGAGACAGAGACAGAGAGAGACAGAGAGAGACAGAGAGAGAGACAGAGAGAGAGAGACAGAGAGAGAGAGACAGAGAGAGACAGAGAGAGAGAGAGACAGAGAGACAGAGACAGAGAGAGATAGAGACAGAGAGACAGAGACAGAGAGAGAGACAGAGACAGAGAGAGACAGAGAGAGAGAGACAGAGAGAGAGAGAGAGAGACAGAGACAGAGAGAGACAGAGAGAGAGAGACAGACAGAGAGAGACAGAGAGACAGACAGAGAGAGAGAGGGAGAGAGAGAGATACAGTCCAGTTCCATTTCTATCCCCAGTGGGGCAGCTTCTATTTTCCACAAATAGAGGTTGTTGTTTGTCCTTAATTCTCAGACTATTTAGTAAGTATGGTAAATATATAGTAAGTATATAGACAATAAATAGGAATAAGAACTGCACCTGTGATTTCACTGGAATAGGGACTCCCAGGTGAGGAAACTTTCTCTACCAATGCAGGTCAACACCTTCTCTGCAACAGTGTCCCAGATCACTAAGAGATTAAGCTCATGGTCACAGCTAGTTGTTCTTTGTCCTTCATTCTTGAAGAGGACCAATGACACCAGGAGGGTGATGTTTTGACCTACTCTCGAATTGGATTTAAGTGAGGCAGGATTGTACAAAGTTGTCAGCCTCACTCTCTCCTCCAGTCATTTGAGTCCAGTGGCAAGACATAGGTCAGGACAGTTGGAAATGACCCCAGAT
Organism: Petaurus breviceps papuanus; assembly: GCF_028583685.1. NCBI lineage: Eukaryota > Metazoa > Chordata > Mammalia > Diprotodontia > Petauridae > Petaurus > Petaurus breviceps. Next base: position 54,908,584 of record NW_027187391.1, read on the forward strand.
GCAGTGAGAGACCTTGGCCTTTTTAAGCTAAAGTCTTTCCCAAGTCTCAGCTTATCTGAGGCAACACCTATTCAGTGATTTAAGGCTAGATAAGAAATGAGGCAAAAGATGGTTTCATAAACCCCAGAAAAAGAACATGAACTCAGGGCTTCCTGTCTCTGAAGCTGGCTCTCTATCCACCATAGTACACTGCCTAGGTTCTTGAGGGGTGGAGGAACTGGATTCAGGAAGGGCTTTATGTAAGAGGTTAAGCTTTGAAGAAAACTAGGAATCCCTAGGTGAAAGCAAAAAAGGGTATATTCTAGGCATGGAGGACAGGCTATGCAAAGGCACGGAGATGGAAGATGGAGATGGAATGTCCTATGTGAGAAAGATCAAGAAGTGGAGTTTGGCTTGACTAGAAAGCTATTATTGTGCCATGACTTTTATAAAACACCAATGTCTCATTCCTTCCCTCATTGATTTTTCTCTGCCTCTTCTCTTTCTTCTCAGTTCTTTCCTGTGGATTTCTGAGCTTACTTATTTTTCTTCTGTCTGCACACATACAACACACAGAGAAAGTCACAATAAGTGCTACTGCCATTCACTAGAACCCTCCCCATAGCTGCTGGGCAATCCTTTTCAGCTCATCCCTGGCCTAGAAAGCAGAAGGCTAGAGTAATGCAGGGAGAACCACTTAACTCTTCATACCCAATGATCTAGATCTTGTTGAGGACTTTCCCCTAAGGAAGGTAAATACAGAAAGAAAGATTCCATGTGCACCAAAGGAGACATAGCAGCATTTTTGTGTGTGGTAGGAAAAAAAGTGGAAACAGAAATAGATATCTGTCAGTTAGGGACTGGCTAAACAAATTGTTGTATGTGAATGTAATGGGATATTATCATGCCATGAGAAATTATGGATTTGATAAATTAAGAGAAACTTGGAAGACTGATAGGACATAGTAAAGAGTGAAGTAAGCAGACCCAAAAGGACAACATATGCAAAGGCTGTAATAACACTAACAAAGAGAATGCTAATGAGGAGCCAAACATTGTGTAATCATAATAATGGACCTAGGTGCCCAAAAAGATGAGGAAACATCTCCCCCTTTTCCTTGGAGAGGTGGTGATTATGAACATGCATCATTGCATATATGGTCTCTCTGTTGGTTTAGCAAGCTGCTTTTCTTTGCTGCAAAAGAAGGCTCACCAGGTATTGGTTGGTGGTATATATCCAGAAATGACTGTGATATAAAAACAAAAGGTTTTACCTAAAGCCTAAAAAAGAGCCCCATCTGATTTTAGATAAAAAGGATGTGATAGCATCTTGTAGCAGCTAAGATCACGTTAGCAAAACAGAATTCTTGGAACAAAAGCTTTGGTCATCTCTCCCAGTATAATCACCTCATTGCTTGGGACTTAGTGAGTCCTAATGAACTTCCATAGTCTGTTTTAAAAGCAGTGGGATACATCACATAACAAGGGTTTTTAGTTGCACAGAAATAGAGCATGCAAGCTAAATCAATGGCCAGTCAATGCCTTGAAAAGGTTCTACAAGTCTGGTGAGTAACTGGGGAGATGTGTAAAGGAGGCCCTAGGGTGCCCTTCACTCACTTGGGTCACTTATTGAGTTATACTTGCTCAGTTTGAATGGGGATAACCAAATTTTGCTGAACTACAATAACCTGCAGTTAACTTAAGAAGTCATTGGAAAAAATGATCCTTTTTGCAAATTATAATGGAAAAATGATTTAACCAATAATAGCCAACATTTATACAGTATTTACTATGTGTCAGACACTGTGCTGAGTGCTTTACAATTATTATCTCATTTGATCCTCACAATAACTGTTCAAGATAGGTACTATTATTATCTCCATTTTACAGAGGAGGAAACTGAAACAAACAGAGGTTAAGTGACTTGCCCAAGGTCACATAGCTAATGAGTATCTGGCCAAATTTGAACTCACATCTTCCTGAGTCCAGGCATCTATCCATTGTGCCATCTAGCTGTCCCTATATCACTGATGGTATCTATCTATCTATCTATCTATCTATCTATCTATCTATCTATCTATCTATCTATCATCATCATCATCATCATCTATCTGCCTATCTACCATCAGTCATATCTATATATCTTGCTTGCTCTCTTGATTGGAGTTATTCAACTAACCCAAGAAGCTCTGTGATAGAGGAAGACTATGATTATATATAAATGACTCAATCTCTCCATGCCTCAGTTTCCTAACTACTGAATGGGGAATTGTGAGGTCCGCAAATGACCTGCTGAAAAGATGACCTTCATCACTATTAGCAGCAACAAAAATTTACTGAAGGCATGATTGTGGTCTTGGTTTACCATAAATATGAGAAGCTTTTTTGATCTCAAAAAACAACATATATATCCCAAGGTGTCCTTATCATAAACATCACATGTTACAATTTGCTGGTTTAGACAAGTGGTTATAAAGACAGCTTTATAGTTTAGAGGCCAATCCACTTGGTATTCTTTTTTCTCCATTTATTTAGTGTTTCTCTTTTTCTTAGGCCCATAGATTTAGATCTGGAAGGGGTCTTCCATTTTATAGAGGAGAAAATTGAGAGTCAGTTTAAAGGATTTGTTGAAGATCATATAGGAAGTGATAGAACTGGGCTTTGAACTCAGGTCCTCTGATGGAAAATCCAATACTTTCTACTGAACCACCCTGCCTCTATGATTTCTTTTCTTTTTTTTTTTGTTGCCTTTTGGAGACCAATTGGGGTTAAGTAACTTGCCCAATGTTACACGGCTAGTTTTTTTTGTGTGGGTGTTAAGTGTCTGAGGCCAGAACTGAACTCAGGTCCTCCTGACTCCAGGGCCGGCACTTTACTCACTGAGCCACCTAGCCACCCTTCTATGATTTCTTTTTAAACTTCTAGAAAAGCAGCAAAATCCAGTGGAAAGAGTGTTGGACCTGACATCAGAGGACCTTTGTCCAAATCCTAGTTCTGCTACTTACTGTTTTTGTAACATTGGGAAAATTACTTAACCTATCTGGGCCTCAGTTTTCTCATCTGTAAAACAAGAGAGTTGTACTAGATGACCTCTTGATTTTCTTCCAACTCTAAATCTAAAATCTTTCTTTTTTTTGGTCTGCACACAGACCATTTCTCTGACTGTAAACTCCCAAAGGGCAATATCGGATGTATTAAATTTGTTTTGTCTCCATCTCGGTGCTATACACATAAATTATTTTGTGATGACAACCTTTCTGAGTGTGGGACTTTATTTTTACAATAGAAAAAAAGTGATCTGGCTGTTTGAAAAAGAAACCTTTCATGACAAAGGAAACACAAATGTTTACTTGTACACAAAAGAGTAAACAGGGCTGGTTATGCATGAGTCGGAATCGATGCCTCAGTCAAATCCTCTCATGTCATCAAGCGGAATGGTTTCAAATAGGAACACAAAGCCCATGATGAAACTTTGGCTAGACAGTAGAAATTGTGACAGGGCTATTTTTGAAATGATGCTCTTAGGAAAAGCTGCTGATTGAAATCAATACCTCAAGACGAGGAATCTGAAAAGACCATTTGTGAGACCTGAGAGGGTCACTGAATAGAAGTGTCAGTTGCTGTATTCAGACCATGCAATTGCTTTCAGCAAGGTGCTTGGTGTTTACTTAAGTGACTTCTTGTAGCTGGTGGCTAAGCATACATTGAGAAAGTATCCCTGTGATTTGGACGCAGAGGGAGAAGATGGAAGGGGGAGAATTGTACTGGAAATGAATACATTCTAGTGGCTCGATTGGATGCAATGAATTTAATGGTGTTTTCCCCCTCTCTCCTTTCTCTTGGGGGGAATATATGTGAAAGATGAGAAGACTAGTACATCTTTTAGAGATTTAACAAATAAACACATAAACAGAATAGAGCCCACCCCCAAACCTACACAATTAACCACTTCAGAGTCAGTCCCACTGAAAGGGCTGTAATTGATCAGAAGGCGGCTCAAGGAGACAAATATCTACCAATATTTCCAGCTGACTCAGTGGCACATGATATCATTTTCCTTTTGTTAGATGTGGTATCTCATTTGCACTTGTGTCCTGAGACAGACTGAATGGCAGATGTGCTTTTTTGGTTTTCAGTTTCTTTATACAGATGTTACCAGACTATTTAATTACATTGAATTAAGATGGAGGTGACACTGACCCCAAAAATATTTTGAATAAAGTTATTAGCCTCTCATTTTTATATCATTTTAATTTTCATTTAAATTATGAGGAAATCCATTATTTTCTTTGCATGACAAAATGAGAATAGTGCATTTCAGGAAAGTCAGCATGCAGAGTTGGTCTGTCCTTATTAATTCTCTGCCACTGTAATTGAGATTCTTTACTTAAACTAGCTTCAGTTTTGTGCTGTTCTGAGTTTGACTCTCCACTCCTCTCATATTTATTGGACAGCAGAATGGATGCCAGGGCTTGAGGCCTGTTGCCAGGTATTGGTACATGTGCAATCTCACAGAAATCTTTCAGGTGACTACCTGTGAACGTTAGAGATTATTTTGCCGGGGAGTTCTTAACCTGTTTTTTGTCATTGACCCCTTTAATAGTCTGGGGAAGCTCACAGATTCCTGACTCAGACAGAATAAGGTTCTTAAATAATTGAGAGAAATATTAAATACTTAAGTTAGAGGTTGGTAAAAAATAAAAAAATGCATTCCCCCCCATCCAAATTCATGGATCCCCTAAAATCTAGTCTGTGCACCTCAGGAACTGGTGCTATGACCCAACTTCCCCATTTTATATATAAGTGCAGCATGCAAAAAATAGCACTTTGTTCAGAGTCAGAGGCCCTGGGTTCAGGGAGCAACGCTACTTACTACTGCTACAATTACTACTGCCTCACATTTATTTTACCCTTAAAGATTTGCAAAGTGCTTTACATATATTAACTCATTTGATCATTGTGGTAATCCTGGGAGATAGGAACTATAATCATGATGTCCATTATTTAGATTAGGAAACTGAGCCTGAGAAAGGTGAAATAATTTGCCCAGGATGATATAGCTAGTAAGTAGAATTCATATTCAGGTCTTTCTGTCTTCCAGGCCAGAACTCTGCCCATTGTACCACACTTGGGAAAAATCACTTAACCTCCCTGGACCTCAGTGTCTTCTGTTGTAAAATGATCAGGTCAATGACCTCTAAAGTCCCTTCCAGTTCTAAGCCATGATCTTATGAAAGACCCAAAGAAATGGGATGATTTTGCCTAGAGAGTCTCTTAAAAGTTGAACTCAGATAGGGTGTGCTGGAGTTGGCTCAACTCAGAAGAAACAGTTGTTTAATGATCAGTGGGAGCATTTACATCCCAGAAATTGGCAAACACTACAAATCAGGATATGAGTTAATGTTTCCCTGACTGTCAAAAAGTAAGAAAGTGACAGAGAAAAAGGTGAATAATGCAGATTAAACTTAAAAATGCTATGTTTACATTTTTTTTCCCCTGGAGGAGATCTAGTTGTTACATTTATCAACACATCCCTGAGCTCAGACATTTTGAATTCAAGTTACGTGCTCTCCTGTACGGTTTTTACCTTCTATACCTTATTATTCAGTAGACTTTAGCTGGTAATAGATGAGCAGAGTGGTGTGTGTGGGTGTGTGTGAGGGGTGCTATGTGTGTATGAACTTATTGATTTTTGGTAAAAACAATTATATTGTAAGTGCATCCAGTATTGGGGATGTGGGGTGGGGAGTAGTCACTTTCCCTCCCCAGCCTGATGGGCCACAGCAGAGCTATCTTTCTTTTGAAAGTCATCAGGAAAGATTGGATGCTTGAACCTTTTGTATATGCACTCAGTTTCAGCTCAGCCTCTCCTGAGTTATCAGTCCTTGTATCTGGAATTTTTTTTTCATAATCATAAGTTACTAGCCCAGAATCATCATGGCCAAAATCAGCTTCCAAAGTTCCACATGTTGGATTGACACCAGGCAGAGAATATTTGCACGATTCAAGAACTCAACCATCGCTGACCAGCCCTCCATTCCATTCCATGGATATATACAAAATAGTTATGGTGGAGGACTCTAGCCCCTGGGGAAATCAAGTAAGATCTCACACAGAAAGTGGCACTTCGTAACTGAGAAATATAAGAGAGTCTAAGAGGTTGAGGGGAAGAGAGAGTGCATTGCAGGAGTAGGGGACAGGCACTGAGAAGGCAAATGAAAAGGCATGGAGGTGAGAAATGCAGTGCTAAGTCTGAGGAAAAGTAAGAAATTCAGTTTGATTGGGCTATCGAGTATGTGAAAGGAAACACTGCATAATAATATTAGGATTAGATTGTATTATGTTTTCCATGTAAAACAGTAGGTTTTATATTTGATCTTAGAGATAATAGTGTGCCACTGGGGCTTATTGAAAAGGGAAGTGACATGGTCAGACTCAGTCTTTAGAAACATCACTTTGTAGCTCTGTAAAGTTTAGTTGGGAGTTTAGAGAACTGTAAGGCAGAGAGACCAATTTGGAGATTATTGCAATAGTCTAGGTGACACATGACGAAAGCCTGAACTAAGGGAGTGGCTATGCAAGTATAGATTAGAGAACATGCTCAAGAGAAATTGTGAAGCCAGAAATGACAAGATTTTTGCAATGTATTGGATATGTGAGTTGAGAGAAAGAGGCATTGAAGGTGACTCAGAAGTCATGAACCTGATTGGAAGGATGATGGCACCCTTAACAGAAATAGGGAAGTTGAGAAGAAAAATGTGTTTTGGGGAAAAGATAGTGAGCTCTATTTTGGAAAAATGGAGTTTGAGGTGTCTATAGGATATCTGGTTCAAATTGTCAAACCAGCAGCTGGTTCAGGATTATAGTTCAAGCAAGAGACTAATAGACTAGGACAGAGCATATGGATTTGAGGAGCCATTTGCCTAGAGATGGTGAGTAAATACTTGGGAGCTGCTGAGATCACTAAATGAAGAAGTAAGGTCCTTTTCACTCTGGCATTCTGTGCTGTTGTGATTAGTATTTCTGTACTATTTGTCTGATTTATAAATCCATCTTTTCATGTATCACATGTGCTTAAAGGTTAAAGCTAGGTCTATCTGCATTATCTATCCCAGTATCGATACTTGGGGCCCAGTTTAAATTAAGACTGTTTTGTAGTATCATAGATCTAGATCTGCAGAGTCTGTCTGGCATGATATTTTATATATTTTAGGGAAACTGATTGACTTGGATTCCATAGCAGTAAAGAAATCTCAGACCCTCCAATGGAGATAGAGATGATCACAGAGGTGGAAGGACCAGTAGAACTGAGGTGTTCAGAATCAGCAGATGTTGAACAATGAGAAGATGGGGTCTTCCAGACAGTGATGTCCTTAGGTGTTTCTTATTCAAAGGCCATTCTAGGAGTATTGCTCCTCAATCTAAAACAGGGTTCTTTACCTGGGTTTTATGAACTTGCTTTTTTAAAGTGTCTTATTGATATTTAAATATAATTGGTTTTCTTTGTAAAACCTGTGTATTTTTATTCATGAATTTCTTAAGGTTTACCAGACTGCCAGAAGGATCTACAACACAAAATAGTTAGTAAACCCTAGTATAAAGCTTGATGTTTTAATCACTTACATTACAGAGTTAATAGCATTGAAATCAATCCATAGTTGCAAGAGACCTTAGAGATGAACTAATTCCCCCCCCCCCCCAAGACTCTGTACCATCCACTTGTACCCACCAGGAAGACTATAGGTGTTTTGTCTACAATATTCAGAGTTAACACAGATCTATTCAAGTCTTTGCTCCAACCTTAGTAACAACCTTAGTGGCCCTGGGTACATCATTAGCTTTCTTATTTCATGCAGGTTCTTTTTTTTAAAGGTCAATTCAGGAACTTATTAAGATGTTCTTTGGGTAACAGAAATATCTCTTAACTTTTTTTTGAGGGGGGAAGGCAAGACAATTGGGGTTAAGTGACTTGCCCAAGGTCACATAGCTAGTAAGTGCCAAATGTCTGAAATTGGATTTGAACTCTGGTCTCCCTGACTCCAGGGCCAGTGCTCTATTCACTGTGCCACCTACCTGCCCCCATGAGCTTTCTAAGCATCGGTTTTCCCATCCATAAAATGGAAAAGATAATCATTGCACTACCTGCCTCACAGAAATATTGTAACAAAAGTACTTTGTACTGTCATTATTGGCATCATTTATTAGGACAAGGTGAAAGCCTGTGTTTGTAAGTTATCTCTCATTCCTGTCTACAATGAATGGCTTTAAATGTGAGAAACACATGGATTCTCGAACTCCTAAGGTAGCCTCAAGATTTAAACCTTTTCTCTGATGGTTTCCAGATCTGGATATTTTCATTCTCCCATCTAAGAAGCCTTTGATTTTTCTTTTGGAGTTTAGACGTAACACAGTTCAGCTACTGGGTATTTTAGTTCAATACCTTTAAAACACACAGAAAGATTGTAGCATACCTTTAAAAACATCTTTAAAAAAAAAGAACATTGGAATGTATGCAAATAACTAATCTTTATTGTCATACTTTGCTTCAATTTCAATATTATTCAGCATGTTTTATATTTACAGAATTATTTAGGGTGTAATCAAGAATACCATAATACTGTCTTTATAAATGGGCACTGTTTTAAAACCCAAGTATAATTAGCAAGAAGATATTCATAGGGTAGATCTGACATTATTATGATGGCAATATAAATTCCATGAGGTAAAGGAGAACCAGGGGCAAGAACGGCTACAAATTTATCACGGTCTGATGCATTTGCAATATGGATTGTACTTGTCTTTTTATTTGCCACAGACCATGTAAATGAGGAACAACCGAATGGGGATTCCAATAATTTAGCATCTGCCGCTTACCATAAATTATATTGCTCCGAGAGCAAGAGAAGGAACAGAAATTTACCAGCAGCTAATTCGATTGATATGATTTTGTAGTCAGAGACCATAGTTTCCTTTGGACAAGATTTTCTCACAGACGAAAGGTGAAAAATTATGGTTTTTCTCCTCTTCCACCTTTAGTAGGCTTGGCCAGGTTTGTCTTTACCCTTTCCTGATGATTCTTGTTTTGTTTCTTTTTTGCTTTTTGGAGGGCAATTGGGGTTAAGTGACTTGACCAAGGTCACACAGCTAGTTTTTGTGTTAAGTGTCTGAGGCCGGATCTGAACCCAGGTCCTCCTGACTCCAGGGCCGGTGCTCTATTCACTGTGCCACCTAGCTGCCCCCTGATGATTCTTTAGAGTTATCAGTCTATTGAGATTTCCTCAGTAAACAAAGCCCTTGTCTAAGGGTTAATTTGGAATAATAAGCTTCCCAATATGATTTTTGTAGGGAGGGCTTCAAAATTTTCATTGTGTTAGTCCTTTAATCAGTGAATGGAGAGATTTCATTTAAATTGAGATAAAAAGTTTGGGATTGAGGGCAGGAATGTGTGTCTTTATTTGTGGTAAGTGCTCCTAAACTTATATGAATATTTCTCTATGACCATCATTCCCAAGACATTGAATCAGAAAAATTTATTGAAAACTCTACCACATTCAGAATGGTGTCTTAGACTTCTTAAATACTTTGAGGAATCTGTGATCTTATTGATGGGAATTTTCTCTCTAGGAAGGAGGTTCATAGTTCATCCATTCCTTTTTTATACTGTAGGATTCTTATTCATGTCTTAGAATCATATATCAGAAGGTGATAGATCTAGGGCTGCAAGGGACTGCAGGGTTCATCCAGATTCATCCCTTCATTTTACAGAGGAAGTAACGAGGGCCTAGCAACTAGCAAAAGGTCAAGCAGATAGTAACCATCAGAGGTGGGATTTGAACCCTGATTCTCTGACTCTAGAATCAATACTCTTTCTACATTACCTTGGGAGTCTTCCACATGGTAAAGACTCTCCCTCCTGCCCACAATATGCTGGGGATATTCTTTCATCTAAGTCTATTAACATGAAAGCACACATGAAACACATAGACTGCCCTTCTGTTATCCCATGCTGTTACTACTGATTGGTTCACCTCAATTTCCAATTACCTGTCTCTCTGATGATGGGGCAGCTAGATGGTGCCATGGATAGAGTTTTGGGCCTAAAGGCATAAAGACTTATCTTCACATTCAAATCTGGCCTCAGACACTTACTAGCTGTGTGACCCTTGGCAAGTCACTTAACCCTGTTTGACTCCATTTCCTCATCTGTAAAAATGAGCTGGAAAAGGAAATGGCAAATCACTCTAGTACCTTTGTCAAGAAAATCCCAAATAAGGTCATGGAGAGTCAGGCATGACTGAAAAATGACTGAACTTGTCTTTGCTGATAACCTTTTCCCATTCCATCTTGCATGCTATTAATCATTGGTAAAATGCTCCAACATTTTTCACCCACCTCTACTCACCACAGTTCTTTAGGTGACCTGTAGTTCTGCTTCTTCATAGACCGTGATATTCTGTGATTTGTAGTCATACAGCATCACCAGGAGAATATTAGTGAGAAAAAGCTGGGGTTTTTTTTTGTTGTTGTTCCAGAGAGAAGCTTGAGATCATTGAAAGCTCCCTGTAATTTCCTAAGGAGATGCAATCTGCTCTCTTTCTCCTATTCAATTCTGGGCCAAGCTCAGTGTCCATTTTCAGTATCTGTCCAAATTATATGTACTGATAAACCAGCTAAATGGTCTATCTACTTAGCTACATATTATGATCTGGAAATTTTCTTATTCCATTTGGTTTTTTCTGTGGAATGTTAGGCTGAACTTTTGAGTATTAATGGATCTTATATAGAACATTATGGAGAAAAATGAAAGAAAAAGTTCTTTTTCTCTCCTTGAGCTTACTAATTAACTGAGAAAGCAGTACAGATAAGAAATCTACAAAGCACATAAAACAGAAACCTTTTAACCACATAAAAAGCAAATCACAGTAATTGGAGCTATTAGCATGGCAGGGGGCTCATAGGACTAGCTCTGTTTGGAAAGACCCTGGGTGGGTAAATTGGCATTCTGAAGAACTATGAAATATGTGAAATTCAGGAGGATGAGGAATATCTTTCTGATACCCTTTCACTATGCTTCCAAATAACTTCTTGATGATCTTCAAATATTCATTTATTTCCTAAAATTTGTTTTTTTATCATGAAACTAAAAATATCAACAAATATTCTAATATACAAAGAACAAAAAAGAAAATTGCATATGAAACTGGGAACTTATATTTAGTGTACAGCTTTTTAAAGTATATATTACATTTAAATTTAAAATGTGTCCCCTTCTGAACTTATTTTTGTTTTCTTCTGCATACTTTTAATGCCTTATTGATGCTGTTTTTAAATAGTTCTGGAACTTTCCACTAACACCATTCTCCTCTCCCAATGGAAGTACATTCTTTCAACAAATAAATATCATCAAACAAAACCAATCAAGGACCGTGACTAAAAATAAATGTCTCATACCGTACCTCTAGCCCATCGCTTCTCTTCCTAGTCTGGAGACATGCTTCATCATTATTTTTAAGTTGTGGCAGACCACTGTGTTGTCAGAGTTTTGAAGTCTTTCAAAGTTGCTTTCCTTTATATTACTATAATTACTTCTCTTGGTTCTGTTTAGTTCACTCTGTTATCATTTCATGTACATTTTCCCAAGTTACTTTGAATTGCTCATATTTTTCATTTTGGATGGCATAAATTGGATTAAAGGATCTTACATTTAGAGCTGGAAGGGACTTTAGGGGTCATTGAGTCCAGCTCTCTTATCTTATAGATGAGGAAACTAAGGCTGAGAGAGGTTAGGTCACTTGACCAGGGTAACATAGCTAGTAAATATCAGAGGGGATTTGAACTCATGTCTTCCTGACTAAATAGTGGCACTGTCATCTATATTATCAATGCTGTATTCACTACACCAACAGGTTGCCTAGTTTGATATATGAATGTAATGACATATATTTCATTCAATATCATAATTGATTCAGCTATTTCCCAGTTGAAGTGTATTCACTTTGTTTCCAGTTCTTTGCTACTACTATAGGCAGCTATGTAGCACAGTGGACAGAACCCTGGGCCTAGAGTCAGGAAGATCTGATATCAAATTAAGCCTTAGATACTAGCTGTGTGACCTTGGGCAAGCCATTTTCTGTCTTCCTCAGTTTCCTCTACTGTAAATTGGAGATCATAATAGCATCTACCTCATAAGGTTGTTGTGAGGTTCAAATAAGATATTTGTGAAGTGTTTAGCACAATGCCTGAAACACAGTAGGCATTTGTCAAATGCTTATTCCCTTTTCCCCTCCCTTCCTACCACAGAGTGCTGCTATAATTATTTGGGCGCTTTTCTTTTGTCTTTGACCTCATTGTGGTATATACCTGGTAGACTTATTACTGGATCAAAGGTTATATACAGTTTGGTAATTTTTTGGTAATTGTTCCAAATTGTTTTCCCAAATCACTAATTCATAGCTCCACCTAGAATATATTTAGTTAATTTATTTTGCTATTGCTTCTGTTATATAATGTTAGTTTCATAGTAACTAGTGTATCTCAACATTAACATGAAATTAAAATATCAATTCTTGCACCTTGGATCTGATTTGATCAATGGGAGTAACTATTTTCTTCCCTGGGTCTTAATTCTTTTATTTTTTTTAAAGCAATTGGGGTTAAGTAACTTGCTCAAGGTTACACGGCCAGTTATTTTGTGTGGGTGCCAAGTATCTGAGGCTAGAACCAATCCTGGGTCTCCCAACGCTGGGGCTGCTGCTCTCACTCACTGCACCACCTGGCTGCCCTGCTGGGTCTTAATTCTTGAGAGTGAACACAGGTGGATGCTCAAAGTTGCAATCTCAAGTAAGAGCTAAAGCAGCCATCTCTAATAATTTGATAAACTTAGGCTAGGTTTTTTGGTTCCTTCTCAATAGCTATAGACAGACATGATTTCTGTCTTCATCCTGTGAGATGGGTTTTTAAGGCTAGGGCATTTTGCATGCTGTATGTGTGTATGTAGACACATATGTGCATGTACATGTAAATATTTATATACATATTTATATGTACGGGTATACACACATACTATGTATCTATACACATCTATAGATACACACATAGATTATGATTCTATACCATTCTGGAGTCACACCTGAGCAGCAGAGATGGAGTTAGTTTGCGAGTTTGAGATAAGAAAGTCTTTATGTGAGAGGAAATATTTGGTACCAGACTTTTTCCAGACCAACTCCAGTCATGTGGGGGAGAGAAAGAAAGATTTTGGGGCTGATATGTAGGGGGAAGCTGTCTGCTAAACTTGGTCTTGATTTTTGGCTTGCCTTCCTAGAGACTTCAGGGAATTTTTCTCTGGGCTAAATATGGGCTCTCTCCTGGTTAAGCTGAGATTTCATCTTACTTCCATCTAAAACGTTCATTCACTCATGTATTTTCTGATATAGTTTAAGCTATAGAATACTGGGTTTTGCTTTCTTTTTTTGTTTTTTTTTAAGTGTTTAGTTGATATTTGTTATTTGGAATATTTTTTTGTAACCAGCATCCAGTGAAAAGGTAGCAATCAGGGAAGTAGCTTTCTATCTTGAACCAAAATCATACTTCTAGGCCAGTAATATTTAAGGGGAGCATCCATCCATCCATCCATATCTCTAGTTCTATATTTCTCTCAGAATGAAGGAAAGAAGTCCAATCTTGTGGATTTTCCCTGCTCCTTCAAGATATGTCTATTTTTTGCCAGTCCCAAATGAGTTGAACCAGAGGAGAGATATAAATTCACACAACAGGGCAATTTGAAGGAGAGATCTTAAACACTGCAGGAGGTCAATTCTTTAGACTGGCAGGTACTATGCAATCTTCCAGGCTCTGAAATAACACAGAGGTCCTGCTCAGGAGTAACCTCTCTTGGAAAACTGATAAAAGGCAGACAATGAGATCACCAGCATTAGAGGTTCCTGATAAACCTCAGCCCAAGTGAATTCACTCCAGTTGGGGGTAGAGATAAGTGATAGGAAGATGCCCCACCTGTGCTACCTGCATGGTTATTTTTCCTTTGTGCATTTCTTTTCCTCTCTCTCTCTCTCTCTCTCTCTCTCTCTCTC
>NW_027187391.1:54922749-54979001 GCF_028583685.1 Petaurus breviceps papuanus
GGCTTGATGCTATGCCTACTTGGGCTGTGTATTGTCTGGTCCTCCTTCCCCTCCTCCTCTCTCTCTCTCTCCCCTTCATCTCCCACCTCCCCCTCCCCCCTCCTCCCCCTCGAATAAGGCATATTTGGAAATAGGACCTCATGCTAACCTCTCACCAGTTTCATTGACTGATTATGGGGTGGATGTGGCTTTACTTGGGTGCATGCTTATATTTGTTTTCTTCTAGCAAGGCATCTTGCATCAAGGAACCCTAAAACACTTAAGTCAGCTGCAACAAATTTGCTCAGCTGACACACATTATGTTTGATTGTTTATACCTTGAGTTTCCTTCCCCCTCATTTATCCTCCCTTCTCTCTCCTTCCCCCTCCCCCCATGTGAGTTATGGACATGTCTTTGACATTTTACCATGAGGTCCTATTTCCAAATATGCCTGATTCACAGTGAAGCAATTCAGCTGGCTGTAGTCCTGGAGTACTATTTAGCCTTATAATGAAGGAAAGGATATTTTCACACTCTAGCTCACATGCTGAGAAACAACATAATTTGGTGAAATGCACAGCTGTGGGCATACCTCAGGGTAGCATGGATCCACCCCTTGAATGCATCGAGGAAGTCTTGGAGTGTGTAAGATTTGACTACAACAGCTGGCCTTGGACCACAAGCAAATGCTAAGACATAAAAACTTTATGTTGAGAATCTCAACGCTAGGAGGGTGGCCACAGAGCCATCAGGGAGAAAGTGGGGGCATTGAGAATAAATAGAAGACTTTGGTTCCACTTAGGACTTACCCTTCTACTTCTCCTTTTCCTCTTCCCCTCTACTTCCAGCTAAAGCTTGATTTGAGGGACAAAAGGTTAGTTTTTAGACTGTAATTATGAATGTGTTTACTTATGCTGAAGGATGGGGAATTTCTAAAATTGTTTCCAATTTCTTTCTATACATTGCAGAGTTCAAGTGGAAACCAGCAAAAAAAAAACTCAGCAGAGTCTGAGCAGATCTATGGGTTGGCTGATCTGAAGTCATACTGAGGATAATTTCTCCTCTGATGAAATCCCACAGAGACATGGGGTGTTTCTATTTGCCACAGCCATTCAGCATCGTACAACGGCAGAGTGGTTTTGATGAAATTATCACCACTAATTTGCAAGTTACCCTAAGCAGACCTGAGGTAAGTTATGTGGTCAGGGCAGGCTGATGGCTGTCTCTGAGCTGCCTGTCTTGAGTTCAGAAAGTGGAAACGTGATGTGTTTCTGGCTCTGCCAAGCTACCAAGAGAGCTGGGGCTTAATGCGGAACTGATTTCTGTCTTTGAGCGATAATAGCAAAGCAAGCACTTCAAAAAGACCAATCCATCTCCTCTCCATAAAACGTTAATACCCTTCATCATACTAAAAAAGAACAAGCTTCTCACCCCCCTCTCATGACAAACACCAGCTGAGAAAAGGAGAAAGGGGAAAATATATTTGAATATCCTCATTTCAATCCATTCTTGATCCATTTATCCCACACTGAAAGATCCAGAGAAAAGGCATTCTTCCTGTGGCTCTCCCATGAGCCTGTCTTGTGCTTACAAATTGAGCATAGAGGGACAGAGTTGGCTTTGGGAAAGAGACCTCCAGGACACAGGAACAGGCTTTGGTGCAGAGGACTGGTGATAGAAAGGTTAGGACTGTTTCCTTGAAATCAGGACCTTTCTCCCCCACCCTGCCATCCTGTGAGATCTGAAGATATTTTGATAGATCAGAAGTACTATCTTCTTAGATGAGATTTGAATTCGAAGTTTGAATCCCTTGCCATCTTAAAAATGGCTTATTATGAACAAAACTTCAATCACACTTACTTCTCAGTGACTTACATTTAAATTAATGAATTTCATAAATTTCACAACTTTTTATTAAAAACACAAACATTTTGATATATATATTAAGAACAGAAAAGAATTGCATGCGAAACTATGAACTTTTGTTGTATACAGTTTACATGCATTAATTTAACAGTATAGTAATAAAACTACCCTGCTTACCTACGCCCTCTTCTGGTGTTTGTTCTATTCTTTGCTGTTCATATAAAAATGTGTCATTGAGGCTCTTTTCTTTTTTCACCCATAAATATCACTACCCATCAACTCCTCTGTACCAGAAGCCATTCGTTATAACCAATAAGTACAGTCAACAAAACTACTTAATACATTGACTATTCTGCACCTCATTACTTTGCTGCTAAGAGATGGGAAGCATGTTTCATCCTCAGTCTTCTGAAGTTATGATTGGTCACTGCATTGATGAGAATTGTAAAGTCTTTCAAAGTTGTTCAAGTAGGCAGCTGGGTGGTGCTGCGCCTGCAGTTAGGAAGACCAGTGTTCAAATACAGCCTCAGACATGTACCAATTATGGAACCCTGGGTAAGTCACTTAACTTCTATCCGCCTCAGTTTCCTCAACTGTAAAATGGGGACATTATAGCACCTATCTGTCAGAATTATTGTAAGGATGGAATGAAATGAAAATTGTAAAGCACTTAGGACAGTGCCTAGCACATAGAAGATGTTTAATAAATGCTTGTACCTTCCCCCACATTATGATCATCCTGTAAATTGCTCTGCCCATTCATAACAACTTATTTCCCTCTAAGTCTCTATCAGGAATCTTTGTAGATGCGAAGTTAAACAACTTCAAGGTATTACCTCTCACACATCAAATTGACAAGATTCTATACTATCCTTAAAAAGCCTATTTGGTCAAGAGTAGGCATTTTAATATTGGTATTTAGCCAGAATTCCTCTCTGGATAATTATTTTTTGGTCTTGTTAGTTTTCCTTTGCTATTACCAATTTATAGTACCATTCAGAGGCAGAGAAATGTTGGGAAGTAGAAGGCATTTTCTGGCACAGCACTTTTGGCCAGTAGAGTGGAAAGGGAAGCAGACAGGAAGGTCATATTATTACAGATTTAGAGATGGAAGGGATGTTGGAGGTTATCTAGTCCAAGTTCTCATTTCACATGTAAGAAAACTGAGGTTCAGAAGGGCTGACTTACTTTCCCATGGTCACATGGGCAGGGGCAGGGCCCAGATTTGAACCTTGGTCCTCTGATTCAAAATCCTGGGGGAGAAGGATAAAGGGGGAAGGAAAAAGGATAAGAGAGGATGGAAAAGTCTTTTATTTTAATTAAAACCCAGATTCATTCAGAGGATCTGAGGACATTCTTTGTAGAGAAAATGGTTGGCATCCTCCAATGGTATTTCTGGTTTTACTCTCTTGTTCTTTGGTTAATTTAATAACTATTATTTATGTCTTATTCTGAAAAAAAATTGTGTTGGTTTGACTTTTTCATACAGATTCCACTTGTATCTTTTCAGAATAAAAATAAAATGCTCCATTCCATTTACCTAAGGGGATATCTCTTCTAAATTCCTATATGTCTTAATAGAAAAGAAAATCATTCAGTAGATTCTCCTTGAATTTCATATTTGAAGGACTCATGAGACAGAAAAGAAACTTTTGAGGTTTAAATCATTATGCATTTTCTCTTTTTCTAGAGTTTTTTTTTTTTAAGTTAGAGAATTCTCTCTAAATAATTAAATGGTGAAGTTCTTGTGGACATGCTTTCCTTGTGTACTACCCAAAGCACCCAAAATAACATTAGCCTTTAGTACACACCCATGGCCCTCAGTAAATTCATATGGAATTTATTAGAAATGAAACATTAAAATGTATGCCAATCTGCAATCAGATCATCAACTAGTTAGAACAAGGATCAAAATCTACATCAAGTTAAACAAAAGGTAAAGAAGGAAGAAGATACTTACGTAATGCAACAATCCAAAAACATTTATGGGTCAGAGAGGCTTAACTTGTGTCAGGCTGTCTCTTCTCTGCATACTGCATCCCACTCTTCCTGCGTTTTTCTGGAAACTCTTTTTTCACTGATTCACTGTTGTCACCTTGTGTATGATGTCAGTCATGAAAAACTTAACTGACAATTAGACTCACCTGGATAAAAATTCCTATAAAGACCATAAATGCACCAACAAGCTACTTTGCTAAAAAAGGTAACTGCAAGTCAGGCATGTTGAAATAGGAATGATAGAAACTTTGGTGGAGCTGGATGTCGTATCACCTTTGGTAGCCTTTCTGAAAGACCATAACTGATCCCCTTCCTCACCCTACATCACACTCAGGCTCCAACCACTGAGATAAAATTATATCCATATCTTATTCTGACAACTACGACCTGTTCATATTCTTGCCTTTCTTCCTTCATTGCTTCTGCTTAACTTTGAAACTCCTCTTGTGAATTAAAATTATAATAATGGTAGGAAAGGTCTGGAAGGACCAAAAACTTCAGACACATAGGGAAATCTGGTTCCCCAAAATGATTCCCATTTGTCTCCTTAGAGCCTTTGGAGAGAGAATTTCTCCTTGAGTAAAATGGGCGTCTCTTTCTTAGTTTGTATTGAGATTTTAATCTCTTTCTTACCAAATAAATTCATTCGTTCTTGTGTATTTTCTGAAACATTCCAATCTGTAGAACTTATCCAATTTCTGTTTGCTATTTTTCTTGGTTCAGTGGGCCTACTACTCATATTTTTGATGGTCTTTTGTGTAAGGGTGTTTGGTGGGAAAGAATTAAGCAGGAGATTATAAACTAAGAGCCTCCCTTCAGCTTAAGAGTAATCATGGAAGCAGCTTTTGTTCTGAACATACTCATATTCCTAGTTCAGCAATATTAAAAGGGGTGCTCTTAAAAATCTATTTAGGATAGATATAATTAAGAGTGTCCTGGAGCCAGCTCCTACCATCTCATGGGAGCCCATAGTTAAATTTTCAATGAGAGCATTTGCAACTAAGAAATCAGCAAACTCAACAAATAAGGGCTTGACTTATCATTTTATTGATTATCTAGACCAGGGGTGGGGAACCTGTGGCCTGAAGGTCACATGTGGCCCTCTAGGTCCTCAAGTGAGGCCTTTTGACTGAATCCAAACCACGAAAAAATCCTCTTAATAAAAGGATTTGTTCTGTAAAACTTGGTCAAAGGGGGTGGAGTCAAGATGGTGAAGTAGAAACAGGACTTCCTGTTGAATAGAAAACTTTAACATTCAGATACAAGAAGCAAGAGAAACGTGAAAAGGTAAACAGGGAAAAGAAATCATAAGGAACTTATCAAAGTTGAACTATTTACATTCCTACATGGAAAAATGATAATTGTAACTTAATGAAACTTTTCTCAGTATGAGAATGGTTGAAAGGAATAGAAATGTATATATGTATATATGTATACATACATATATATGTCTATATAGGAGTGTATATGGGCATGTGAACACATATGTGAAGGTGTGTATATATGTCTACAGGTATACATAGATAGAAGGCACAGGACCAATTTAACAGGAAGGGATGATACTTAAAAGGTGAAATTAAGAGGTGAGAGAAGAATATAATGAGAGGAGATTGAAAGAGACAGAATGGGGTAAACTATCTCATATAGAAGAGGCAATGGAAAATTGTTACAATGGAGGGGAAGAACAGGAAGGCAAAAGGGAATGAGTCAACCTTATTCTCATTGAATTTGGCGTAGGGAGGGAATGACACATACTAAATAGGGTATCTCACCCTACAGGAGAGTAGAGGGGCAGGGGAAGAGAGGGGCGATAATGGAAGGGAGGTCAGGCCTGGGGGGGGAGGGAAGTTGGAAGCAACCACTTTTGAAAAGGAAAAGGATCAAAGAAGAGAATAGAACAAGTAGGGGGTGGGATAGGATAGAGGGAAATATAGTCAGTCTTCCACAATATATCCACTTTGGAAATGTTTTGCATAGCTACTCATGTACAACCTATATTGAATTGCTTATCTTCCCAGTGAAGGTGGGTGACAAGGGAGGAAAGGAAAGAATTTGGAATCTAAAGTTTTAAAATCAAATGTTTAAAAATATATATACATATGTTTTATCAGAGGGGAAGAGTCAATATGGCAGGGTAGAAACAGGACCTCTGTGCAGCTCTGGCTCCCACCACCTCCAATTCATGTAAAAGGGGACTCTAAACAAACTTCGTAGCCACAGAACCCACAAAATGACACAGAGAAGCTAACCTCCCACTGAGGACAGCCCAGCAAGCTGGCAGGAATCGACCACCACAGTGCTCTAGAAGCCAAGTCCAGCCCCATGCCGAGGTTTTAGCCCCAGGGTGGGCCTGACCAACCACCGGCTGGAGGGACTCCAGATCACCAGCAGCTGTGGTGATCCAGAATTATCAACACATAGGTGCTATGAACAAAGTGAGAGGTCAGTGCAGTGTGGGCTTTGGGACCCAGTAGTTGGGAGTGAGTTGGCTTTTGCCCCCGGGCTGAGAAACTGCTGAGGGCTGTGGCCACTGCCATGTGGCAGCTTCAGCTCCTGGCCTGCAGAGTGTAGGGGAACCAAGTGACCAGTCTGAGGGGTAATTGCTCTTGCTTTAACCTGCTTGGACCTGGACTGCAGTCTAGGGTGGAGGTCCTGGGGTGTGTGACCAGCTTGCCAGAGCAGGTGGAGGCTTTAGAGAGGGTACCTAACTAATACCTTTGGCAGCTGAGAAAACCCCACCATTTGGAACAAAGCTCCCCCATCTGGTGCAAAAAGCCCAAAAGTCAAGTAATTGAGTGGCAACATGACCAGCCAAAGGAAGGAAACCAAGCAAAGCAATCCAACATTAGACTACTATTTTGGGGACAAAAAGGATCAAGGCATGGAACAGGAGGAAGACAGCAAAGTCAGAATTCCTGCACCAAAAGCTTCGAAGAAAAATATGAGCTGGTTACAGGCCATAGAGGAGCTTAAGAAGGATTTTGAAAACCAAATAAAAGAAGTGGAGGAAAAATTGGGAAGAGAAATGAGAATGATGCAAGACAATTATGAAATGAGCATCAACAACCTGACTGAAGAAAATAACACCTTACAAATAGACTAACTCAAATGACAAAAGAGGCTCAAAAAGGCAATGAGGAGAAGAATGTCTTAAAAAGCTGAATTTGACAGATGGAAAAAGAATCTCCAAAGCTCACTGAAGAGAAACATTCCTTCAGAGTTAGATTGGAGCAAATGGAAGCTAATGACTTTATGAGAAATCAGGATGCTGTTAAACAGATCGAAACAAATGAAAGAACAGAAGGCAATGTGAAATATCTCATTGGAAAAACCACCAACCTGGAAAATAGATCCAGGAGAGATAATTTAAAAATTATTGGACTACCTGAAAGCCATGATTAAAGAAAGAACTTAGAGATCATCCTCCAAGAAATTATCAAGGAAAACTGCCCTGATGTTTTAGAACCAGAGGGCAAAATAGAGGTTGAAAGAATCCACCAATCACCTCCTGAAAAAGATCCCAAAAAGAAAACTCCTAGGAATATTATAGCCAGGTCCCAAAATTCCCAGATCAAGGAAAGAATATTACAAGCAGCCAGGAAGAAACAATTTGAATATTGTGGAAACACAATCAGGATAACACAGGATCTAGCAGCTTCTACACTGAGGGATCAAAGGGCTTGGAATATGATAATCCAGAGGGCAAGGGAGCTGGGATAAAAACCAAGAATCACCTACCCAGCAAAACTGAGTATCATGTTTCAGGGGAAAATATGGTCATTCAGTGGAATAGAGAACTTTCAAGCATTCTTGATGAAAAAACCAGAGTTGAAAAGAAAATTTGACATTCAGATACAAGAAGCAAGAGAAGCATGAGAAGCTAAACAGGAAAAAATCATAAGGAACTTATCAAAGTTGAAATATTAACATTCCTATATGGAAAAATGATAATTGGAACTGATGAAACTTTTCTCAGTATTAAAATAGTTGAAGGGAATATATATATATATATATGTGTGTGTGTGTGTGTATCGGAGGGTATACAGGTGTATGAATACATATGTGAATATGTGTATATATGTTTATAGGTATACATAGACAGAGGGCACAGGAGCAATTGAATAGGGAGGGATGATACTTAAAAGGTGAAATTGAGAGTTAAGAGAGCAATATAATGAGAGGAGATGGGGAGAGACAGAATGGGGTAAACTATCTCATATAGAAGAGGCAAGGGAAAATGGCTACAATGGAGGGGAAGAATAGGAAGGTAAAAGAGAATGGGTCAAACTTATTCTCATTGAATTTGGCTCAGGGAGAGAATGACATACACACTAAATAGGTTATCTCACCCTACAAGAGAGTAGGGGGGAAGGGGATGAGAGGGGGGATGATGGAAGGGAGGGCAGGCTGAGAGGAAGGAAAGTGGGAAGCACACACTTGAAAGTCGAAGGGGGTATGGGAGAAGATATGGGAGAGAGCAGATTGGAGGAGGGGATATCCTGTGGGACTGCTATTTTGGGGTGGTGGGTAGGGGAAAACCGGGGAGAAAATTTGTAAATCAAAATCTGGCGGAAATGAATGATGTAAACCAGAAGTTAATAAAGCATTTGAAAAATGAAAAAAAACAAATATATATACATATTATTATTGATATTTTACATGTAACTGGGAAATGAGATATAAAAGCACTGGGGCATAGGGATCCACCTGCCCTACTGGAAAGTCAGAAGGGGAATGGGCGAAGATATGGGAGAGAGCAGATTGGGGGAAGGGTTATTCAGTGGGAACTCTGTTTTGGGGTGGTGGGTAGGGAAAATTGGGAAGAAAATTTGTAACTCAAAATCTTGTGCAAATGAATGATGCAAACTAAAAAAAAAAGAGAGGAAAAAAAACTTGTTTAAAGAGCTGTACCCAAGGATCTAGATGGCCACATGTGGACTCAAGGCTGCAGGTTCCCCTCCCTTGGTCTAGACTTAAGAACATGGAGAAAATATTAATAAAGCATATTAAATTTAAAAGTGTCACTTTGGACACACATTTAAAAGTATGTACATTTTTTTTGCAGGGGGTAGATGTTTGTTAAACATTTACCAACTCATTGTTGAATATAATTCTAGTCCAATGCCCATCCTGAAGACAGGTGAGCAAAGGAGCAAGTACTCAACCCTGTCCCTTCTTCTGTTTCCCTCAAGGAGTGTGATGAGTCAGTTTCCAAAGATATCCATGCCACTTGAGAACTTAATTTATAATAATAATAACTAATATTTATATATCACCTACTATTGGCATCTCCAATACATCATACCTGGAAGTAGCCATCCAATCTCTACTTGAAGGCCTTTTAATGGCTACCTAAGCAGCCTATTCTACCTTTGGCCATTTCTTATTATTAGGAGGCTTTTCTTCTTTGTCAAGCCTAAATTTACCTCTTTGCTACTTTTACCCATTGTTCCTGGTTTTTCCCTCTAGGGCCATTCAGTTTAATTCACATTCAGCAAGTATGTGCTATGGGCAAGGTACTAGGGGGGTCAGGCTGGTGGGATGGGGTGGGGATTAGATACAAAGACAAAAATAGTTTTTGAAGGTCTATGGGGTTTGAGTTAGGAATCAAGGAGGTCTTTGGAGAGGTTGTGGTCCAGCAGCAACACAGTCAATGAATCATCCATCAATGAGTCAACAAGCACATATTAAACATGTAAGTATAAGGATACAAAGCAAAAACCAAAACAACCCCTGCTTCTCAGGGGCTTGGATTCTTTTTTTTATTAAATTTTATGTTTATTTTTAGTTTACTTCATTCATTTCCACAAGATTTTGAGTTACAAATTTTCTCCCCATTTTTCCCATACCCACCACCCCAAAATAGCAATCCAACTGAATAACCCCTCCCCCAATATGCTCTCTCCCATATCTGCCCCCATCCCCCCTCTGACTTTCCACTAGGGCATGGTGGATCTCTATGCCCCAGTGCCTGTATACCTTATTTCCCAGTTACATGTAAAATAATAATAATAATAATAATAATAATAATATATTTGAACTTTTGATTTTAAAACTTTGAATTCAAGGTTCTTTCCCTTCCTCCCTCATCACCCACCCTTACTGGGAAAATAAGCAATTCAATATAGGTTGTACATGTGTAGCTATGTAAAGCATTTCCATAGTGGATATATTGTGAAAGACTAACTTTATTTCCCTCCATTCTATCCCACCCCCATTGTTCTATTCTCTACTTTGATCCTGTCCTTTTTCAAAAGTGTGTGCTTCCCACTTCCCTTCCTCTCACCCTGCCCTCCCTTCCATCATCCCTCTTCTCGTCCCCTTCCTCCCTACTCTCCTGTAGGGTGAGATACCCTATTTAGTGTGTATGTCATTCCCTCCCTAAGGTAAATTCAATGAGAATAAGGTTGACTCATTCCCTTTTGCCTTCCTGTTCTTCCCCTCCACTGTAACAGTTTTCCCTTGCCTCTTCTATGAAATAGTTTGCCCCATTCTGTCTCTCCCCATCTCCTCTCATTATATTTCCCTCATCTCTTAATTTCACCTTTTAAGTATCATCCCTTCCTATTCAATTGGTTCTGTGCCCTCTGTCTATGTATACCTGTAGACATATATACATGAATTCACATATGTATTCATATACCTGTATACCCTCCTATATAGACATATATATGTATGTATACATACATACATACATATGTATATAGAAATGTGTAATTTCTATTCCCTTCAATTATTCTCATGCTGAGAAAAGTTTCATTAAGTTACAATTATCATTTTTCCATGTAGGAATATAAATAGTTCAACTTTGATAAGTTCCTTATGATTTCTTTTCCCTGTGTACCTTCTCAAGCTTCTTTTGATTCTTGTATCTGAATGTCAAATTTTCTATTCAACTCTGGTTTTTTCATCACAAATGCTTGAAAGTCCTCTATTCCATTGAATTACCATATTTTCCCCTGAAACATTATACTCAGTTTTGCTGGGTAGGTGATTCTTGGTTTTAATCCCAGCTCCTTTGCCCTCTGGAATATCATATTCCAAGCCCTTTGATCCCTCAGTGTAGAAGCTGCTAGATCCTGTATTATCCTGATTGTGTTTCCACAATATTCAAATTGTTTCTTCCTGGCTGCTTGTAGTATTCTCTCCTTGATCTGGGAATTTTGGAACCTGGCTATAATATTCCTAGGAGTTTTCTTTTTGGGATCTTTTTCAGGAGATGATTGATGGATTCTTTCAACCTTTATTTTGCCCTCTGGTTCTAAAACATCAGGGCAGTTTTCCTTGATAATTTCTTGGAGGATGATCTCTAAGTTCTTTCTTTAATCATGGCTTTCAGGTAGTCCAATAATTTTTAAATTATCTCTCCTGGAACTGTTTTCCAGGTTGGTGGTTTTTACAATGAGATATTTCACATTGCCTTCTGTTCTTTCATTTGTTTGGATCTGTTTAACAGCATCCTGATTTCTCATAAAGTCATTAGCTTTCATTTGTTCCAATCTAATTCTGAAGGAATGATTCTCTTCAGTGAGCTTTTGAGATTCTTTTTCCATCTGGAAAATTTGGCTTTTTAAGGCATTCTTCTCCTCATTGCCTTTTTGAGCCTCTTTTGCCATTTGAGTTCGTCTATTTGTAAGGTGTTATATTCTTCAGTCAGGTTGTTGATGCTCATTTCATAATTGTCTTGCATTGTTCTCATTTCTCTTCCCAATTTTTCCTCCACTTCTCTTATTTGGTTTTCAAAATCCTTCTTAAGCTCCTCTATGGCCTGTAACCAGCTCGTATTTTTCTTGGAAGCTTTTGGTGCATGAGTTCTGACTTTGCTGTCTTCCTCATATTCCATGCTTTGATCCTTTTTGTCCCCAAAATAGGAATGTAAAGTCGGATTTCTGTGCTTGGTTTGCTTCCTTTGCTTGCTCATGTTGCCATTCAATTAGTTGACTTTTGAGCTTTTTGCCACAGTAGAACTCCACGACCAGAGAGGGGAGCTTTGTCCCAAATTGCTGGGGTTTTCTCAGCTGCTGGAGCTATTAGTTGTCTGCCCTCTCTGAAGCTTCTACTTGCTCTGGCAAAGTGGTTGGGCACCCTAGACAGTGACCTCCACCCTAGACAGTGATCCAGGTCCAAGCAGGTTAAAGCAAGAGCAATTACCCCCCAGACTGGTTGCTTGCTCCTCCCCTAATCTGCAGTCCAGGAGCTCTGAAGCAGCCACAGGGAAGCGGCTGCAGGGCCCCAGCACCTCAGTGGCTTCTCCCTCCAGGGGGCAAAAGCCAGACTGCTCTACCAAACTCCCTGTTCCCAAAGTCCACACTGTACTGACCTCTCACTTTGTCCTCAGCATCTATGGGTTGATAATTCTGGAAACCACCATAGCTGCTGGTAATCTGAAATCCCTCTAGCCAGTGGCTGGTTGTGGCCACCCTACGGCTAAAACCTCTGCCTCATGGGACTGGGCTCGGCTCCCAGAGGGCTGCGCTGGCTCCTTCCTGCAGGTCTGTTGGGCTGTCTTCAGTGGGAGGTTAGCTTCTCTCTGTCATTTTGTGGGTTCTGTAGCTCCAAAGTTTGTTTTAAAACAAAGAGTCATTTTTTACATGAATTGGAGGAGGTGAAAGCAGGAGCTGTGTGGAAGTCCTGTTTCTACTCTGCCATCTTGGCTCTACCCCAGGGGTTTGGATTATAATGGGTGAGATGACATGTATATAAATGGATATATGCCAGATATACACAAGAATAGGTAGGAGATAACCTTAGAGGACAAGGTACTAGGGTGGAAGAGGGTATACTGAGATTTTTCCTGAAGAGGGTGATATTTGAGCTCAGTCTTGAAGGAAACCAAGAATTCTGAAAGGTTGAAATGAAGGAGGTTGGGGGACCATTTCGGGAATGGGAGACAGCTAATATAAAGTCAAAGAGATAGAAGATGGAACATCATTAAGCAAGCAGGCCAGGGCTTTAAATAGGGTTTAAGAGAAGATACCCATTTAGATATTCCTGAAAGACTTGTGAGCTTATTGATGTGAGTACTTCTGCTAATGATGCAAATCAGGACCCATTTATGCCCTTTTATACCAGGTCATTCTCTTTCATGTGCTCTTCTACATCTACTCCATAGATTCACTCAATGAGACTTCTTTTTGGTTCTTTTCACTTTAGGCGGGTACCAGTGTAGTATCTGAGCTTCTCTTTGTTTATTTCATAGCACTGAACTAAAAGGCAGCTTATAGTCTAAGAGTTTTTGACCTGAGATCCATGAACTTGGTTTAAAAAATGATTGATAATATTTTAATATTATTTGAATTAATTTTTCTTTGAATTTTTGATACAATTCATTTGTAAGTCCATTTAGCCTTTTTCCTTTGGCAGTTCTTTGATAGTTTGTTCAATTTATTTTTCTGATGTTGGGTTATTTAAATTTTCTATTTCTTATTCTGTTAAGATGACTAATTGTTTTGGTAAATATTTATCCATTTCATTTAAATGATTGTTTTGCTGGCATTTAATTAGTCAAAATAATTTCCTCTATGTCCTATTCACTTGTGAGTACTTTTTCCTCTTTTGATAATGACAATTTGATTTTTCTTTTTCTCTTTCTCTAGGGCTGAGAGATCTTGGAATATAATACTTAAAAAAGATAAAAGAGACTCAACACCAAAAATAAATTAACCTGAAAGGCTGAATATATCTGAAAAAAATCAGACCTTTAATGAATATAGAGAACTTTCAAGGACTTTCAAGCATTTCTGATGAAAAGGCCAGAGCTGAGCAGGAATTTTGATATATAAACATCAGAGTCAAGAAAAACCTAGAGATGTAAATTTATTTGAGCAGATGAAAAGGACTGTATGATGATATAATGCTAACATTCTGATGGGGGAAAGAAACAAATTGCCCTATAGAATCTTCATGCTTTAAGGGACATTAAGGGAGTTAAATATGAAAAAAAGAGGATTTGAGAGTAAATTGGTTCTGTTCTGAGATTTTTAACAGGTTTTTATCAAGACAAGGTACAGTAAGTGCAGAAAGGAAAAGGAAGGGGGTGGAATGCACTTTTCCTCATAATTAAGTATCACAAAGAGAAAACAGATGTTGACAAAAGAGTGAAAGGAATGGACATGAGACAAGCCTCAATATTATCTGAAAGGAGAAAGGAGGGTAGAACACATATGTACAAATGGTTTGGTGTAAAAGTACTTAACAGGGAAGCAAACAATGATGAGGAGGACATTTAAGAGGGAGATTAATAATAGGGGAAAAACAGTCACAAACAAAAGAAACTTTCTGATCCCGAAGGGGTAAGGGTTAAAAGTGGGGGGGGAGAAATGCATGAGGGGATATCAATAAATTAAGGGAATTGCTGATCAAATTGTGGCATATGAATATGTGGAATGGAATATTATTGTATTGTAAGAAATGATGAAAGACAATTGCAAAGAATTCTGGGTAGTATAAATTGATTCAGAGTAAAGTAAGCAGAACAAGGAGAATGGTTTGTACAAGGACAACAATATAAATGTAAAAACTTTTAAAGATTTAAGAACTCTCATCAATTCAACATATAGCTACATGTCCAGAGGACCTATAACAAAGCATGTTACCCCCTTCCTGAAAGACAGAGGAAGAGATCAAAGTACAAAAATAGACATTCACTTTTGGACATAGATACCATATAGAATTGCTTTGCTTGGTTATGCATATTTGTTATAAGATTTTTTTTTAATTGAGGAAAAAAGGGAGGTTAGCAATACTGATGTAAAAAAAGCCATTGACGCATTTTTAATTATATGTAGAAGAGAAAAAAAAGGAAATTCAAAAAGAAGTACATATAAACAGGTCACTTTTGAAAGTAATGCATGAAATTAATTTTATACTTTAAAAAAATTTAAAACCCAGAGGTATAGAATAGAAATTCACGGTTTTATATATAGTCTTCTTTTTTCCCTCTTTTGTTTGTATATGTATTTTTCCTCTGAATACAGAAATTGTCTTTTTTGGGTGTTAAAGTTCAAAATATAAAAAAGTAATTAAAAAGGTATTTCTCCAGCCCCCTTTTTAAATTGTGTGAATATTTATATTTCAAATGTACTTTTTGCAGACAACGTATTATTTGTTTCTGATTTCTAACCTTTTCTGCTGTTTCTAAATTTTATGTGTGAGTTGATCCCATTCACATTCATGTTGCTATTGTTAATTGTGTGTTTTCTATATCAGTCTGCTTTTTGCTCTCTTCTCCCTTTTCCCCACTTTGCTAATCAGCCTTAGATCATACCTTAATCCAATCCAGCCAGCCAGCCAACATCTTCCCTGTCACCCTGTTACTTCTCCCCTAACAAGAACTCTGGGAATCAGGCTATACATCAGCAAGTAACTGAGGAAACTGAAGCTAAGAGAGTTTAAGGTGCTTATCTGTGCCCACACATTTAGTATCAGAGGTAATCTTTGGATAAAAATTTCTCCTGACTAAAGTCCGAGCATTCTTTCTATTATGCCCAGCAATCTTTAAATTCAAGGAAGGCAAGAAATTATGAACCCCTTGAGGGTAGAATTCCCAGATGCCAGCACAGTTTCTGGCACAAAGTATTCTCTTAACAAATACTTAACTGTATTGAATAGATTAATCTAAAGAAAGTAAGGAAGATGGGGCAGCTAGGTGGGGCAGTGAATAGAGTACTGGCTCTGGAGTCAGGAGGACCTGAGTTCAAATCTAGACTCAGACACTTAACACTTACTAGCCCATGTGAGCTTGGGCAAGTCACTTAACCCCAATTGCCCAGCCCTCCCTTATTAAAAAAAGAAAAGGAAGGAAGAGGATAAGGTACTTTTAACCAATTCAGCCCCAGCCTAGGATAGAATTTTTCTAGTCAATGAACTTTAAACCTAGCCTTCAAAACCCTATGATTTTCTGTCATTCTTTCCATTTTTGGTTTTCAGCTTCAGTTATGTGTTGTTCTCTTGTGTGATAAGGACCTTCATCGGCTTCTTTAGAAACTCAGACTTAGTTAGAAATTGCTGAGCAGGAACTTTTGATTAAGAATGGAAATTTTCCATGATAAGAAATGTACTAAGTTTTCTTATCCTTCAAATTAGACCAACATTCCCTTTTGTTTTGGCCCTGTATATGCCCAAATGCTGAGTGGAAACTTTAATCCTGGCTTAGGAATCTTTTCCGGAGGATTTGCCAGTTTGCCTGTACTTGGACTGGGTCAACTCCTCTGAGACATCTTATTAGAACCTATGCCTCTTTAGAAGGCTCAGAACCAGACTGCCATCTCGTGAGGGCAAGAATATTTTAGGTCTGCCTGAAAATGAACCTAGGGAAGTTCTCCATTATGCCCCTCCCTAACAGGCAAGGCTCATCTACATGACATTTTATTTGAGTTTTGGAGGGGAAACTTATTTGGCATTGGCATTTTGTAAGTAATATCTTTTGACTCATAGTTAGCTAATCGCAGTTTATTATCTCCATCCTTCAAAGTTACAAGTCTTACAGCAGTACATGAAAAATGAAAAGCTTTCCTTTACACTTCCCTATTTGAATAGTCCTTTCCAACATAGTCTTCGTCCAAACTTGATTCTGACAGTTAATCCTGTAAGTAAGTTCTCAGTGCAAAGTTCACTGTATTTATTGCATATCACTGCCCATGGATGGCACAAGGAATATTTAACTCATTGCACTGGAAATATTCTCAGATACTTTGTTCCCATCAGGTGTTGGGTAGAAAAGGATAGAAAACATGATCTTGTTCTTTTTTGACTTCCATTTTTTCACCCTAACTAAGCTATAGAGAATCTGATCTAGACAGAAAGAGAATGAAATGGACATTTTTGGCCTGAAAAAATTGTTTCCCCTGATGAACAATAAGATGCCTTTTATTTTATTTTTTGCCTTTTGGAGGGCAATTGGGGTTAAGTAACTTGCCCAAGGTTACACAGCTAGTTTTTTGTGTGGGTATTAAGTGTCTTAGGCCAGAACCGAACTCAGGTCCTCCTGACTCCGGGGCCAGCGCTTTGCTCACTGCGCCACCTAGCCACCCCAATAAGATGCCTTTTAAAACATAAATTAAATCATTTTTATTTTATGATAATAGCTGCCATGTAGAGTACTTTATCAGCATTTGTTTATTTTGAGTCTCACAAAAGAGTATTATGTTTTCTATTTTCCAGGTCACAAAACTGAGGCCTAAGGAGGATGATTTACTCATAGTCACACAGCTAGCATGCTTTGGAAGTAGGATTTGAAGCTAGGTCTTCCTGACTCAGTTTCCAGCAACAGTGCAGATCACAACTCTTGCATCTATGCTTGCATATTCTGTACAAGTTTTGTTTATGTTTTCCTGTAAACTGTCACAGGGAGTCTGGCACTATAATGAGGGGCCGTTCTTACATTACCCTGACTTTACAAGGATGCTAGTGAAAACATCAGCATGTTTGTTGGTCATTATGCTTCATTCCTTATTGCATACCACCTTTATGGATGACTGGGCAGCACACTTCACCATCTACTCCTCTGAAATCATGACTGGGCACTACCTTGATCAATGTTTTAATGTCTTTAAAATGATGTTTTCCTTTACATTACTGTAGTTATCATGGAAATTCTTCTTGTTCTTCTTACTTTGCTATGCATCAGGTCACACTAACTTTTTGGAATTCTTCAGATATGTAATTTCACATGGTAAGAAATAGGGTACAATGGTATTCTATTATTATTATGATTATTCTTTTTACTCTTGTTATATGCCACAGTTTGTTCAACCATTCCTAGACACATGGGCACCCATTTTCCTTCCAGTTCTTTATTAGTACTGACTTTGAATGGCTCAAATCAGGAGTTCTTCATGAGTTGCGACTTCTGGCTAACTGATTGAAAAGCCTGAATCAATAGTTTTGTCAGGTATAAAATAGATAATATAAACAAATTTCCACAGTTCAGAAATAGTTCTTTGGTTTATAGTTTCTCTGCTATATTCTTCAAAACTTTGAAAGCAGTCATATACAAATTAAGTGAAAGTCCAGAGTGTACTCACTACAGCTATCAGTACCTCAGTGCCTTGCCCATGTGCTGCTTTAGAAAAAAAAAAAGGTCTTCTCAGCACAGTTATCCAAGGAACTTTCTTTTAATGTTAAGAACTATCTCAAACTCCATTTTTCATCAACAGCCCTGCCTGGTTTTGACTCCACAGAACAATATGCCCAAGTGTCAAGTACCTGTGCTCCCCACCTTTCAGCTTCCTTTTGTGTGTCTTCTCCCATTAGATTGTAAGCTTCTTGAGGGTAGGGCTCTCTTCCTTTTAATTTGCATCCTTGGTGCTTAGGACAAGTATCCGGAACATAGCAGGCACTTAATAAATGTTTATTGAATTGAATTAAAAAAACAACAACAACCACCCTGATCTCCATACCTAAATGCCCTTTCTCTTCCTCCTTTGGCAAATAAAATGCCCATATGCAAAAAGAGATAGTACCTTACACCAGGTAATGGTTTCTCCACTAACTAACAAATAGCTCTGGGATTCATGGTTCTCAGTTTTTCTTTTCTAAACCTCTTTCACGCTTCCATCTCCTTTCTCTCTTTCACCCTCATGTGTCTTGTATACAGTATGTTAGAACGTGAGCTCTTTGAGGCAGATACTGTTTTGCTTTGGTCTTTGTATATCCCTAGTGCTTATAATAATGCCTGACACATAGGTGCCTAAGAATGCTTCTTGATTGATTGATGTACATGAGTGGGCAAGGAAGAAATCACAGAGACAAAGGTAAGCCCATATTTAAAGTATTTAAATAAAAAAATAAAAGCATTATAGTCCTTCCATATACATAATATAGTCAGACAATCTAAGGCACACCTTCACATATATAGATGGACAAGATCTATTTTCTATTTATATTTTATAATCTGGAAAATTGACATTTTTCATTTTCTTGGTTTTACTGTGTATATGGTTAGGTTGAATTCTCTTCTAGGAGACTTTATAATGTTCTGAGACTGGATGAAACTAGCAAATAAACAGGATAATCTGTAATACTTAACCATCCTCAGGGTGTCCCTCTGCAATTTTGATTCTGTACGAGATATCTTCCATGACAATGACAAATAGCACTGACAAGTATATGTTTTAAGTTTGGCCTGTGATTAGAAGGTCATTGAACTAGAATATCTCTGTTGCAATTGGTCATGGAATCTTGAATTTTGATATATGGAGAAATGTCCAATGTTTGTTTTTTTAATAAAAATGAACAGTGGGATATTGTATTCTCTATATCTTATAGTAAATTATGTGTTAGTAAAAATGTGTTTTACTTTTGAATATTCCTTGCAAAAACTTCCCTATATTCTACTAAAATCTTCATCTAGGAGGCTTCAGATATATATGTAAATGATTTTCATTAAAACTAAATGCATGGAGATAGTAAAGTATATATCCAGGTCAATAATTGATGTTTTCTAGATTGCCTTTTTTGAGTATTAATGAGAACCAAGACTTTCCCTGCACCTTTGGTATTTTCTCTTCCTTCTGATAGCTTGAAAATCAATCCTCAAAACTATAATTGTGGCTACTCCAACATAGATAATTTTCTATATATTTGATTGAATCCTGCTACTTTTCCCATCTTAGTTCTCTTTGGTGACATTTCTTCCTCATAAGTACATCCAGGATTGTGATGCTGGAGTTCAAGTATGGTGGCTTGATTGTCCTTGATGGTTAAAAAATTAGTTATAAAAATCTTTGCAGATCTTTTCCATTTTCCTTTAGCTTGCTTTCCTCATATTTTCATTCTTAAATAAAACTGTGCTCAGTTGACTTTGTTGCCAACTAATTTTATCCTTAGTTATTTTTATAAAACAGTACTGTTCATAATTTTCAATTATCCTTTGTAAGATTTTACAAGTAAATTTACTTTCTAAAATGGTGTTCCCCTGGGTATTTTCTCTCTGCTTAGCAAGTAAACCAAATGTTTGCTGATGATGAAACGTTTTAGGTCCTTTGAGTTTACTTGTAATGGTAATTGATTTACACAGGTTAAACTTTTGAAAGAAGTTATTACAGTCTGTGTCCTTTTTTTCAACCCTATGATATTTTCCATCATAAATAACTTGCTTAAATAGGTTAGCTTGGAGTTCTTTAAATTGCACATCATATTTTTTCTCATTATTTTTATTCTTCTACTCTTGTACTAATTTTGAACTTTAATAAATTGATGGTCTAACTGTACAAAGAAAGTTGATTCAGGAATAACTACTTATTAGTAATATTTCCCAACTGTTAAAATAGAATAATTTCATTTTTTGTGAAATTATTTGGCATTAGTGATGCATATACTTCTGAGATACATACTAAAGATATTATTAGCCTAGTTTTATAGATTAAGAAATTTGAGATCTGAGAAATTAGTCTTGTACAAGGTCACCTAGCTAGTAAGTATCTGAGGCAGGACATTTATCCAGGTCTTTATCATTCCCAAAATTACCTCCATTGCTCAGTTGTAATTCAGCAAAACAATAGACTTATCCTTTAAAATATCACAAAAAAGACATTTCTAACTGTATCCTAAATAATCCCGCGAAATGAAAATATTCCACAAAATGAGCAATTTGCTTTCATGGTTTAGAGGAAAGAGTACTGGCTCTGTAGTGAGAGGACCTGGTTCAGATCCCACCTCTAATACTTGCTACCTGTTTGGCCTTGGGAAAGTCACTTAACTTTCCTGGGCCTCAGTCTCTTTCTTCCTAAAAGGAGTGGGTTGGATTAGATGGCCTTTGAACTATGGAATCATAACACCCTCATGTTCTTTGTGATTTGTAGTTATTGAGCATATTAAGAATCAAGAGAAACTGAGGAAGGTCATGATGTAGGTTTGGTCACTCAAGAATGTGAATGGTTTAAGTAAATGTAATCATTTGTTGCTCTAATCAATACTTAGGCTTCCCAACCAGTGAAAAATAACTAATAAGAAGAGGACAGAACAAAGAAGATTGGAGAATTATTTTTTTTGCTTCTTTTTGGATCTCCAATGCTTAACCAGTTCTTGGCACATAAAAAACTCTTAATAAATGCTTGTTGATTTACTAACTGTACCTGGGATTTCATCAATGTAGAAAACAACTGGTGTCCTCTTTCCTCTACTCATGTAGATCTGTAACTCACCGTCTTGGAGAATTGCCTGGGGCACTGAGAGGTTCAGTAATTTGCCCATGGTCACATAGCCAGTGTGTGTACCACACTATCTTTCTAGGAGTATTATTAGAAAACATAAAAACAATACTTCTCTGAATTTTAAGATGTGGTTTTATCTTCATATTCCATTGTCTTGCCTGTTCCTCATTGAAGCAGATTAAAACAGAATGATAAAGGGGTTATGTGAAATCTGCACACTATGGTGTTGAAAGCCCTGGGTAAAATATGCTTTGCTTTTCTGCAGAACTATGGGTTATGTGTGCTCATGGGCCCAGAATGAGTAAATTTGTATAAAACATAAATCATTGGCCAAACCTCTTTCTTATCAACTATGTGCAGTATAATAGCTGCTTTCAAAGTTATCAGCAGAGGAAGCAAACTCTTTTCCTAGCCTCATACTTTTGCCCTGACTGGACAGAGTAAATGAGACCACTCAATGCTATGAAGTCAGTAATAGCTTATAATCACAGAATTCTCTAATTCATGTAATGCTTTAAGGTTCCCAATGTTCTTTTCTCCCAGCCACGCTGTGAGGCAGGTAGTGGAAGTAACATTTTGTCTATGCTACAGATAAAAAAAGTTGGATTCAGAAAAATAAATAACTTGCTTATGATAACAACAAACAACAACAAAAAAAAAAAAACCACCCCAACAATCTTAATAAGTTTTAGGCCTTGGGCTCATGTTTTCTGACTCCAAGATTAGTTCTTTTTTATCAGGTACAAGAAATCTCTTTTTGTGGTCACTGTCTTTATCCCAGCATGTGAGCAGACTTAAAAAAAAAGACTTGAGGAGGCTGTCTGGCTGTAGGAAAAGACTCACTTTTGGGGGGACAAAAGGTGAATGACTACAGAAAGTCTGCAGTCTTTTGGGTTGTGGGTGGAATGTTCACCTGGATCTTGCCTTAATCAAATCGGAAATTTGTACTAGCCTTGGACTACAGAAGAGATGAGTAGAAGTTTTGGAGTAAGTCTGGTAATATAGACTATATCTGTGATTTTTACTGGTATAGGGAGCTCCCAGATAACCAAGTTCCTACCAATGTAAGTTTTTATAGTGACTTACCCAGCATTCCCAAGCCAGTATGTGTTAGAGGCCTGACTTGAACTCAGGTCTTTGAGGCTATCTCTCTGAGATAAATAACAAAATGAGAAAAAAAGTCATTGTAAAGCCACGCACGAATAGCTTTCCAGAGGACTACTGCTGTGAACAGCTTTCAAGGTTCTGATTACATAGTATAGTGAACACTCTATTCAATGACAAATCAGAGCAAAACATTCACAGAGAATCAAGGCATAGCATTCAAAATATTACAACTTATCACAGAAAATCACAATATAGTATTCACAACAGCTTATCATTAAAATGGCCACATAGTTTTCACCAAAGTGGTCACAATATTTAGAGCAAAGAACAATCATCTCAAAGTACAATAGTCAAAGTCTTCCACTTATGGGGCACACTAAATTAATTCAATCAGTCACTCATGCAACAATCAGTTACTGAGTATCATTAATCACCAAGTACAATTATTAGGGAATACACAAACCCCCCAAACTACAATTTCATAATTCCTCAGTACCCATGAAGAGGTCTTTCCATCTTGACTTGGGGCCAGTTCTCAGATTCCCTGGATCCCCTTCCATGGTCCCAGGTTCTACCTGGATTCACCAGACTGTTACATGGGTTCAATGGCAGACAGCTCCCAGTTCCTTGTCCAGCTCTCTGGGTAGGTCCTGCTCCACACTGAAGTTCACAGGGTCCAATCCATCTCAAATCCTCCATACTCTGTTCCCGGGAATTCAAGGATCAACCAAGCCACAAACAGACAAAGTCCCTGCATCCTGGCCATGCTTCCTCAGTCTTCTGCAGCTTGTTCAAAAAATCAGAATCACCTTATCCTGCCTGGGCAGGGGGAGGGGTTCCTGGGCTCTTCTTCAGCCTCCTCTTGGCAGCTGCTTCTGCCTCCAAGGTGCTCCAAGAAATTCTGACTGTGCCTCTCTGGGGCTTTTCTTATATACATAACATTAGCTGCTTCCTGTTTCAGCCAACCCCTTCCTGTTATGTCAGGAACAGGGGTTCATACCTTCTGTTTCTTTCACAGAGGTTTGATTAGTTACTAAGTGCTAAGTACCTGCTTACTTGACAATACAAAAAGGAGTCTTCAAATTGCCCTTGCAGTCACTTTGCAAGGAATTCAGGGAGAGCTTACAGGGACTCTACCTCATACTAAGTGCTTTGTTGGTCGGGTAGGCAGCTACTTTCTATGCCCAGCTCACAACCAGCATGTTGCTTTAGGAATCACTAAGCTTCTCTACTGGAGGCAGTTAGGTGGTGAGAGTACTGGGCCTAGAGTCAGGAAGACCTGACTTCAAATCTGTTCTCATAGACTTATCAGCTGTATGAACTGGGACAAGTCACCTAATCTCTGTTTACTTTAGTTTCTTCAACTGTAAAATGTGGATAATAACAATAGTACCTACCTCCCAAGGTTGTGAAGATCAAATGAAATAATATTTGTAAAGCACTTAGGACAGTTCCTAGCACATAGTAGGTGCTTAATAATTGTTTCCTTCCTTTTTTTCTTTCCTTCTACCTGTGATCACACCACTCAGGGCATGGTATGTATTTGAGGGGAGGGTCAATAAATCCAATCTCCATGTCAAATGAGCTTTACATTATTCAATGACTGTCATGTAACACACTCTTCCCTAACCCAGCTGTCCCTGACATATATGGGTCTAGGTATGAGAGTGTGCTGATTCAAAGTAAATCTTTTCCACTACTGGAAAAACAACTCAAAGTACTTGTTAATGATGATGAATCAGTTATAGCCATCCTCCTCATCTTCCTCTTCCTCCTCCTCATCTTTGTATTGAGAGGAAAACATAAGATGGAAGCAATTGATGACTTTTTCAAAACCTTAGATCTTTTGATCATTGGACACTTAGTGAACCATAAATTCATCAGAATTTCAGTGTTCAAAGGAACTGAGTTCCATCAAGTCCAATCTATACCTGAGTAGAAGTCTCCTCCATAGCACTGCTGACAAATGGTTATCCTGCTGCTGCTTAATACTTCTAGCAATACTTCTACATCCTCTTAAAATGCATTGTGGTGGTTTGTAGTGAAGTGAAGAAAAACAATAACAATAGATCAAGAATTGGTTGGTTGGTTGTTGCTCTTCATGCTCAGAGAAGACCAAAATGGCACCAGTATGTTGGAGTCTGGGTGTAGGGTGTCTGACTGTGACTGATCAGATCAATACACCATGAGAGAAGCATTCTCTCTTAAACATGTCTCTCTAAAACACCTATCAGGTGTTTTAGGTTTAAACTGAGAAGGATCTTATAAGATCTCAATAGTTTTCCTTTTTTTTAAAAAAAGGAAATCAATCAACCAGAATTTATAAAGTACTTATTATATGCCAGGCTCTGTACTAGGCACAAAAGATACAAAAACAAGAGCCAAACATCCCAAACATCAAAGAGGTCACATTATAATGTGGGGAAACATGTAAATAAAAAAATAACATGTTCAGTTTCCTTCCTATAATCTTGACATTCTGGATCTCTTTCCTTACCCCAATCAGCAGAGGGAAACATCCTCTTAAAATGCATTGTGGTGGTTTGTAGTGAAGTGAAGAAAAACAATAACAATAGATCAAGAATTGGTTGGTCGGTTGTTGCTCTTCATGCTCAGAGAAGACCAAAATGGCACCAGTATGTTGGAGTCTGGGTGTAGGGTGTCTGACTGTGACTGATCAGATCAATACAAGCTTGGGAAGTTTCTACCACAGGTTGGGCACAAATGTGATCGAGCCTTTGAAGCTCATATTTGTCTGATCTGAAGTGAAAAAAAAAAAAAGCATGGATCAAGAATGAGATCTGAAAGTTCTCTTCCCAGCTCTGTCACTGATTATGGGACCTTATGTTATGTACCCATGGTTGAGTCACTACACCTTTATGAAACTCAATATTCTCTGTAAGATTAAGTAAGGCTAGGTGATCTCTAACTTTCCTTCCAGCTTTGATATCCTATGATTCTCTAATGAGTTAGGGAAGGGAGTGGGAAGGCATGTTTGTAAATATTTACTTCTCCTAACTGCTAAGATATTAAAACCATCCTTGCATCTCTTTAGTTTTAGAAACTCCACAAAGAGCTACATTAATCTATAAAACAAAAGCCACCTCCCTCAAAACCAGTTGACCTTAAGGAATTCTAAGCATGGCTGAATGTGGTCCTTATAGATGAACCACCTTTAATGTGTATGAAAAGCGATTAAAAAAAGAAAAGAGTTAAATGAGAACCAAAAAGATCTGAAAACCCTGGATTCCCTGCATAGGGAAATAGTTTTTTTGGGGGCCATATGTTCCCCTTTGTAATACAAATGTGTCGAAAGAGCAAATATCTGCAAAAACAACTACAAAGAGGTTCTGTGCAAGTTAATGCATCTCCAGCCATCTAGTCATGAGAAAAATTTGGAGTAACCAGCAGTGGGTCCAGCCAGATCCACCCGCTACAGTGGTGATAAAAGCCCAGATGCCTTGCTGGGCAGCATGTGTGGAGTGCTTTCGTCTATGGCGTGTCCCCAGCAGCAGGGTGTCGGTGGATGGGAAGGAGGGCTGAAGCCAGCAAGTCAGCCATTTCTAAACTGTGTATAGCCTGTTCAGAATGCTAATGAGGTATGCCTTCGATCCTGCCTGGAGCAGGCACTGGATTTTCTGTAAAGTGCGACAGTATGTCTTCCAGGGATTTTTATGTAGTGGTTTGGCTCTTCCCTTTTCCATAGAGGCTACTTTTTTGTTTTTCTGGATCTTCAGTATGAGAACATTTTGAATTATTTAGTTGAGGAATATATATTATAACCCAAGGGTTATCTCTTGGGGAGACATTGTGGTCTAGTGGAAATAACATTGACTTGAGTCAGAGGACCTGAGTTTAAATTTTGTCTCTGCTAATCATATCTGTATGTCCTTGGCCATGTCACAACCTCTCTGAGACATGGTTTCTGTATTTGTAAAATGAAGGAGCTGGCTAGAAAGTCTCAGAGGTTTGTTACAGCTCAAAGTTACTCTATGATCCCATGACTCTCCAGGAAGGCTTTTGTTTAAATGTGTGTGTGTGTGTGTGTGTGTGTGTGCATGTTGTTTCTCCCCTAGAATTAAAGCTTCTTGGGGATGTTTCTTTTGTCTTCATATCTCCAGTAACTGGAATAGTTCCTGGTACATTACAGTAGGCATTTAATAAATGCTTAATAATTGATTTTAGCAGTTTGTCCATGGACAAACCAAAGAGTAATTTGGGCACATATCAACAGAGTTACAAAGGGTAATCAGCTTTCTGTGAGTACGTATATTATAGCTAAACCCTTAGAACTAGCTAAGGCAATCATTAAGTAGGACAAGTAACTGTACGAACATTTTTTAGCCTTTAGTCAAATAATATGTCTAATGTCAGTATTAACTGTGGTTATACTTTAGGTACAATATTTTAAGATTCATAGCATATCCATACCATTTTGTTGTAAAAAAAAAAAAAGACAAAAACAAAAAACCTAGTTTATCTGGCATTTTTTAGATTGAAATGTAAGTTAACCAACATTTTCACACATCTATGTGAATGATATCCATAATAATGACCATTAATCACTGAGATTCTGCATTCCTCTAAATTACTAAAAATAATTAATTATATTTAGTGTGTTCTTAGTAGACAGGTCAGCTCCCCCCCTCCAAATTTGTTAAGCATTTATTGAGTGCCTACTATGTGCCAGATGTTTAATTATATTTTAATTCTTTGAAAATTGGTTGTTGATGGATGATATGTGTAATAAACAGAATATTTTATTAACCAGCATACTCCCTTCATAACCACATCATATAAAGGGTTTCTTTTACTCTGGCTTTTTGTTCCTATATGTAACCATAAGTACATCTGATCTGCTTTCT
This sequence comes from Petaurus breviceps papuanus, assembly GCF_028583685.1. Taxonomy (NCBI): domain Eukaryota; kingdom Metazoa; phylum Chordata; class Mammalia; order Diprotodontia; family Petauridae; genus Petaurus; species Petaurus breviceps. The sequence goes on from NW_027187391.1 coordinate 54,949,719, forward strand.
TATAATGGTGAGGTTATAGCACTAATTGCAAACCCTGAGAATAGTAGAATCTATCTATGACAAAATCTGATGTCCAGTGCAAACTGGTTGGTAGAGTTCATTTGCTACAGACTGGGACAAGAGAAATGTATTTTAGGACTTCCCACTGTGCACTCATTTCCCATGCATTTTTAACTCTTTTACACATTCCAGTCAGGCACTTCCCTTCAGGAAACCTTGCTACTCTTCAAAGCTTAGATAATCATGTACAGGTTGTCCACTCCCACCTGATACTTCTATCCAACCCTGAACAGAGCTGACTGAATTCATTTGGAGACCCAGCCTCTCTTCTCTCTCCTTAACAATTATAATTTTTTCTCTTCAACAGCAGAAACTTTCTGGGCCTTTGCTGGGTCCAAACTTAGGGTTATACTATCACAAAAACTTCCTGGTGCTGTTCTGAGGCAAGTCATTTGCTGTTAATAGAAGTGGCCTTAGCTTTCTAAGGCTAATACAGAGCCATAAGAGAAGCAACCCAATTAATTCACCATTAAATAGACCCAAATCTGGTCTGCAACAGTGATCTTAGAAACAGATCAAATGTTTCACATTTGCCACAACTGAGTTGCATAAACTTTCCTCCATTTCAACTAAAGCAATATGAAAACAGATACTTTAATATCCACTGACTGGCTCTGCACTAAAAGCCTGGTGTAAAGTACCAGGAATGATTTGGTATACATAAAACTCCTATCTCAGCATTGACCCTTGTTTCTCCCCTGCACTCCCCCCTTCTATATCTTACAGAATCTATCAGACCTGGCAACAGACAGCTATCACGCAACTGAAACATTTTATTTTTCGTGACAATTTTATATCACTTCCAGACTTTAAAACTTTTTCCATTTTACTGAAAATTCTTGGTTTACTTGTTGGCAGATCAAACGCTGTTTTTAAGTGCACATATTTTAAAATTAACTGTTCTTTAGACCCAAGTGAACAAAACCTGGTTGGAGAAGCTTTTTGCCACTCCCCCCCCCCCCCCAACCCAATCCCCCAGTAAGCCCTTAGACTCTTTGGATGGAACATCTTTTGATTATGGGGCATAGAGCACAAAATCACTAATTTTGAATTGAATATCGTTTATGAGTTATAGGTTATAAATGACATTTATTAATAATACAGTCATGGATATTATCTTTTGTGTTTGAAAACATCCTTAATAATCTTGCAAGGAAAGACAGTGATATTTTGAAGAGGGGCTGATGAGTTCAGAAAGGCCAAGTCATTTGGGAATCATCCTAGAACACACATAGTGTAGTAGATGCATCAATTCCTTTTTGTATCAGTGTAGGTGATTAATAAGTGTTTGCTGAATTGAATTGAACTCTAAGCAATTTCAGGATAGTTCTCTAAAGGCCTCATTGGAATGTGAAATTGTCCGACTACTTAGAAGGTTCTGGTACCACTGTTTGTAGTCAGCAACTGTGGCTATATCTGAAAGCTGGTCTGAAGATTTCCTTTCAACAAATCCATGCTGGGCCATATGTGAATAAAGGGAGATTTCATAGACTTATAAGTAGAGCAGGATGACCAAGATTTTGTCCTAGGGTTCTAATGTGGCAGGAGGTACAGTTTTCTGTCCTATTTGCCTGTGCCACATAGCAACTGCCTCTCACCTAACTTTGAGCCACATCCCTCACGGCCCCATTGCAGTAACTTGCTCAAGGTTACAAGGCTAGTTGTTTTTTTGTGTGTATGGGTGTTAAGTTTCTGAAGCTGGAACTGAACTTGGGTCCTCCTGACTCTTGGGGGCCAGGGCTTTACTCACTGTACCACCTAGCCGCCCCCATCCTTCATCTCTTACTGGGGGCTGAGTGAAGGAGGATGTAGAGAGTGGTTATAGGGAGTAGAAACTGTCAGTTATGCCTTAGGGGCAAAGGCTGGACTCTATAGGGGACTGTCCTCTATGGAACAACCACACCTGTCCTTTGCATGGCTTCCTTATGCTCAGCTGAATTTGTCTGGGTTGTAAGAATCTGTAAATTACACCTTTTGAGAAGTTGCTTATAGTTTGTCTATTTTTTTTTCTTTTTGGAGGGGGAAAGGTAGGGCAATTGGGGTTAAGGGACTTGTCCAAAGTCACACAGTTTTTGTGTTAAGTGTCTGAGGCTGGATTTGAACTCAGGTCCTCCTGATTACAGGGCTGGCGCTCTATTCACTGCGCCACCTAGCTGCCCCATAGTTTCTCTATTTTTAAGATGAGATTGTTATCCATCAGGGTGCTGGTAAATGTTTAATAATTGATTCTCTGAATAAAATTTTTTTGATTGGGCACATTTTGAAGTTTAATTTGAATTATTATAATTTTCTCTATCTCTTTCATAATCTAGACAATAAAGTTTAATTTGCATTATTAATATTTTCTCCACTTTTTCCATAAGTTTAAACAATCAACAAACATATCAAGCTTTAATTTGTAGCATTTGTGGATTTCTAATATGAAAATGCTCACCCTGAAAATTTGATAATTTACTAGTCTGTATGAGCTGGCTTCAGCACACCCCCACACTTGTATAGGCTCCCTCAATTCTATACTTGCTTTAGTTTGCTTTATAATCCCTTCAGTGGTCAAAATATTTCTGTTTGGCATTTGTTTAAGCCTTCTGGGTAGAATCCTACATCTCTTGCTTAGAAGTTTTCAGTGAATACCACACTGCTGACTCCCCATTAATAATCTGGCTCTGAACAGTGAAGTCATCTTGCTGGTAAGGATCTTGATCTAACAACTCTTGGCTTAATTTATCTCTGATTTAGCTGTATTAATTTAGTTACCTCTTCTCTATCAAGCTTTATTCTGTTGCAATGGAACTGGAATATTTTACACATTTCCAGCCTAAATGTGTTTCTCTAATGTTTAACATATAGGACACTAAAAAAATTCCATCATCTATTTTGGTCTTTAGTAGCTAGCTCTCCTTTTAGATTTACTCTAAAATTTTGTAGCTTGTCATGGAAATATAAGGTAAGGATTTTGATGAAATCTTGTTTGGAATTTTTCTTTCCAGTTAAAAAAAAGCAAATAAGCCTAAAATTGAGTAATGGGTGGTATAAAATAATTGTACTGCTGAATCACATTGAAGCAAATTCATTAGCAAAAACAGTTCTAAAATAACTCATCTAATGTTAGAACATAGGATATGTCAAGGGATCATAGATCTATAGTTAGAAGGTGCTTCAGAGACCATGTCCTAATCTAATCCTCTTCTCATTTTGCCTATGAGGTAACTGAGGCTCAGGGAGGTTAAATGACTTCTCCCAGATCAAGTGAAATAACATGTGTAAAGTGCTTTGCTGCTCATGATTAATGTCCAAGGTTGCAGAGGTAGTAAAAATCAGAAGTAGCATTTGAAGCCAGGTACTGGGTCTCCAGAGATAGGGTTCTTTTCATGGCATCAACATTGTCTCTGGGTGACAAATATCTATCCAGGTCTATTCTGTTTCCAACATTGTTCTCCAATTGGACATCTCCAAGATGTCCCTTAAGAAGGCAGGGTTGTCCTCCTTGACCACTTTAAAGAGTAGGTATATCCTAATTTCTATTAGTAGTGGTGCAGTGAATGGAGCACTGGCCCTGGAGTCAGGAGGACCTGAGTTAAAAATCTAGCCTCAGACCCTTAACACTCACTAGCTGTGTGACTTTGGGCAAGTCACTTAACCCCAATTGCCCTGACTTCCCTTTTCCAAAAAAAGACAAAAAATATATATATTAGTAATTATACATGGGTCTGCCATATATAAACATACCTAAATCCTTTCAAAATCTAATGGTATTCTGTACCATCATCACAGCTTGGAGGTAATAATAATGTCTTTGATAATGGTGAGATGACAGTACCAATTTCTGAAAATTGTCATGTGAACATAACATCATTGCCAAATAATAAATAAAAGAAAAACTAACAGCTTTTGGAGACAAATATTTTACAGAACTTTTAGATTTCCTTAGAAACAAAAAGCATAAACTCTTCTTTAACTTATTGAGGAAGAGGCTTGAGTACTTCCTGGAAATGCTAGTTTTTTCCCTTCAGACATTATCCTTCTATTCATATACTTCTGTCTTCCCCACCAAGACATGCTTTGAAAACATTTAGCTTACAGTCACAGAACCATTAAGACACTGAAGGCAACTAACAGCATCATTTGCCTTTCTTGAGATAAACTGCCATTCACTATTTTCCAAGTCCCTTTCACATTCAATTAATTTTTCCCTTTTGCTTTAAAGTTACTTTCTTGGTCTTTCCTCCTGAGCCTTTTGCATTTGGATGGCCCTCCCCCACTCCCTCCCAAAAAGAGCCCAGGGAAGATGTTTACACTGGAACCTCTAGCCAAATGAAAAGCAAGAGGTTTTTTTGTTTGTGGAGTAAAGATCAAGATTTCTTTATATTGGGCATTATTGGCAGAGAAGGGGGGTAAGGAGAGAGAGACACACACAGAGAAAGAGAGAGGCAGAGAAACAGAGAGACAGAGGTAAAGAAATAGAGAGAGACAGAGAGAGAGAAAAGGAGGCAATACTTAGTGTGAAAGCTGACAAAATCATATAAGGTCCTGTAGAGGAGTTTATTTTAGAAACATCCATACTGTTTGTGTTTGGTCTAGCAATAGGGAAATATCCCTGAAGAAGACAAGGTGTCATAAGTACATAAGTGTTCATACTTTTAAAGTATGGAACATCCATAGTGTGTTTGAATTTATAGGTTTAAGAGAAGAGTGATTAAGGAGGAGGGAGAAGGGATTTTTAAACACCTTTTTTGAATGGTTTCTATTCCTTGCTGTCACATCTACAATTATTCTTTCCTTTGAATGCTTAGTCTTTCTTTTAGTTTCCTGGTACAGGTGGCTGCCATTTGTAGCACCATCAATTTTGCTGCCCCCTTTTAAGGCAGCTATTATTTATGCCAGTTCCTGCTTATTCTCCTTTTGATTCATCTAGACAAGAACAGCTACAAAACATTTTAAACTCCTTGAGATAAAGGTTAACTCTTAGGATCACATGGTATCATGCATAGCCTCCAAATGATTTGGGTCTGCTGCCACCCCACTTTTGGGAATTGTATCTTTCATGTGTATTTCATTTGGGCCACTCCTTGAAGATTCAAGAAATGTGAGTGTGGCTTCAAAGTGGAATTCAGTATCTGGCCTGTGAGAAAATACTCTGCTGTGGTTGATAAGGTGAATTCTGTAGTCTTTATTACCTGTCCTAGGTCCTTGAAGAAGTAAAAGAAAACAAAACAAAAAAACCCCAAACAAACAAATAAGAAAAGAAAATTTAAAAATGTGTGAAACAAGTCATTATGCATAGGAATTTTGTGTGTATTAATTGCTGTTGCATATATTAATCTTTCTAATCATCTGGTTTGAAGTTTGTACATTAGAATTAATGGCAGGCCTGGTAGCCTGTGTGTTAAGCCATAAATTACCACTTCTTGTCTTGGCATTGAAAGAGATTACTTAGCCATTCACAATTTACCATGGGATGTTCTCCAGATGTGTGGCATCTGAAGTTCTCTGTCCTCACTCCACTAGAGTAAGCTGGCCTCTTGTCGAGGAAACAAAGACCTGGAAAATATATACATCAAATGTTAAAACATGCAGGCCCACAGACAATGTTAAGATGCCTTTATACTTTCCCTTAGACCATTCGAGGTCCTTAACAATACTCCCAGTGTTGCAGCAAGTGGCATTGGTGGCCTTGCCTTCCTGAATGTCTAATTTTATGCTAATCCTTGAATTGTTGGAGGAGTCGTTCACTTTCAGCTGGCTCACTCTGTCTTTTGAGGTACCTAAATGATGTTACAACTTGGAAATCCCCTAGATGTGTGCAATTGTGTCTTTAAACAGCCATGGGCCTTTCGCTATGCAGAAAAGATGTGGCCAATACTGCAGACTGGCCTGAATTCTGGATTTCAGAGTGACTGAAAAATATGGTCATTAAGACAGTGTTACCACTAATCCAATTTCACATCAGCTCAAGCTTGATGTAAGAGGCAATGTTGAACCTGTAGCTGAACCCGATCTTTCTCTGAATAACAACCAAGACCTCTAATGCATTATCTAAACTTTTTTTTGGAAGGGGGTGGTTGATTGTTTGCAAAATATCTTTGGGTTGCCATTAGTTTGGGTTTAATCCTTCAGAAATATTTAGCGCTCCAGGGCCTATTCAACAGTGCAGAAAAAAATGGCTCATCATCTTAGCTTAGTTTGGTTGGGGCCAAAGTATGTGTACTTAGGCCCCTCCCTTATTTTTTTTTTCAGGTTCACCATCAGACCAGACAGCCCTGTCAATTCAAAATGACATTCTTTTTTCAAACTATTGATCTCTGTTGCTCTTCCAAATCCTTTAGTATTGGCTCTTAGGATTACTATAATGCTATAATCATTCTGTTAAGGATTCAGATTTGTGGTAGGCTAAGAGATGGTAACATCAAAAGGATTGCAATGCCCTTGAAGCGATCAATTTTTGCTCATCAAACACAAATGCTGAGAGGCTGCTTTCAGCTAATAATTTATAACTGAATTAATGACACATGGCCTCCTTCAGGAATGACCAGGCTCTTTTTCTCTGGGATTTTCTTCCTTGCTTCCCCTCTGTGACTGCCCACCACTCCCATCTCCATGATGGGATTTCATATTCTAGGAAGGGAAATTGAATTCCGTCCTTAATCAGAAAATAAGCCACTAGGAAGTGAAAAGCTTATTTTACTGCCTCCAAACCAACAAAGCTAGTGAAATCGTTGATCTCTTTGTGGCATTTTGTAAACTCTAGTTCTGAATAACACTCCTGTTCTACATCTAATCCTGGTGTCTCTTCTCTTGGTAGTAGACTGATATGTTTTTGTTGTTGCTGTTGTTATGTGGACCCATGAGATCCTGGCTGACTGAATTCAAGAGGCATTGGCATCCGATTCACAGATGACCTGACTTGTGACTCAGTTTTCTCTCACTCAGAAGTGTCCAAAGCCCAAAATTCTCCTGGTTCTCAGTTCCCTCATCTACAAAAGGAGGGGTTTTTTTGAGGACTTTTGTGGACCTTTGTGGCTCCAGATCTGTGATCCTATAGTTATGGCAGGTTCTTTCATAATTACTATATATGTTTTGATGTTTCTTTGTTAATACATTATTAGCTAGCATTTATGTAGCACTTAAATATTTGAAAAATGCTTTACGTATGCGTGTATACATATAATAAAAAGAGATATAACACTTTGCAGACATGAGCAGTTTTACAGCTATATAAATGCTAGCTGTTATATATCATTATGATGTACAGTCTCATTTGATCCTCACAACAATTCTGGGAGGTAGATATTATTATCATCCTCATTTTACAGATAAATAAATCAAGGTAGGAAGAAGTTAAATGATATGCCCAGGGTCACATAGCTAGTGGTTACCTCAGGCTGGATTTGAGCTCATCTCTAGCCAATGAACCACCAACCTGTCTATTACAAGGAACACAAATCAAAGAATATCAAGAACAATACATCCCAAAGACCCCCCCCACACACACACACACTATTTTGATTCTATTCCTCACTCATCCTATTCTCTGTCCCTTAATTGTATTGACAATATCTGTATTTATATTTTGCTCATCAATGTAAGGAAATCTTTATCAGGTAGATAGTAGGAATAGCTCCATGTCCTTTATGTGCAGTTTAGGGAGATTTAGAATTATTTGCAAGGGTAGGCAAGAAAAAAGAAATAAACATAATATGAATTTGACAGTAGGATAGAATGTAGAAGAAGGGAAATTAGGTAATTCAGGATATTATTTATATGCGGCACAATAAAAAAATAAAACACATACACGAATTTGAACTTTGTTAATGTATTTGTTAAGTTTTTTTCCTGGTATGTTGATGACTAATAGCAACTCATTTGGAATTTTCAGTCTTTGAGACTCATCTGGCATACTCAGAAATTAAATGATTTGTTCATGGTCACAAAGCTACTACAGTTGTCAGACATGACTGAACACCTGTCTTCATGATTCTAACACTGGTCTATCTACTGTGCCACATTTTGAAGAAAGTTACGAAATAATATGCAAATTATTTATTTTTCTTATTTATCCATTAGAATTTAACCCCCTTAGGACACATATGTGGTAATATTTTGTTAGTTTAGGTTGCTAATATAAATAATCGAAAGTAACAAAATTGCATTTCTTTAAAAATATTTTATAATTCAGCCTTTCATTAATTCAGATTGACATTCTCCAACTTAATCTACATGAGTAAATGTTTGCTGTGTTTGAAACTGTGCTCATGCCTTTTCTCTCAATGTAAATGCTTGATTCAAACCATTTGCCATGCCTAGTACATGATCATAAATATTTTTTGAATTGAATTTATTTGAATTTTGTTAACTTAATATTTTATTTTTTTCTTTTTATGCAGACTCAGAAAATGTCTATCCTTTGGTAATTCAATGAATCATCTGTGATCTCAGAAGACTAGTGATATAACCTGCTATTCACTTCATGACAGGAACTTGACAGATCTAGGGTGCAAAATTATATCTATATCTAATATATGTGTGTATATACACATATCTATCTAGCACCAATTAGGAAATTTGTTTTGATTATACATATTTATTACAAGTAGTTTGTTTATCTTTTCCATAGTGTTGGAGATAGAAGGGAGAGAAAATAAATTTAACTTTTTTTTTTAATTAAGAGGTGAGGGAATGCTAATGATATGGAATGTTGCACACACTTTCAAATGAGGTCACTGTTATTGTTTTGTTGTGTTCAGTTGTTTCAATCGTGTCCAACTCTTCCCATTTTGAAGTTTTCTTGACAAAGATACTTGAATGGTTTGTCATTTCCTTCTCCAGCTCATTTTACAGATGAGGGAACTGAGGTGAACACAGTTAAGTGAATTGCCCAGGGTCACACAGTTAGTGTCTGCTGCAAGATTTGAAATTATGAAGATGTCTTCCTGACTCTAGACCCAGCACTCTATCCAATTCAACACCTTTGTTGTTAATTTTGCTTAATTGTTATACTTACAAAATATCTCTTATAGAATGGGACTACTCTATAAATGTTTGGGAATATAAAAAACAAAACACTGATACAACTTTTTTTAATTCAAAAAAGATTATTCATTGAATCCAAGATTATTTAGATATCTCCTCCATTAGTACAGATGCATTAGTACTCATCTGTGTCTTTTTATCTTGTGCAATTCTTATCCATGTCTTTCCATAAATCTCTTGCAGAGGATCTGTCCAACATACTGAATCTTTTAATATTTTGTGGGTTTGAGTATAACTCTCTGTTCATTTGACACATACAATTCCTGCTGCCTACAAATAGAGCTATCCTTAAAAACTTTTACCTGACTCTGCCATATCTTCAAGTTAATATTTTTTCCCTTCCTTTCATTGCTAAGCTTTCAGAGTCTAAGTGTCCATTTCCTCATGACACCCTCATTTTTCCACTCCTTACAATTTTCACTCATCTGGACCTGTCTCCATAGTTAATGGTGATCTCTTAACTGCTCAATCCAATGTCATTTTCTCAGTTCTTTTCTTATTTGATCTCTTTGTAAGCATCTGACACTTTTGACCACAATTTTCTCCTTGATACTCTTTCCTATCTTGGCTTTGTGAAACTGCTCTTTCCTAGTATATTGCCAATGCGATACAGACAGTAGCTGCTATGGACACGCAGGTATATTCCCAGGTTTGAATCACAAGATATAACAGACTCTCTTCCTTGAAGATGAAACCAAGATTCAAATACCTGAAAACCAAATCCATCATAGTAACAAAAAAGTCTATACCCGTTGCCAATGAAGGAAGCACCAATATCCCAAGTGTTCCCTTTAAGACAAACTCCATACACATCACCAATGAAAGGAGCACAAACATCTCAAGCCTTCTCTCCATCAGGCCTCCCCACAAACAAGCTGTCTTAAGCAAAATCACTCCCTTTTTCACTCATGCTAGTTACTCTTATCTGTCTGCTGTCTCTCTCTCTCTCTCAGCTCTGTCTCACTCTTTCTCAGCTCTGCCTCACCCACACTTCCTGCCCCACCACTTTCTGCTCCACCCATTTGGCAAGCTCTCCACCAAGGGCTCCATGTGATCACATAGGACTATTAAAGGGCAGGCAAGGTCTTCAAATTCCTTTAACATTACATCTAGTTCTCCTCTAACTGTCAGAAAAGCGGTTTTTAGTATCCATTGCTGATCAATCAGCCATCTCTCTTCTCAGTGTGAAGGTTATTAAAAACTCTTTAGTGGATCCTCTCCTCTCCTCTTTTCTCCTCCCTACCAATTATCACCTCCATGAATAAATGAATGAATGAATGAATGAGCCTCTAGAGTTTATATATTCATTTATAATCATCCATTTGAAATCTAGTCACACGTTTTAAATGGCTTGCTTGACAGTTCAGCTTGCATGTTCCATACGTATTCAAATTCAACATGTTCAGAACAAGACTCTATTTAGCAATTAAAACCACCCCTCCTACAAACATTTCTTTTTCTGTTAAGTGTTATTGCTTAGTTGTTTCAATCATATCTGGTTCTTTTTTACCCAATTTGAGGTTTTCTTGGCAAAGATACTGGAGTGGGTTGCCATTTCCTTCTCCAGCTCATTTTACAGATGAGAAAACTTAGGCAAGCAGGGTGACTTGTCCAGGGTCATACAGCTTGTATCTGATTTGAACTGAGGTCTTCCTCATTCCAGATTGAGTACTCTATCCACTGTGCCACCTGGCTGCCCATATTTCCAGACTTCATAGTCATCCTTAATTCTTTTCTCTTTCATATTTCTTCACAGCACTTGTTGAAGCTACATCTCCAGTTCATCAGTCATCCAATCCTCACCTTTTCTCCCCCTTTTTAAAAGAATTCTTCAATTATACTTTTTAAAAACAATGCTATTAGGGGCAGAGACAAGATGTCAGAGTAAAGGCAGGGACTCATCTGAGCTTTTCCCCAAGCCCCTCCCAACACCTTTAAATATGTCTCTAAACAAATTCTAGAGCAGCAGAACACACAAAAAGACAGAGTAAAACAAATTTCCAGTCTAAGACAACCTCAAAGGCCAACAGAAAAGGTCTGTTGCACCATGTTCAGAGAGGAGCACAGTCCAATGAAGGCTGTGACAGCACATACAGGGCCTCTACAAATCTAGAGCAGGCCTCAGGGGATTGATTCACTGGTAGCAGTGACAATTTCCAGACTTCTCAGCCTACAGACACCAAAGACAAATTAGGAAGTCAGTAGGAAAAGTCTGTTGGACCTGGGTGAGGGAGGAGCACAGTCCAGCCCTGGTTCTACCAGAGCCCTGGCTCTGGAAAACCAGGAGCAGGCTTTAGAAGAGACTGAATCAACAGCAGCAGCTGCAGTGGCTGTTTCTGGAGCTTGCAGTCCACAGACAACTATGGATCAAACAACTGATCAGAAGGAGATGATAAGGTCTCTTTGCTGGCACTAAGGCAGGATTTTGTTGCTTTGCCCATATTTGGATCCTGGTCCCAGTACTGGGTGGTGGCCCTGGGGCAAAGAGGAACACTAGCATAGCAGAGCTTGTGGAAGCAGTGGAGAGAGGACCATCCTCACAGTTCCAGGGCAGAAAAGAGTGCTTGTAGTCACTCACAGACCATAGCACAGGTCAGGAGAGGACTAAACACCTCTCCCTAGATCATACCACCTTGGAAGAATTGAAAACTTACAGGTCCCTAGAAGTATCTCTGAAAAGAGCTGCACAAAATCCCTGAAGCTTGGGACAGTGCACCCCCCACACTGGAAGCAGAGCCCTACCTTAACTAAGAGTTGAAAAGTCAAATAATAGTCTGGGAAAATTAGCAAACAATGAAAAAATACCTCTTACTATATATAAGTACTTTGGAAACAAAGAAGATCAGAACATACAACCAGAAGAAAACCACAAAGTCAAAGCTCCTACATCCAAAGCCTGGAAGAAAAATATGAATTGGTTGCAGGCCATGGAAGAACTCAAAAAGGATTTTGAAAATCAAGTAATAGAAGTAGAGGAAAAATTGGGAAGAGAAATAAGAATGATACAAGAAAATCATGAAGAACAAGACAACACTTTGCTAAAGGAGACCCAAAAAGATACTGAAGAAAATATCAACCTAAAAAATAGACTAGACTAAATGGCAAAAGAGGTCCAAAAAGCCAATGAAGAGAAGAATGCCTTAAAAAGCTAAATTGACCAAATGGAAAAAGAGGTGCAAAAGCTCACTGAAGAGAATAATTCCTTAAAAATTAGAATGGAGCAAATGGAAGCAAATGACTCTATGAGAAATCAAGAAATTATAAAACAAAACCAAAAGAATGAAAAAATAGAAGACAGTGTGAAATATCTCATTGGAAAAACCACTGATCTAGAAAACAGATTCAGGAGAATTTAAAAATTATTGGACTACCTGAAAGGCATGATCAAAAGAAGAGCCTTGACATCATCTTTCAAGGAATTTTCAAGGAAAACTGCCCTGATATTCTAGAAGCAGAGGGTAAAATAGAAATTAAAAAAATCAACCAATCACCTTCTGAAAGAGATCCCAAAATGAAAACTCCCAGGAATATTATAGCCAAATTCCAGAGTTCCCAGGTCAAGGAGAAAACATTGCAATCATCCAGAAAGAAACAATTCAAGTATTGTGGAAACACAATCAAGATAACACAAGATTTATCAACCTCTACATTAAGGGATTGGAGGGCTTGGAATATGATATTCCAAAGGTCAAAGGGGCTAGCATTAAAACCAAGAATCACCTACCTAGCAAAACTGAGTATAATCCTTCAGGGGAAAACTGAATATTCAATGTAATAGTGGACTTTCAAGCATTCTTGACTAAAGGACCACAACTGAATAGAAAATTTGACTTTCAAATACATGACTCAAGAGAACCATGAAAAGGTAAACAGGCAAAAGAAATCATAAGGGACTTACTAAAGTTGAACTGTTTACATTCCTTCATGGAAAGATGATATTTAGGGGGCTGCTAGGTGGCGCAGTGAATACAGCACTGGCTCTAGAGTCAGGAGGACCTGAGTTCAAATGCAGTCCCAGGCACTTAACACACAAAAAAACTAGACATGTGACCTTGGGAAGTCACTTAACCCCAATTTCCCTCCAAAAAAAGCAAAAAAAAAGATGATATTTGTAACTCATAAGACCTTTCTCATTATTAGGGTATTTAGGAGTATATATAGATAGAGGACACAGGTGTGAGCTGAATATGAAGGGATGGTATCTAAAAAATGAAATTAAGAAGTGGGAATGGAATGTACCAGGAGAAAGAGAAAAGGAGAGGTAGAATGGGGCAAATTATCTCACATAAAAGAGTCAAGAAAAAACTTTTACTGTGAAGGGGAAGGTGAGAGGAGATGAGTGAACCTTACTTTCATCAGAACTGGCTTAAAGAGGGAAGAACATACACACTCTACTGAGTATAGAAATCTATTTTAACCTATAGGAAAGTAGGGGGAAAGGGGATAAGAGAATGGGGGGTGATAGAAGGGAGGGCAGATTGGGGGAGGGAGTAATCAGAAGCAAACACTTTTGAGGAGGGACAGGATGAAAGGGGAGAATAGAATAAATGGAGGGGAGGATAGGATGGAGAGAAATATAGTGAGTTTTTCACAACATGACTATTATGGAAAAGCATTTTACATGACTGACTATATATTTATATGCATCAAATTGTATATTGTTGATGTATATACATCAAATTGCATGTCTTCTCAATGAGGAGGTGGTTGGTAGGGAGGGAGAGAATTTAAAATTCAAAGTTTTAAAAAGGAATGTTAAAATTGTTTTTTTTTTCATGTAACTGGGGAAAATCAAATACCAAATAAAAATTTAAAAAAGAAATCTAAGTTTTAAGAGGAAGAGGGGATGAGGGAGGTGTATTTCAAAACTTGGGGATACATTTGTTACCAGATTGGTCATAGACTGTTTTAAACCACAGCAGCTCTCAAAGACTGTCTACAGAGTCAGTGGGAAAGTTATGATCTAAAAGAGCTACCCACCATGAGAAAAGAATTGATCTATCTAAAATAAATCACATCATTTAAAATGACAGCTCAAATTTGTTAAAGTCAGAAGACTAAATGCCCTGAAGGTTTACCAGAAATTGAGCTGCTGTTCAAAGAGTTTTATTTTGTAAATTCTTTTTCTTCTGTTTTTTTTTGCTTTCTTTTTTAGGAATGCTAAACATAAAAAAGGAAATGTACTTGTAAAATTATATTTTACAATGCAAAATTTCTATTAAAAATCAATTACTTTTCTAAGGAAAAATAAAAAATAAAAACAATGCTATCATTTCCCAGTAAACCCTTTCCAGGAGAATACTCTCATGTAAGTAAAGAAACCAATTTGTTGGTAGCATAATATTAATTCTGCATCATAGTATGCCATTCAAATGTCTTCCCCCTTATTTTTTCCTTCATTCTTTTCTCTCATGAAGAGCTAGTCCTTCTCCTCACTAAGGCAATATACCACATGCGCTCTGAATCCCACATCATCCTTTATTCTCTATCAGTTTGTCCTCTCTATTAGTTCCCACTCTCTCTCTAATTTTCAGTCTCTCTAAGATCAAATATAGTACATCCCAAAAGTCTTAGTGCACTTTTGAGGTTTAATAACCTGAAACTACATTAAGACTTTTTGTATATCATGTATATAATCTTCCTTTTGGCATGTTAATCACTTCATGACTTGATCCCTTCCTACCTTTCTTCTCTTCTTGCATCATACTCCCTTCCACATACTCTATCCAGTAACTTTGGATCCAGTAACTTTCTTGCTGTTCTTCACCCATAACAATCCACCTCCCAACTCTATGTCCATTCACTGACTGTCCCCTATGCCTGAGATGCTCTCCTTCTTCACTACCGCCTATTGATTTTCTTCAAAACTCAGCTCAAATGAGGCCATGTGCAGGAAATCTTTCCTGGTCTCTATCTCCTATTCTCTCTTTTCTCCCATTCTATCCTCAAAAGTTAGTACCTTCTGTGTGAGATTACTTTCCAGCCACTCTGTATATATCTTTTATAAACATAGTTGTTTGCATGTTTTTCCCCCATTAGAATAGACCTCTTTGAGGGCAGGGATCATATTTTTTGCTTTTCTTTTTATTTTCAACCTTTAGCACAGTTCCTGGCATATAATGAGTAGAGTACAAAGGTTTGTTGACTATCTCTGTTTTATATCTTCTTATAGAATATGAGGGAAGGAACTATTTCACTTTTGTCTATCTTTCTGGCACCATCTAGCACTGTTTCTGTCTTTTTTATGTTTCTCTGTGTGTCTGTGTCTACAATTCTCTCTCTCTCTCTCTCTCTCTCTCTCTCTCTCTCTCTCTCTCTCTCTCTCTCTCTCTCTCTCTCTCTCTCTCTCTCTCTCTCTCTCTCTCTCTCTCTCTCTCTCTCTCTCTCTCTCTCTCTCTCTCTCTCTCTCTCTCTCTCTCTCTCTGTCTGTCTCTGTCTCTCTCTCTCTCTCTCTCCCACTCCTTTCTCCCCCTCTCCTTCTACCTTTCTCTCTCCTTCTCCCTCTCCCTCTCATTCTCCCTCTCTCTCCTCCCCATTTTGTTACTGCTTCCTAAGACCCCTTTGTTCACATTACTATGATGCCAAGGCACAGAGATTTGGAAACTTGAAGAGCAACTTAGATAAACTAAAACTTAGATATTCTTTGATTATGTAGTAAATATATTACCATGTTATGATAGACAGAGAACCAGCTAAAGAGTCAGGAAGTTGCTTAAACTCTTAGTACTCTAACCAACTCTCCAAGATTAAATGTTATAGAGCTGGTACCAGATCTGCACTGGTAGAGGAAGTTCCATTAATAGGAGATTCCTATACCAATGAAATCACAGATCTGGTAAAAAGAAAATTGTTGGGGTGACTAGGTGGCACAGTAAACAGAGCACCTGCCCTGGAGTCAGGAGGACCTGAGCTGAAATCCAGCCTCAGACACTTAACACTTACTAGTCCTTTGACCTTGGGTGAATCACTTAACCCCAATTACCCTGCCTTCCCTCCTCTGAAAAGGGAAAAAATTGTTACATGGGGAATTAAAATGAAGTACCAGGAGCAGTATCAGCACCAGACTGAGAATACACTTAGGAAGTCTGTTTTGGAAGCAACCTAATTTGAGATCACTCAAGGATGTTAGACCATCTGAAAGATGGAAAGATATTACAGGAATGGAAAAAAACCCCATAGATGGTATAACTATTGCAAAAAAAAATAGTGATTATGATGACATCAATGACTACTTTCTTATCTCTAGAAAGTTTTTATGAGAGATACAAATGTATAAAGTATGTGGGGGTGCATTTACCAAGAAATACTCAAGACTTATATAAATACAACTACAAAACACTTGACAGAGAGGTGGTAGACTAGATGTACAGAGCCAGACATGCATTCTCAGACATGACTAATATGTTTTGTTTTGCCTGACTTAAAAAAAAAAATTTTCTTATAAACGATTGCTTCTACTTGGAAATGGAAATTAGGAGTGATGGTAAAATGGGTTGGTAGATGGTGAAAAAAGCATATTTTATTCATTGAAATTAATTTAACTCTAAGTGGTTGCTATGTAAGTTTGGATGGTTATATTGATGTTCAACATTAAATTTTCAATAAAAATATGATTAAAATATCTAAATAAGTATCAAGAGTGTCTTTCATGAAAACAGGAGAATGGAATAAACAGGAAAACTTTCACAAATGCTATTCTATAGCAAAATGCATCTTTTCTGACCTAAAATTGATTAAAAGATGCAGAGAATACAAGATCCTACTGTGGTTCTTGGTAATTGAATAAAAACAAAAAATTTGAGCTAAACACTGCCTAAAGTGTTATTGCACATATTACATATATATTAAGAAAAGGCATGATACTTTGATAGATGAAACAACAAAGAGAACTTTGCCTGAAAACCCTCCAGTTTTACTAAAAGTTGAAGTATAAACTGGTGGATGTGTGTACATTTACCACTGGAGACACCTACATGGCATAATGCTTAGAGTATTGGTTCTAGAGTCAGACGCTCACTAAATGTGTGACTCCAAGCAATTCACTTGACCTCTGCTTCATTTTCCTCAGTTGTTAAATGAGGATAATAATAGGACCTATCTCTCAGCTAGTTGTGTGAATCAAATGGGATAATATTTGTAAAAGCCATATCACAGTGCCTGGCAAATAGAGGATACTTAATACATGCTTTTTTTCTTCCTTCTACTGCCATGGAAGGTGCTACAAATTTAATTCATCTAGGTTTTGCTTTTTATTTGTTTAATTTTTATAAATATCTTTTGTTTTCACATCACTTTTATTGCCCAA
Organism: Petaurus breviceps papuanus; assembly: GCF_028583685.1. NCBI lineage: Eukaryota > Metazoa > Chordata > Mammalia > Diprotodontia > Petauridae > Petaurus > Petaurus breviceps. Next base: position 54,967,111 of record NW_027187391.1, read on the forward strand.
TATATTGTTATACATTCCCAGAAGCTATTTCCTATAACAAAGAATTTTTTAAAAAGAGTAAAAAAAGAATTCAAAGACTAATTCACATATTTAGTTTTCATAGTACATGGAATATTCTACAATCATACTTCTTCACCTCTTCAAACAAAGGAGAGAGGTATATTCTCCTATCATTTCTTCAGGTTCAAGCTTGTCATTATTATGACTCATTCTTCAATTTATCTTTTTTATTGTTGTTCTTTCAGTTTACACTAATGTAAAACTCAATCAGGGGGCAGCTAAGTGGCACAGTGGATAGAGGGTTGGGCCTAGAATAAAGAAGACTTGTGTCCCTGAGTTCAAATCTGGCCTCAGACACTTAGTAGCTGTTTGACTCTGGTCAAGTCACTTAACAATTGTTTGGATATGTGGAGGGAGGGGGAGTAATAAGTAGAGGATAATTCTAGGTTAGAAGCATGAGAAACTGGATTAATGGCTGTGCCTTAGGCAGAAATACAAAAGCACAGAAGATGGTTTGAGAGGAAATATAGAGGTAAGTTTTTGATATGTTGAATTTGAGATATTTCTAGCACATCCAGTTTGAATGGGGATGGAAATATCCATGAGAAATATGCATTAAATATGGTCATTAAATTCATGGGAGCTGGAGAGGGAGAGACAGACAGACAGAGAGACAGACAGACAGACAGAGAGGAAGAGAGAAGAGAGGAAGAGGAAGACCAAGGACAGACACTTGGACTTGGAGAACACCTACCATTAGGGATAGTGATATGAATGACGAGCCAGCAAAGGAATCTAAAATAGGGAGATCAGGCAGGTAGGAGAAGTCACTGTAGTCCTTATGTATGTTGATTTCCTGGTTCTGCCTATTTCACTTTGTATCAGTTAATATGTTCTTCATTTCATCAGTTCTTCCCATGACTCTGTGTATTCTTCAGATTTGTTTTTTACAATGCAATAATATTTTCTTATATCCATGTACCACAATATCTTTAGCTATTTCCCCAATCAATATGCATCTATTTTGTTTCCAGTTCTTTGATGCTATGATACGTGCATATATTTGACTTTCCTTTCTATCTGTGATCTCTTTAGGGGTGGATGCCTTGCAATGCAATCATTGAATTAAAGATTATGGGCATTTTAGTTACTACTTTAGCATAATTTCAAATTGCTTTCCAGAATAGTTTTAATTCCAGTTCACTCCATAGGTTTACTAACAATGTATTAATGTACCTGTATTTTTACAACCCTTCTCACAATTACTGTTCCTTCCCCCACCCACACCCCCAATCTTTGCCAAGTATCATCCTTTGCTGATAAGAGAGAAAAACCACAGAGTTGCTTTGGTTTGTATTTCTCCTACTCTCAGTGACTTGGAGCAGTTCTTCAAAAGGCTATTAACAGTTTGCAAATCTTCATTTAAGAATCTTTTGTTCAAGGCAATTTTCAGAGAAAGAAATTAAAGATATCTATAAGCACATGAAGAAATGCTCTAAATCACTATTGATTAGAGAAATGCAAATCAAAACAACTCTGAGGTACCACATCTCACCAGTCAGATTGGCTAAGATGACAAAACAGGAAAATGACAAATGTTGGAGAGGATGTGGGCAAATTGGAACACTAATGCATTGCTGGTGGAGTTGTGAACTGATCCAGTCATTCTGGAGAGCAATCTGGAATTATGCCCAAAGGGCTATAAATACTTTCATATCCTTTGACCCAGCAATACCACTCCTAGGGTTATATCCCAAAGAGATCATAGAAGTGGGAGGAAGACCCATATGTACAAAAATGTTTCTAGCAGCTCTTTTTGTGGTGGCAAAGAATTGGAAATTAAGGGAGTGCCCATCAATTGGGGAATTGCTGAACAAGTTGTGGTATATGCATGTTATGGAATACTATTGTGCTATAAGAAACGAGGAGCAGACGGTCTTCATATTTACCTGGAGAGGCCTATGCAAACTGATGCTGAGTGAGAAGAGTAGAATCAGGAGAAATTTGTACACAATTACAGACACAACATATGTGTGATGACCAACTCTGATAAACTGTACTCTTCTCAGCAATGCAGTGATATAAGTCAATCCCAAAAGACTCATGATGGAGAGAAATATGTGCATCCAGAGAAAGAACTAGAAAGAACTGAATTTATATCCATGTGGAAGTAAAATACCTGATCTTTTTCCTTCTCTTGTTTGGTTTTATGTCTTCTTTACCATTTTTCATTCCATCTGATACAATCCATCTTTATAACCTGACTAATGTATAATGTGAATGTAAAAAAAAAAAAGAATCTTTTGTTCATATGCTTTGATCACATCTTTTGAAAAATAATTTTGGGTGTTATATATTTGTCTTATTTCCCCAACTAATGATATTTTATAAATCATCAAGTAAAAATTTTGAAAGGAACTTATGCCAGGTAGAGAATATTTTGAAAATGGGTGTTTGGGGGGCAGCTAGGTGGCACAGTGAGTAAAGCACCTGCCCCGGAGTCAGGAGGACCCGGGTTTGGTTCCAGCCACAGACACTTAACACACACACACACACACACACACACACACACACACACACACACACAAACTAGCCGTGTAACCTTGGGCAAGTTACTTAAACCCAATTGCTCTCCAAAAGGCAAAAAAAAATGGGTGTTTGGGAATTTTTCCTTCATCACTATGTGATTTTTTTTTTGTTGTTGAAAATGACAGGTGTGGGGGCGGCCAGGCAGCACACCGAGTAAGAGCACTAGCTCCAGTGTCAGGACGACCTGGAGAGCGAATCCTAGGCTCAGACACTTAGCACCCACCCAGAAACACCTGGCCATGTAACCTTGATCAAGTTACTTAACCCTGATTGCTTAAAAAAATAAATAAAAAGAAAATGACAGGTGTGTAAAAGAATAAAGATTCTTATGTGTACACCTAAAAAATTTAAAATAGAATTTTCTAATATTTAAAAAAATCTGAACCCATTTTCAAAATATGAAGGTAGTACAGCCTTTTTGGATTAGTGTGCAGAAATGACTGCCATCAGGGGAAGATAGAAATTTACTAGCTGTGCCTGGTACATAGTAAGCACTTAATAAATGCTTATGTCTCCACCAATAGATGGTGTAAAAGATAAAATCAAAGACTAGAAGACAGGAAAAGGATATGGGTCAATCACAAAGTAAGAATGAGAGGAAAAAATGGACAAAAGAGACAGGGCTTTCTTGGCTATCTTGTCATTTTACCATTGCTTTATCTCCATGGTTTGCTATTCAGATCCTTGTAAAGCCAGTGCTGATGCCCTGCTTACAAAATTCAATCTTATTTTTGTCTGCTCCTAGAGACTAGACACTACTAGAGATGTTTAATGAAATGCAAATATTCAAACTTTTATTGTCTCTAAGTTATTTTTATAAGGCTCTCTACACACAGAGTCAGCTCCTCTGCAGTTTCCCATTGATTTCCAGCAGTACTGGGAGGAAGTAACATCTTGAAGCCCTTTGTTTGCCCGAGTTTCACAGTGTTGTCTTCCTTAATCTTTGTAAACCCAGATCCATCTAATACGATGGCAGAATGTTTGTTATCCTTCATGTCATGTGATATTTATCTAGCTGGGGTAGTGATACTGTTGATATTTGGAAACAAAGATGGGTTTCACAAGTGGTGCAGTCACCTGGCACCTTTTTGCAGGTGTCTGGGGAGGGGGAGAAGTTTGTGAGGAGAGACTTTTCTTTTCCTTAGAACAAATTGACTATCATCTTTTAAGGGGGTTCAGTTTGCTGTTTGGTTACTAATGGTACTTAAAGCTAGCATATCCTTTATATGTCTATGAATGTGTGTGAAGGAGAGTAAGAAGTGAGTATGTATATGTGTGTGTGTGTGTGTGTGTGTGTGTACATGGACGTACAAGTGTTCAAACACTCAAATGCAAGAGTGACAGAAAGACAGGTAGAGAAACAAAGATGGACAGACAGAGGCTGTGTGCTATCATGGAGTCCTATGGAATACTAAGTGGGAACTACTCTTACAAATTGATGGATAATGTATTAATTAAAGGAGAGGCAAAAATAAGGGTAGGGGTTTTCCTTCTTCAAAGTAAGACCTCCCTGATTAGCTAGTCAGAACACATACACACATATAATATACACAAAAAGACTACAAAATTTACAGTTACAAAATGTATGAAGAGTTTTGTCCTTGTAGTACAAAATATAAACTAAACATTGGAGTGGTAAGTCAATGTGAAATTGGATTGAACAAAATCACAAAATGCTCACTAGTCACAGCAAGTGTGTCCAGTTGGAAAAAGGCAGCCAACCTTCAGAGAACATTTATATTATATAGAAAGACGCAGATAGCTCTAACTTCCCAGACACAATGTGATTATCCTACATTCTTCTCTTTTGGTTCTTTGGAAAGCCCAGTGGAAACACAACAAATTCATTCATTAGCATGGCAAACTAATCAAGCTATATATATATATATGTTTGTGTGTGTGTATAGATATATACTGTGTTTTCCCGATAATAAGACCTATCCCGAAAATAAGCCCTCCCCTTACTGTGTAAGATTCCTCTAAAATAAGCCCTCCCCCGAAAATAAGCCCTATTGAGATTGCTACTGTAGTGAAGGTGATCCCCTGTGCTACACGCTACATTACGGTACCCTCTGTATGCACTGTCCCCCCCGCCCCGGGTGAAACGCACGCCGTGCTCCGAGCTGCATCCAATCAGAGCTGCAGCAGTGAGTGCGTCATCCTGTTCTTCCCCAGTGATTTGCTTATTGAATAAAGGTACATTTTTTTGTTCACATTTACCTGTTTATTAAAATTGCTGTCAATGTTCATTAAAATAAGCCCTCCCCTGAAAATAAGCCCTCTGGTGTTTTTCTGTCCAAAAAAATTAATAAGACAGTGTCTTATTATCGGGGAAACACGGTATCTCCCACTTATATGTATTATATGTGTATGTATATCTATCCATATACATGTGTATATATATATTAAATCAAGCTAAAGTATGCCAGATTTAGATGAACAATGTGATGAATTTCTTCTGAGCTCTCATATATTCAGGTATCTTACTGTAAACATTTTGTCATTAAGTTTTATGGGGGGGTTAAAAGCTTTTGGAAGATAAAAATTGCATTTAAAATGTTTAGAGGATGAAAAAAATTTCTCTATCCTGGTTTTCAACCTCTTTTGTCACAGTAGATAAAAACTACAAGATTCTGTTCAGAAAAATCCTCCAGTGAATTTATCTACAAACACATAAATGCTTTAGAATATTGGAAGGGGGGGAGAGTGAAGGAGAATCCAAATTTAAAAAAATTGATAAGTGCTACAATATCTATCTATCTATCTATCTATCTATCTATCTATCTATCTATCTATCTCTATTGTACATACAGGTATGCACCCACATTCTGGCTATGTACACACACATACATACACACTTAGGAGGAGCCCTAATTACAGCTGTGAATGATAAAATGTCATCTTACATAATGACATTAGAGAATGATCCCTGCAGGGGGCAGTGTGGGGTGTAGTCAAACTGTATCTTGGGACTATAACTTCAATGGGAGTAGGAGTTGACATAAGGCTCTTTAGAGTTTACTTGAGGTACAGTGTCTTAGGTGCTTATTCAAAAGTGTATTTACCTTCTCAAATATTCCATTCTTCTCAAGGTAGTTATAACAACAGCTGGTATTTATAAAGTACTTTCAGATTTATAATATGCTTTAAAGAAATGATCTCAGGGACGACCAGGTGGCTCAGTGAGTAAGAGCACCGGCCCCAGAGTCAGGGTGACCTGGGATCGAATCCGGGCTCTAATACTTAGCACCACACCCAGAAATAACTGGCAGTGTAACCTTGAGCAAGTTACTTAACCCCGATTGGTTTAAAAAAAAAAAGACACGATCTCATTTGATCCTTATAATGGCCTGATAAGGTACAGGAGATGCTACTATTATTCTCATTTTACAAATGAGGAAAGTGAGTGACTGGCTTAAAACCACACAGCTAGTTAATTAGTAAGCATTTATTAAGCACCAATGTCCTGCTAATGGACTCCGATGATTCTGGAGGAGAGAGTGAGGCTGATGACCTTGCATAGCTTCTGCCTCACTTAAATTCAATTCACTTGTAAGTCAAGACATCACCCTCCTGATGTCATTGGTCTTCTTGGAGAATGAAGGATGAACAACAATTTACTAAGCACCTACTATATGCCAGGTACTGTGCTAAGTAGTGGGGGTTCAAAGAAAGGTCAAAGAGAGTTTCTTTTTTCAAGGAGCTCATAGCCTAATTTTGTTTTGGCAGGAGACAACATACAAACAACTATACATAAGCAAAATATATAAAGAATAAACTGGAAAAAATCACAGCAATCCCAGAAGTAAGGCATTAACATTAAGGGGGATCAAGAGAGGTTCTGGTAGAAGGTGAAATTTTAGCCAGGACTAAATGGAAGCTAGTAAGTGCTTTCCATGGGACATGAGCCCAAGTTCTCCTGCTTCCAAATCCATTGCTCTATCTGCTTTATGACTTGTCCTTAGACAGTGATAATGTCTTTCTATTTTTATTATTTTATTTATTGATTTGCCTTCTGGAAGGCAATTGGGGTTAAGTAACTTGCCCAAGGTTACATGGCTAGTTTTTTTGTGTGGGTGTTAAGTGTCTGAGGTCGGAACCAAACTCAGGTCCTCCTGACTCTAGGGCCAGCACTTTACTCACTGCACCACCTAGCAGCCCTGATAATGTCTTTCTAGTTTAAATATATACACACATGTGCACATGACATATACCTGAATGCCAGATGGATAAATAGAGATTTACTACATGCTAGGAACTGTTCAAAACACTGGGAACACACATACAAGCAAACAAGACAATCCTTACCTTCAAGGAACTTATATTGAAATGGGGGAAAGAAACACATAAAAAGGAGGTAGAGGCAAAATAGGGAAATTTGACAAGTCAGGGGTGGGGAGCAGGGAGAGAAGTGAGCATGGATGGTGTGGGCATTTCATGAAATAGTCTTAGATGGAAATTTGCCAATCAGAAGAGAGAGGCTGCAGGGGTGAATTGATAAGTTTTATCTCTTCTCTCTCCACCACCATGTTTCAGCATTTTGATGAATAACCTTAAAACCTAGAGAGAGAGAGAGAGAAATTGTTCCTTTAGAATTCTCTACCTATTCCTCTACATAAAATTCTCTTGAATTAGAATTACATGATTAGATAATTTAGGTCTTCAAGGTCTATAGAGAATCCTGGGATAAACTATTTCTGAGTTTTTTTTCTTCTGTATTCCCTTTGCCCTGCTGCATTCTGTAGTCCAGCTGAGAATAGCCCAACATAGTACAACTCAGTAAGCTCTTTCTCTTGTTATTTTTAATTTTTTATTTGATTTTTTTCAATTAGCAAAAATCTGCCTTCTCACCCTCCCCTCTCAATTTACCAAACTCCAGAACTAAAGAAAAGCAAATCCTATTACAAACATGCATAATTAATAAAAAAATTCCACATTGATCATGTAGGCAATTTTTTTGGCCTCAATCTGTACCCCAAGTATTTCACCTGTATATTAGGAAATAGGTAGCATATTTCATCAAGAGTCATCTGGAACTGTAGCTGGTTAGAGTATTGAGATGGGGAAGCTAGGTGGTGAAGTGGAAAGAGTGTTGGGGAGGAAGTCAGGCAGACCCATCTTCCTTAGTTAAGATCTGGCCTCAGACACTTACTGAGCTGTGTGATCCTGGGCAAGTCACTTAACCATGTTTGCTTCAGATTTCCTCATCTGTAAAAATGAACTGGAGAAGGAAATAGCAAACTACTCCAGTATCTTTGCCAAGAAAACCCCAAATGAGGTCACAAAGAGTTGGACACAACAGAAAAATGATGGAACAACAAACAACAGCAGCAATAAAATATCACCGAGTTCCTAATTTTTTCTAAGTTATTTGCCTTTATCATATTGCCATCATTGTATAAATTATTCTCCTGGTTCTGTTAACTTCACTCAGCATCAGATCATACATGTTTTCCAAGTTTTCTCTGAAAACATCCCCTTCATAATTCCTTACTGCCCAATAGCATTCCATTACATTTATATAGATACTCCCTCAGATTTCCATTATTTGCCACCTCAAAAAAGATAAGAATATTTTTTGTACATCTTTAGAGTTTGGGTTGTTTAGGACATGTACCTCCCTTAATATAACCTATTTCTAGCTCCCTGTTCCCCCTTCTCCACTTTCCCTCATATTTCCCTGTTACATGAACTGCATTTCTGTAACCAACTGTGTGTGATCATTTGTGCTTTCTTCCTTTTTTAACCAATTCTGAGTGATATTGAAGAGTTTGCTATTCCTTCCACCCCTTCTTCTTTGTTTATATAACAGTATAGATGTCTACTGTCTACCCTAAATATATAAGATAATTTTCCCTAACCTTTTCCTTCCCCTTGTCCTGCCCCCAGTGTATCCCTCTTCCCTTCTCTTTCCATTCTTTTCTTAAGATGATCAAGACATAATAAAATCACTACAGGCCTTGTCTAATTAGACTCCTTCTATGAACCCTGAGGATGACAGGGCTCCCTTTCCTTCTTGTCCTAGGTGCATTAATTTTGTTGGTGCAGAAGCCTTTTAGTTTGATGTAATTGGTTGCCTATTTTATCTTTTAAAAATTGTCTCTATCTCTTGTCTTGTTAAGATTACATCTCCTACCCTGTGAGCTGTGAGGAATATATGATCTGTTTATCTTTTAATTTTTTATATTATGATCTTTAATGTTAAGGTTGCATATCCCAGTTGAAATCTCATCTTCTACAAGAGCATTTCCTGATCCCCCATAATGTTAGTGCCTTACCTCTGTGATTTTCTCCAATTTATCCTGTATATACCGTGTTTCCCCGATAATAAGACACTGTCTTATTAATTTTTTTGGACAGAAAAACACCAGAGGGCTTATTTTCAGGGGAGGGCTTATTTTAATGAACATTGACAGCAATTTTAATAAACAAGTAAATGTTAACAAAAAAATGTGCCTTTATTCAATAAGCAAATCACTGGGGAAGAACAGGATGACATGCTCACTGCTGCAGCTCTGATTGGATGCAGCTCAGAGCGCGGAGTGCGTTTCACCCAGGGGCAGGGGATCACCTTCACTACAGTAGCAATCTCAATAGGGCTTATTTTTGGGGAAGGGCTTATTTTAGAGGAATCTTATACAGTAAGGGGAGGGCTTATTTTCGGGATAGGTCGTCTTATCGGGGAAACACGGTATTTTGCTCATACACAATACTGTAGAATAGTGCATAAGGTGCTGGTCTAAATCTAATTTCTGCTAGACTGCTTTCTAGTTTCCCCAGCAGTTTCTAATCAAATAGGGGGCATTTTCCTTGGCAATTTGTAGGTTTTCACTTTGTCAAACCCTAGGTTATTGAGTTCCAATGTTTCTGATTCTCTCTTCTCTAGTTTATTCCATTGATCTATCTCTCTATTTTTTAACCAATACCAGATGGTTTTGATGACTACTACATTATAATATGTTTTCAGGTCTTGAAGTGCTATTCTCCCTTCATCCCTATTTTTTTTCATTTTTCCTTTGTTTTCTAGACCTTTAATTTTTTTAAATGAATTTTTTTATCAATTTCCATAAACTATCTCTTTGATAAATTGATTGCTATAGCACTGAAAGTATAAGTTATCTTTGGTAATATTTTCTTTATTTTTTCTTACATTATATATTTATTTTATTCTAAACTCAGAAATAAGGCAAGCATTTTCATAACAGTAGAATAGAAAAAAAAGATTGCAATGAAACTGCAAATCTATTATTTACAACTTGCTATTCCTTTTAAATAAATAATAAAGTTATCATATATCTTTCTTTTTTCCCTTTTTTTCTCCCCCTCACCCTAGAGATTACTGTTAGATACAAATATGTGTATACATATATGTATATGTGTATATATATGTACACACAAACATATATACACATACACACATGCATATATATTCTTCTATACATCTGTTTATCAGTTCTTTCTCTGAATGCAGATAGTGTCTTCCTTCATAGGTCCTTTGTGTTCATTTGGGTATTTATAATAGTCAAAATGACTTAGCTGCTCGAAGTTGTTCTTAAAATAACATTGCTGTTACTGTATGCAATATTCTCTTGGTTCTGGTCCTTTTGTTCTTCATTATTTCATGCAAGTATATTCATGTTTTCCTAAGATCACCAAGTTCATAATTTCTACAATAGTATTCCATCATGATCATATACCACAACTTATTAAGCCATTCCCCAATTGACTGGCATCCCTGCAATTTCCAGTTGTTTGCCACCACAAAGAGAGCTTCTATAAATATTTTAGAACATATAGGTTCTTTTTCTTTTCCCCTAGTTATCTTTAGAAACACATCCAGTAGTGGTATTGCTAGGTGAAAGGGTATAGGCAGTTTAATAACTCTTTGGGAAGATTGCTTTCCAAAATGGTTGGATCAGTTCACAGTTCTGTTTGGTATTATTTTCATTTTTATCATATTGGTATGGCCTATCTCTGAGCACTGAATATTCCTCTAGCTATTTGATTTGTTCATTATTTCTTTTTCTTTATTTTAAAGAAATTGCGGTTAAGTAACTTGCTCAAGGTTACACAGCCTGTTATTTCTGGGTGTGGTGCTAAGTATCTGAGCCCAGATTTGATCCCCAGGTCATCCCGACACTGGAGCCAGTGCTCTTACTCGCTGTGCTACCTGGCTGCCCCTGTTCATTTTTTCTTTAAGGAACATTTTCTAATTAAATCCAGATGAATCTTTTGTGTGCTTTCATAAGTCAATCCCCAGATATTTTATATATTTTATAGCTATTTGGAATGGGGTTTCCCTTTGTATTATTCTTTCTTGAGTCTTGTTACTTTTATATAGGAATGCTGATGGAATACTACTTTCATTGAGTTATGATTTGTATAAGAAGTATTTGTGATTTCTACCTTTTTACATTTGTTTGCAATGACTCTGTGTCCTAATACATGTACAATTATGGTAAAAGTCCCATGTGGTACTATGAAATGTTTTTGTTTGTTTTTTTGCAGTCCCATTTAGAAGATACCCTATGTCTTATGGTTCTAACTTCTTCAGAAATTTGTTCACTTCTTTGTTTTTCCTTTTAGTTATTGTTGTGTTGGATTTATCAAAAAATGAGAGTGATATTGAAGTTTCATGTCACTATTATGCTACCATCTATGTCTTTTTCTAGCTCAGTTAATATGATAAGATGTCTTGAACACATAAGCTGCCTATTATTTCTTTCACCATAATGTAATTTCCTCATTTATTTTTTTTTATTTTTTGAATATTTGTTTTGCCAGACAATATAATTACATGGTTTTGTTGTTCAGTCATTTTTCAGTTGTGTACAACTTTGGGGTTTTCTTTTTTTTTTTTTTTAAAGCAATAGGGGTCAAGTAACTTGCTCAAGGTTACATGGCCAGTTATTTCTGGGTGTGGTGCTGAGTATCTGAGCCTGGATTCAATGCCCAGGTCATCCCGACACTGGAGCTAGTGCTCTTACTCGCTGAGCCACCTGGCCGCCCCTAACTCTGGGTTTTTCTTGGCAAAGATGCTGGAGTGGCTTGCCATTTCCATCTCTGGCTCAATTTTACAGATGAGGAAACCAAGGCAAACAGGGTTAAATGACTTAACCAGGGTCACACAGCTAGTAAATGCTCTGAGGCCAGATTTGACCTCAGAAGGAGTTTTCCTGACACTAGGCTTCACCCTCTCTCCACTGCGCCATCTACTATTTCTTGTTTTTCTTTTCTTTCCTTTCTTTTTCTTTTCTTTCCTTTCCTTTCCTTTCCTTTCCTTTCCTTTCCTTTCCTTTCCT